>NC_142067.1:96672826-96991219 GCF_059756535.1 Pantherophis guttatus | reverse complement strand
CCTCTGAACTCGCTTCCAGAGAGGGGTCCAGGGGCAGATCCATGGTACCCACTTCAGTTGAGGTCACAGGAGCAGCTATCTTCTCTTCATAATGGTGGTTTTAAAGCACTTTGATTCATTATCTGCAAACTTCCAGTATAGAATTACATGAATTTATGAAAATATATCATTTTGGTGGTGAAAGCCATGGTGGCACAATGGTTAGAATGCAATTTTGCAGGCTAACTCACTGCTCACTCCAGGAATTTGATTCTGAGCAGCTCAAAATTGACTCAGCCTTCCATTCTTCTGATGTCGGTAAAATGAGGACCCAGATTACTGGGGGCAATATGCTGACTCTGTAAACTTCTTATAGAGGGCTGCAAAGCACTGTGAAGTGGTATATAAATCTAAGTACTATTGCTATCACCACTCTGATCCCAAAAGGATTTTCCCCCAATTGTATTCTTAAATTTTTGAAAGATTTGGAATATTATCCAAGGTTTGATTGGGTAATGGGCTGGATTAGTGTCATGTGAATAGAATCCATGGGTCAAATTAGCATATTATGGGTTTGTCATTCAATATCCAAAACCTTCCAGAGAAGGAAGAATGTGATATGACTATATGAGTTCTGGATAATTGGATGATACTGATGGTGTCATCAGCAATAAGAAGCCTAAGCATCCAACATAATAAATCTTCCTTAACTCTTCCCACGGAGACCCCAGACCTAATTGTGCTATTGCAGTTTGTATATGTGAGTGTGTGTATGTGTTTGTGGGAAAGGAGATAAGTTTAAAATAATCAAGAATAGCTTCATTGACACATTTATGATATCTGTACTTCCTTACTGGAGCACCCCTAGTTCTTTGCTACCATCTCACAGACATAAAATTTTATCTCATGAGTAGCATCACACCCTTAGCTGTATCATGTGAATATAGTTACTGAGTGATAACAAATTTTGTTCTGAAAGGATTTGTTTGCTGAGACAGTGTCATTCTGAATGTACCCACCAGATGTTTAACTAGTGTATCTGCTGATATTGCACTGTTAGAAGGCTCTTAAAAGGACATGGGATTATAGGAAATAGTTCTGTTGTTTTCAAAACAGAAAATACAGCGCTTTTTACTTTCAACAAAGAAGCCAGGAAATGGTTGATGACTAGAGATCAGATGTTGAAACACAAGAGATTCTGCTATTGAAAACACTTGCATGAGCTGTGCATGATGCTGTAAGATTCAACTGTTTGTACTTAATATAGTGCATGAACATTAACTAATAATTATTTTCAGTGAAAAGTTGTCAGTCTTTCTCCAAATAATAGGACAAATACAAGCTAGTGTTACAAAAGAATTGCAGGCAAAGCAATGATTTTGAAATCACAGCATAAAGTTACAAGTTAAAAATACATGTCATTATAATTTCTGCTTTCTGAGGTAGCCTGGTAAACTAATCATTTTGCTTGTTAGAACAACTGGAGTGTTATCATATACATTAAGCTAAAACAGTAGTTAATTTTGTCAGCTGCAGAGCAAAGTGTGAAGGCACTGAGGTAAATGGACAATACACAATGGCAGTCAAATTGCAATCCTTTTCGGAAGTAGATTTAGTAAATGGAAAGCACTAAAATGGATTTCATCACTGAGTTACATGCAACATAGGCAGAATATTTACAAGATACGACTGTTTGCTTTATCATTAGATACTTTCTCAGCCTAAATAGCATACTTTAAAATATAATTTTTGTCCTGATTTTTAGCTTTTTCCTTCTTATTTTTCAGTCTTCAGATTTACTCCTATATCAATGGCTGAACTACTGATATTGGACAAAGACAGTACTCAGGTATTCTAAGATTATATATATATACACACACAGGTAGTTGGACTGCAGTGAATACCTATGCTTTTCTTATTGTTTTATGGCAAATTTGCATTTGTTGATTCACATGTTACCAAATTAAATGATTGACATCTTGAGTCAATCAGAACCAGAAATAATCACACACACACACACACACACACACACACACTAACACACTAACACACACACACACAAATACATACTCTCATGCTTGAGCCCACAACTGTATTTCATCCACGAGAAGCCATGATGCTTCGAAAATAAAATGCAATTTGTTATGAAAAGGTAAAAGTTTACAAAGTTTAAAAGCAAATAAAAATTATAATGACAATCCAAATACTATATTTTGCCATCTCTGAGACAAGTATGTAAATGTTTAATTCCAATTCTAATTTTGACTCAGATTTTGTTTCTAAAATGTGCAATGACCAATACCTGGCTAAAAAAGTGATTAAATGCATTCCTTTAGAACCAATGTGAGCTTCTTAAAAGAAATAGAAAATTCTAGTCCCTCTGCTGCTTCTCCGTTTCACCTGTGTGAATTTGAGAAAAGGTGTCTATATTTTTTTATTTTACCTTTCCAATTACCCACCAGGCAAGAGCACAAAAGTATCTTTTCCAATTACCAAGCAAGCAAGAACACTGAACTATCATGTTGAAATAAACACCAATGTGCACAGTTGACAGCCTCGGGATAAGTTCATGACTGAAACAGCACAGAAGTATAATTATATCTTTGCTCTGCAGAGTGTGGTCCATCTGGGTCAGAGCTGAGGTCACCGGCAGCCTGGGAGAATGTATTCACACTTAAGCTCCTCGGCTTCTGCCTGGCTGGGGGTCATCCGGAAGTTCAGTTTTCTAACCACCAGGAGCAAAAATAATTTTCCCCAAAGAAATACATCCAGGGAGCAGAGTTGTATCAGGAAGCACCTGGGCAATTGAAGGGACAACAGCTCATTTAGAAACTCACTACTTCACAAAAACAAAACCAATTATAAAAGGGAAACAGTAAAGGTAGGGGCACTCCAGAAGTAAAAGTAAAGGGATAATAGCAGAGGTGAGTTCAGAGGGATCATTGTGTGGATTATTCTTGCTTTGAGCTAGCTTAGGTTTCTTCTTTAACTCTACTGTTTTGGTTTTCTGTCAATAGCATGCACACATTTCTGGTTGATGTTTGAATGCAAATGCAGCAATTGGGAAGAGAACCAGTTTTAGAGTTAGAGGCCTCCTGATTTGATTGAGGTTCAGAAGTGAATCTTAGTTCGGAAATCCAAATTCTCTAACTTTGTTCTATCTATCTTAGAAATCCAAATTTACCTATAACTGTAATTGGAAATAGACAAATGACTTTTAGACAAAAATTAGCAGGCCTGAATGAAGTTGTGATAGATAATAATACCATGCAATGGGATAAGTCATAGAATAAAGGGAGGCCCTAAATATCAGAGAGATAAATGATCTTTGTTTTTTAATGGTTTTAAAAACAATAATGACATTGTTAATAGCTTTCCTTTATTGGCAGAACTGGATAAAACTACAGGAAAGTTAATCACTTGACACTATCAACTTACCAATTTTCATATGAATAGACCCGGATGTATATTTATTTAAGAATATTGTTTAAATGTGGAGATGTTGAACAAAGGATGTGATTTTTTTCTATAGGTGTTACAGTTATATATGGTGGGAGGCAGTAGTGGGTTCCACTTACCTTCGCTACCAGTTCGGAATCGGGAGCGTGCGCATGTGTGCGCTTGTTTCACTTGTGCGTGGCACTTCTGTGCATGCGCAGAACCGTGATGATGTACGGGTGGATGGGCGGAGCCTCCCACGACTGCCACTACCGGTTTGCCCGAATCAGGGCGAACTGATAGAAACCCACCACTGATGGGAGGGGAGGATTTGGCAAGATAATTGCTAGGAAAATATCATGCAGTAAGCTAGTAATTTTTGCCAGGAAAAAAACATTGACTAAAGTGTTATGCTGAAATGCATTGTAGGCATGGGGAGACACATGAATTTTTCTTTCTTTATGCATGCATGTTTATTTGGACATAAGTTAGATTTTGCTTTAGGATAAAAGCTTATTCTAAGAAAGACAGCGCTGCTCTGATGTTGTTAATCTAATTGTTGGAAAGTGTTGAAGTGAACTGAAATACTGTTGCTCGAATATGTGACACCTGGTAACTGGATCTAATCCCTTTGCAAACACAGCAATGGGGCCAAATTTTAGCAGGGCAGTTCTTGCTAAACTTATAGCAAGAGAAAAAGACAAAAGAGTGAAACACATGAATGAAGATATTAGGGAAAAGCAACAGCTATGGTAGCAGACAGAGGGAGAAGATAGCAAGGTTTGTTCCTATCCTACTACCAGGCAGGCATATAAAATATACATTCTTTTCCTGTAGGTATGGATGTTCTAAAGCAGTAAGAGATATATATTTGTTACTGTTCCAAAACAGAAGCAGAGAAGGAAAGAGAAAATTGTGGAAGAGCATAGACAATTAAAATTAAAATTGATATTGTCTTAGAACTATGGCTGGTAATCCCAGAATTACTCTTGCTCCAGCCTTATTATCTTATTATCTTGCTCACCTTAGCACCAAAAGGGCTGAGAGTTCTATTCTAAGATTGGTGTTTCCAATACTAGGGAGTTTATTCTGGTACTGGCTTCCACTAATCGAGGAAGGAGAATCTATATCTGTTCTAAATTGCACCACCCAGCAAATATTAGATAGTAGATATAAAATGGAAGCTTAGCTAAGCATGGCTGAACCAGTGGCAACCTTGTTAGGGTGTCACTTGGCTCTATTTCTAGAGCCCCGTTCAGGCCTTCAATTGAATATATGGAAAGTTTCAAGCCTTAGAATAAATCCATGCAGTTCTGCTCTCAATGTGGGTTCTTGATGCTCTCTGAGCTTGGTGCTTTCTTGCAAATGTTACATTGCTGAATTAGTTTGGGTAATGAGAGTGCCAACCTCAAAGAGCACCAAGGGCCCCTTATTTTAACCCCGAGTTACAAATATTCTCCTTTATTGGGTCCTTAATAGGTCAACATGTATTCCTGAGGCATTGTGATTTCAAACAATATTTATCTGCAAATTCCAGGAGTCTAATTAAAAAGGAGTCCAATATTATGAAAATCATTACATCCTTGTTCAAGCGAAGTTCAAGCAAGCACGGGCCTGGTGGCTCAGCAGACTGATAGCATTGTGATTAACACCAGCTGTCTGCAATTACTGTAAGTTCGAATCTCACCAGGCTCAAGGTTGACTCAGCCTTCCATCCTTTCTAAGGTAGGTAAATTGAGGACCAGTTTGTGGGGGCAATAAGCTGACTTTGTATAAATATACAAAAGTATGAAGGCTATTGCTTAGCGCATTGTAAGCCGCCCTGAGTCTCCGGAGAAGGGCAGCATATAAATCAAAATTTTTTTAAAAAGCTTGAGTACATCTTCCTCCAACTTTCCATCCAATCATGTGCAAGTTGAAAACCCATTTCCTACCCTATTTCAATTCAACTGAATAGCCAAACAAGGCCTACATATCCTGATACACAGTGACAATTTCATAAAAGCAACTTACTCTTTACTATTAGGAATGTACATGTTTTCTTTTAGTAAGAATTACTTTACACATCTATAATTTTAGAAATGCCTTTTAATAAATTGTACTGGGCAATATTTATAATATAGAAACATTACTCATGAGGCACTAAAACTACCACTGACTTTCTTGAGCGCTGCATGAGACCTAGACTGGTTTCTGATCATGTCAAATTTGTTATGACTATAGACCATTTTGAGCAATCTACAAAAGACTTCTACATTTCCCATTTAAAAATCCATCAAATATTCCCATCTCTGCCAAGGGAATGACAATGGAATGAGCAGATTCTTGTTTCCATTCGTTTTTGTGCGTGCATGTGCAAGAGAAACTATGCACAAAGGCAGCAAGTTTATGAAACAGTCATTGTTTGCCGCTTTATATAAAAAATGACTCTGATATGATTTCCAGCCTGTCAAATAAATAAATAAACGAAGAGATTTATCGCCGTGGGAGCAATGAGTTCCTAGATCTCCATGATGCTCATACGGAGGTATCATTCTTTCCCCGGGGGAAGAGAAAAAGCTATTGAAGCACACATAAAATTTAGGTGCTTGAAGATTTTCTCCAGGACTTCTGTTTAGATTTGCTATCAGAAGAAGCAATAAAACTGGGATTTATGTTGTATCTTTAACAAATCTCACGCTTCTCGATCTGGTGTTGCTGCACTCCAATTAGTGCAGTTTCTTAAAGCTGAAGCTGCACATGTTCGGGAAGCAGGAAATATATTTCAACACCTGAATAAGGAAGGTTGAAAGCTAGCCCTAGAAGGCTAATACTTGGGATAAGATACATAATATTAAATAGCAGGATGGGGTCACTATCTATTCAGCCACGAGAATGTTTTATGCAAACTAGAACACAGGAGTGAAACTGGAAAGTCATGTTAGCATTCTGCTATCGGTCATATAGCACTCAGGGTAGACCAAAGCTCCAGCATATGCTTTTTCATCCAGGAGAATATTGATTCCATTTTCAAGGTTTGATCAGCCAAGCTTTCAGCTCAGTCTAAAAACCAAGCTATATATGACACACCCAGGTGTCCTTGGGCTGGGTGGTGAGAAGTAACAACGCAAACACTAAGACATTTCAGGGCAAAATGTATCTCATATCTAGTTCAACATTTCATCATTTTGGCATCACTATTAGAAATGGATACCTATATCAACCTCAGAATCTTAACCCAATATCCATCACTCTTATTGTCCTTAGCAAGTAGCTGCAGCAATAAAATAATTGAAGGCGAGAGAGAGAAAGGTATTTATTTATTCATATATTTAATCAACATGCAACAAAAAGCCCACACTAAAAAAGTAACAAAATAGCAAAGGACAACCCCAAACAATCCACCAACATTTAACGTTCAACCAAGAGGGTTTAAGATTAGAATAGAATAGAATAACAGAATTGGAAGGGACCTTGGATGTCTTCTAGTCCAACCCTCTGTTCAGGCAGGAAACCTATACCACTTCAGACAAATGGTTATCCAACATCTTCTTAAAAATTTCCAGTGTTGGAGGATTCACAACTTCTGGAGGCAAGTTGTTCCACAGATTAATTGTTCTAACTGTCAGGAAATTTCTCCTTAGTTCTAAATTGCTTCTCTCCTTGCTTAGTTTTCACCCATTGCTTCTTGTCCTGCCTTCTGGTGCTTTGGTGAATAGCTTGACTCCCTCTTCTTTGTGGCAGCCCCTGAGATATTGGAACACTGCTATCATGTGTCCCCTAGTCCTTCTTTTCATTATCTTTTCATAAGATACCTTAGCCCAAGATCTGGGACAACAGTAGGATGTCTTTGGCTCTTCAGAACATCAGCAGAGTAGAGTCCCTCATGAGGGCAGGTGCCACACAAGATGTTCTGCCCCAGCTCCGGATTCCCAAGGATTGTGACACACACCAATGGTCCTTATCAAAGTGATAACATACCAAGAATAAACAAAGTCCGGCAAAGGTTGGCAACCAGCCCAGAAAACAAGATACGTTAAGACACTCACTCTCCAATGCTCTGTAATAATTTTACTTGTTTCCAGCAAGAAATTACTAACTGCGTGTGACTTAAATAGGCTAAGGGAGTGGCCAATTATCCTCAAACCTTACTCTTGAGGAGACCTCCTCCTCCTGAGTAGCCTGCCTTTTGGCAGACCTGCGTGCTCGAGCATTGAGGAGAGGCTCCTCCACTTCGCTCTCTCCACTTGAAGGAGCCTCTGCAAGTTTTGAAGGCCCTGTCTGAGTCTCTGCCTCTGGCACCACATCCTCTTCAGCCTCCTCGCTGTCCGATGTGAGCACCGGCTGCGCCAGCTGCTGGCACAACCCCACACCAGCCTCCTCGTCATCGGGATCAGCCACGATCCGTGCAGGCAGCTGGCGGGCCACAACACAAGATAGCTGAGCGGATCTAGATAGCTTTGGACCTCTAGTAAGAGTGGAATTCATGGTCTCTTGGTTTCTAGCCTTTAACCATTACAACAAATTGGCTGTTGCTCATGCAGGTTTGAATTGGCCAATTACAATGCCTATTTACAATGTGCTCCTTTTTCTGACATTCTTTCATTCTTCTGACACTAAAAATCTATGTACCATGCATACTGCTGACATTATATTTTAAATTTACCCTTGCGAATTTTTTTGTTTAAAGTCCTGGAGACCTGGCGATACAATGGTTAGAATGCATTATTGCAGACTCACTTTGCCCACTGCCAGGAGTTCAATCCTGACCAGCTCAAGGTTGGCTTAGCTTTTCATCCTTCCAAGGTCAGTAAAATGAGGACTCAGATTGTTGAGAGCAATATGCTGATTTCTCAGATAATTCTTTAAAGCTCTATGGAATGGTATATAGTCTAAGTGCTATTGCTATTGCTATTAATGTCCCCAAACCTGGTCAGACTAATTATTGTATCTTCTTCTAACACCAGCAAGACAATGGTTTTTCACTGTATGTATTCTGAATAGCTGTTTCACTTTGCCTAATGGCACAGCTTGGCTATTAATATGTAGGTTATATGAAAACTAGGCTAGCAGTAACTTGTGCTTACCCTAAAATAACCAGGTTCAGAGGAAGACTGATAGTTAATTGTCCGAGAGTGATAAATGTGGCAGAACTTTTCCTTTAAATAATGCAAACTAACTATTTCTGTATTTCTTCTACCATATTACCAGCATGCAGAAAAAAACATTTTCTCTTTTTGTTTTTATGTTAAGTTCAGTTAGGGGGAAAAATATTTCTTTCATCAGGAACATATATCAGTATCAGTATATGTAGAGAAATATGGAATAAATATATTTAAATTTCCCACTTTTAGAATATTATAAGCTCTCAACTAAAAGATATACAAGAAAGTGTAGGTCTGTGTGTATGTGTGTGTAAGGGAGAGGGAGTGAGAGAAACATGCATGGACATTGTATGACAATTGCATACAAAAATGTATACATTAAAATTACACCCCAAGCTGTGTATGAATATTCACGAGAGCTCAGATCCAAACAGAACTTCATAAAATTCAGAATTTTTCAAAATTTAAATTGACAGAATCACTATCCCTTGGGGAAAAACTGATTTATTGAATGTTTAATGGATTTATAAGCACTAAGAGAAGGAGAATTTTTCCTGAATAAAAAAAGAGTGTTAGCATTTATTTTAATATTATTCTCCCTCCCTGTCTTGTTGTAAAGGTTCAAAAAAAATTATACTGTCAGCTGGGGCACTAGCAGTATTTTATTTTCAGATTAATCTTATATGATTCCAACTTTGCATCTTTTCATTATTAATAGGATGATTGGGATTTTTCAAATTATGTCATATTAAGTTTCGAGCTATGAGCCTGGCACATGTTTCTTGATATTTTGACTATATATATATATATATATATATATATATATATATATATATATATATATATATATATATATATATATATATATATATGAGACATGAAATATATATACCATATATATATATATATATATATATATATATAATTTTTTTTCAAGTCATCTACTGATCAAAGCAATCTGTTCAAGAACAATCATTTTTATAAGTGAAATAAGCAAATGTGCTACGCAGCATAGCTGGCTGAAAGGTTGATATGTAGGCCTGCCTGGCTCTGCTGACTGAAGATTGCAATAACTCCTCGAGCTTGAAAGCACGAGCCAGCAACATGAATATGATAATGAGCAATAATGTTTGTCTTCTTTGTTTCACATTTCAGGGGTGCACTTGACTATTTACATAATTTGCAAATATTTAGTAGAAAGGAAGGGAGTGACATGAGACCTAAGTGTCAGATCTTGGAACTACAGCTTCCAAACGCAATCAAGATGCTTCTAAATCTGTCATTGAAGATGAGTGTGTGTGTGTGTGTGTGTGTGTGTGTGTGTGTGTGTGTGTGTGTGGGAGGGGGGAGTTTTAAAGTGCAGAAGCTCATTGAATTCACTTTTAAATTTCTCAGAGGCTTCATTGGAAAACTGAGCGATTCATTCAGTCAGTTCAAAAACAAGCATCTGTTTAATTGGTCTTTTCAAATTGTCACTGACAACTTTGTAAAATATAAGGAAAGGGACCAAATATAAGAAAAGCTGCTGTAAATTTCCCCATCTCCTTGAACTGGCAGTGGCTTTAAAAGGTTTCAGCAGGAGCTTTTCGTAATGCTGCATCTAAAATCCTTAACAGGTTAGAGTTATGCAGTGAATAGATTTTTATGCTAAATTACAATCTTTTGCTTTCTGGTCATAATGTATCACTTTCTAAATTCTGCTTTTTAGAAAGAAAAACAGATTGATCCTTGCCTCCTGGATCAGTGTTATCAAAGGATACTATAAATCAGACCACTTTTTTTTTCATGTTGTGCTATAAGAAACTACATGTCTATGGAGATTCTCAGAACTGAAGAAGGTTCTTGGATGAGAAGCAAAACATCTAAAAGAAAAAGTCCAGTTGCCTCTTGCAAAATCACCCTTCGGACATGAGAAACTAGCTGACTATAGAGGCATTGTGGACTGTGCAAAATTGAGAGAGAGAGAGAGAGAGAGAGAGAGAGGGAGGGAGGGAGGGAGGGAGGGAGGGAGGGAGGGAGGGAGAGAGAGAGAAACACTCAGCATAGAGCATCATCAATGAATCAGGGAAAGGCAACAGTGAAGAGACTAACTATAGAGAAAGTTGGCAAGGAAGACATCACTTTGAACTAGATATCTTTAGTTGTAACTTATTTTTTTTACTGAAAATCAGTGTGGTGCAGTGATTTACTGAAATGGCACCAAGTGTAAGTCCACCATCAACTGCAAAATCTCATGGGGTGGCTTTGGGCTCCTGTTTTTTATCCTCTTAGAGGGGCATATTAGGAAAGAATTTTCCTTGCATTGGCAATGTATTTATTTATTTATTTTTACATCCCAGCTTTTGGTTAAGATAATTATGTGCACTGCCTTGAGCTCCTGGACAAAATGTGGGAGAGAAAGCTACAAAGACACAGAAACAATTATATTGCCAGTAAGGGGGGGGGACTCTTTTGAAGTCAGCCATTCACCCAAAATGGCAATTATAATCTTATATACAAGTATCCAGGTTGCCAGATTGTAATTGTGTTGTTGTATACAGTGCATCTAAGAAGGCATCGGTGAGATTTAGTTTTGAGTAGATGTACACTGAACTTGAAGGTACATTTGTGTGAGAGAAAAAAAAATCATATAGAAGTGGCTTATATACTTAGTAGAAGTTTAGCAGAATAAAGCCTACAGTGAAAGAACAACATCCCTCTTGCAAACATCGGTTGTGACTCACAATCTTTTAGAGTTCTTTGAGGGAATGAATGCACATGGATCTAAAGGAATACTTTAGCTCACCATGCCCTTAGTTGAGTCAGAGACTGAGGAAATTAATACAAACCTTATAGATTTGCTGGTGATTCAGGAATATGAAGAGGCACAGGATAAATAAATACAGACAGTAAGGAAGACAGACAAGGTTTCCACCATAGTTTGAAATTAGCTCCAGGTCTCAAGGATATAATGATAGTGTTCAATAGCTGAGTTTCCTCCTTGTTTCCTCCTTGAGTTTCCTCTTGCCTCACCCCATCTCCCAGCATCTCACTTCAAAGTAATATTTTTTTCTTTCCTGCCTGAAAGAAGGTTTGGTTTAACTGAGATAACATTGTCAGGGAATTTCTGTTTCAAGGCAGCCACTAGAAAAAAAAATACGGACAAAAATTTGGCAGGACCAGTGGTGGGTTTCTACTGGTTCGCCTCAGCTCAGGCAAACCGGTAGTGGCGGTGGCGGGAGGCTCTGTCAACCTGCCTGGATGTCTCTGCACATGTGCAGATGCTTCTGCATATGCACAGATGCTTCTGTGTATGGGCAGAAGCGTTGTGCATACGCATGAGTACCTGCACGTCAATGAGGAAACCAGTAGCGACCTAAATTGAAACCCACAACTGGGCAGGACATGACAACAGCAATAGCAACAACAGTAGACAGGTAGACCTTGACTTACAACCATTTGTGTTTTGTCCCCGTACCACACACGCACCCCCACAGACGGCCCGGAGTTAATAAACCACACGACAAAACTCTTTGAAGATAAAGCTGGCAGCAACCCAGTGGCTAGCTGCCACTTCAGACTATAAATTCAGACTTTACTCACACAAAACAAAGATTAGACTGCAAGCATTCCGATAAAACAGGCAGAGTTTCAACAATACAAGGATTAATCCAAATGCAGTCCGATAAAGCAGGCAAAGTCCAGTAACGCAGAGATTATTTCCAGTTTTTTGCTCATTACAAACTGAACCGGCCACCACACCCATATATACATCCTGTGGGGTGTGGTCCAGTGACTCAGCTAATCTCTGGCACGCCTTCCCCTCTGCTGTGCATGCTTCTCCCTGCACGTCTGCCGAGGGTCCAGCCAGCACTTATCTTCTTCGTCACTGTCCACCTGTGGCGGCGGGGACATGCTTGGCTCTGAGCCTACCTTTTGGCCTTCGGTGTCCTCCAGAGGCATTGCCAGAGAGGAGGGTCCTGGAGAGGGAGGCCTTGCCAACTCCTCTCCCTCACTCTCAGAGTCTGTGTCTGTCGATAGCCCAGGCTCAGGCAACGGAGCCACAACAATTTGTTTAGTGACCATTCGAAGTTACAACAGCATTGAAAAAAATGACTTATGACCATTTTTCACACTTATGATTGTTGCAGCATCCCCATAGTCACATGATGCTTGGCATCTTCTTCATATGATAGTTGCAGTGTCCCAGCATCATGTGCTCACCTTTTGCCAGAGGCTGCCACAAAGAAAAGGGGGTCAACTTATTTTCCGAATCACCAGAAGGCAAGATAAGAAATAATGAATAGAACCTAATCAAGGACAGAAGCAACCTGGAATTAAGAAGGAACTTCCCAACAGTAAGAACCATTAACCAGTGGAACAGCTTGCCTTTCAGAAGCCACTTGTCTGAAATGTTATAGGGTCCCTTCCAGCATTATCGAAATTGGTTATTGATTGAAAGTTAATGGGAAGCTAGATTCACTTAACAACTGTGACAAGAAAGGTTGAAAAATGGGGCAAAACTCACTTAACAAGTATCTCACTTAGCAACAGAAATTTTGGGCTCAATTGTGGTCGTAAGTCAAGAACTACCTGTGGCAATTTGCTCGTTTCTTATGTAAGATGGATTTTAATAACAAAAACTTGGAGCAGGGCAGGTTGCTGTAGGATTTCTCCTATTGTAAGCATGGCGTCCCAGAGATACCGGTAGTAGAGTCAAAGTTTACAAGATAGAACTTTTGTTTGCCATAGTGGGGTTTATTTGTAAATCTTTTTCACAGCATATTAAAACTTGAATTTGCATCAACAATCTTGGCTCCTCTCAAAAAGAAGAACAATTTAAAATCCCTGTGGAGCAGAGGACATTGGTTGTAGAACACCTTTCAGATGGTTTTTCCAAGAATTTGTTTTCATACTTATCTTTGAAAATACTCAAAGAGCTATTAAATAATGGTTTGGAGATATAGATCTTTAAAGTGATGGAGGCCAGATTTCATATAAATCTATATGCAGACATTTTTAACAGCTATATTTCCACTGCTTACCATTCTTATACAAATTCTTGAAAATAACATACTTTTGCCATGGCTCCATTCCGATTGTATCAGAATAACTTAATTGAAAATTAGCTAGTTCTGTATAAATAGGGTTGCAAGAAAACACTGACATGTTATCTGTTCTTTTACCTTCTATAGAAATGTTGATTACAAGTACTGTAATTTAAATGGTCAGCCCAGTAGGAATTTTGCATTTTGTATATTCTACTTTTTGTAAAACGAAATGTGAATGTTTCCTGTAATGCAAAGAGATTTTATGCCATTGTGTGTTCCATGCATTCTAAGCAGTCAAATGTGAATCATATTAGCAGGTTTTAAACAAGTTTTATTTGAATAAATATTCCAAGTCTGTTTAGGTAACAGTGAAATTACATGTTATGTATTTGCATTAATCTCTGTTGCTGGACTTTGGGGTCATGATAAATTACTGAACTGAACTGAAATTCATATCCAGATTACAATCAAATTGTTCCAAGTTTAAACCCTGCTACTTCAGAATAACTGAATGGTTGTCAAAACTGTATATCACCAATTGATGGAAAGCAACAGTAGGAGGGAAATCCATTCATGCTCCTCTCATATTTCTATGTATTTATTTCCTCCAATCCCTTTTAAAAAGGAGTTTTCAAAATTGTTTTGCACATGTTGTAGTCACATGAGAACATGGCTTTCATGATGGACATGAATGCTATAAAATAGACAAATATTAATTTGAAGGGCTGGACAAGTATAATAGTCACAACCAGTACATGTTTTCAGTCAGAATCAAATTCAACCGATCCTATATAATCTGAGTTAGGACCTGCCCTGATAATATTGGCTCAATTTATTCATTTATTTTGTTGTCTTACTCTAGTGATTTATAAAGTAGAATCATCTAGAAAAGGGCCTCTGAAGTAATTTTTAACTACACTGTACTTTTTATTTAGAAGAATGTGTGAAATAGATGGAGTCAAGAGAATAAATCTATGTACAACGTACACGGTCTAGGTAGTTGAAATAATTTAATGGCTTTATTTCATTTTTCAAGATAACTAGATTTCACAGATTTTCTGCCTTCCTATTGGTACTCTTGGTGGTGAGAGCCGTGGTGGCACAGTGGTTAGAATGCAGTATTGCAGGCTAACTCTGCCAATTATCAGCTGCTCGATCCTGATGGAGCTCTAAGTTGACTCAGCCTTCCATCCTTCCGAGGTTGGTAAAATGAAGAGATAGATTGTTGGGGGCAATATGCTGACTCTGTAAACCACCCAGAGAGTGCTGTAAAGCACTGTGGGACAGTATCTAAGTCTAGGTGCTATTGCTATTACTATATCATTAACAGTACACTTTTGCCCTGGAGAATCCAGAAAATCATCAATGAAGTCAAGTGCATTATGATATCATTGTGTAAATGACATCATCCCAATAACCTACTATAGATAGCCACATTTTTCTGGCTATTCAGACCAAATAGATAACCAAAGCTCCACATTTAGTCAAAATGTATGTGTAATAATAAGATCTAAGTGTGGTTATGGAAAGCTCCTAAAATTTATTCTCTTGAGCTGGGGATTGCTTGCTTGCTTGATTGATTGATTGATTGATTACACTGCTCATCTCATCTAAGTGACTCTGGTTGGTTCACAAGCACGATAATAAAATTATATAAAACCATGACTAAAAACAAACTTAAAAGATTAAAATTTACAGGTTAAAAGTAAGAATCAAAGTTATTCAACTCACAAGGCCAAAATGTTACTAAGGCAAAAGGCCTGGGCTCAAGCCACCCAGGATTATTCCATAATAATCCAAAAATGTTGTCTATTTTCTGAAAAAAGGCATTGGTCTACCCGCAGTAAATAGTAAGGCAAACTGGTTGAAAGAACAAGGCTAATGAAATGAAATGAACAATTTAGGAAGCAGAGCAAAATCATGTGTGAGTGTAGGTGCATACATGCAAAGGCTTCTTGGTGCAAGTGAAGGTGCTGGTTGTCACCTTTAAAGCCCTGTATAGCATAAGACCAGGTTACTTGCAGAACCAAAGGTTTCTGTCCATCCTTCTAAATCTGGCTGTAGTGTTCTTTAGTCGGACCAGTGGTGGGTTGCTAGTGGTTCGCCCTGGATCGGGCGAACTGTAGTGGCAGCTGGAGGCTCCACCCACCCACCTGAACACTTCTGCACATTCACAGAAGTTTCTGCATATGCGCAGAACTGTTGCGTGTGCGTGTGTGTGTGCGTGCACCCACAAGCGAACTGGTAGCGACGGGTTTTGAAACCCGCCCCTGAGTCGGACCTCAGAACTATCCCTTCCCTGTCATGGCACCTACCGTAGCTCTCCCACAGAGATACAAACCTGTTGGCCTTCAGGAAAGCAGTGGAAGCTGCTTTTTCTTCCAGGCACTAGGATAGGATATTGATAGAGTCATCACAGTCTCATTAGAGGATGAAGGAAACTTTTGTTAGTCAAATTAGTGTCCCATTTGTCCCCTATCCCACCACCTTAGATGCCCTTGAGAGCAATACATTCTGAATACTTTCTGAATTTCCATTAACTTTCAATTTATTTAATATTAGTTTTTTTGGGGGGGGAGGGCTGCAGACTTTGCCACAAGTTATATATATATAGTAAAATAATATATAGTAGCAGAAAATTAATTGAAAGGTAAGCAGAAATATTACATAGAATTTTTGTCACAATAAAGGACATAGTAATTGTGTGTCTTCATGGATAACAGAATTCCAAGGGTTTGGGGGTGGGGTTAGCGTATGGCATGTGTTAACCAGGGATCACCAAAGTGGCTGGTTGCCTCTGTGAAAGGAAATTTTTCAGGCGGTGTTATCTTTACCCGCGGGATGCCTGAATGCCGGCAGGCAATCGGGGGAGGCTCCTTTATTGTCCCTACGTGGTTTGTTCGCTCAAGGGAATTGAGCCACCAACCTCAGCAGTGGGTAGGCCACATGAGCCACTGAGGCCCCAGAATTCCAAGTAATAGCTAGGGTTTGTTTTTTTTTCCATAGAAGAGCCAGCTTTTATGTCATGGATAACTCAAAGTACATGTGATTTCAATACTCTTTTTGTGTTTCTGTTTTTCTTGCAAAGTCCAAATTTTGAATAGGAAATAACTGAAGAAACTAAAAGCATTAGATTAATTTTTATTAATAAAGACAACTTAATTCATTCTTACTTTTATGTTATAAATTACCATTAATGAAAGATATCAATACAGATAAAAATGGTTTATTTATACAATAGTTGTTATAGTTCTTATGTATATAGTTTTTAAATCTGAGCAAAACATGTTTAAAAGTTTCTTACTTCCATTTGTAACTCAGGCTGGAGCGCTTGCTAAAATGAGATAAAATTTACATTAATATAATAATATAATATAATTAGTGATCCAATTTATGTGCAATAGCCACTAATTCTTACCTTTTACAAATATAATTTGTAACCCCACCCCACCCCCAGAAAATTCAGATGTGCACAATCACAATGATATATTCATCTTGGTTGATTGTCCATAAGGTACATTGGAAATTTCTTTGTTCAGAAAGAAAAATACATGATTATATTTGACTTCTGATTTATGCATCTTACCACTATAACGTATTTTCATCACTTGCCATTCACTTACTCACTTCAAGGCCAATTATTTGTATATAGAAGCTCAATTTCTCTTCTAAATTATCTATATTCTCTTTTATTTGTCTATAGAAGTTAAGCCATGTTTTGAATATAACATTTGTTCACAATGTTTTGCAAATTTTCAGAAAATATCACAGATTACTAATATAGCATGAAGGTGTTTATGATTATGGGATTATATGATGGGAATCAATTACATCAAAATAAAATGTTTCACTTCTTTTTATTGCCCTCATTGGTGTTTATTCACATCAGAACTACAGATTTTCAGGAACTTTTAGCCCCACTCCACCACCAAGAGTATTGGCTCCATCTCTATTATAATCTTGCAAAACTATAAGTATTTCTCCCTTCCTTCCCTTTTAGCATCCAGAAATCTAGGGAGCCCCCCCCCTCCCTATCTGTAATGTTTCCCACACATTCCCTCTTTCTGTAGGTTGAGATATATATTACATACTGGTAATATAATAATAATAATAATAATAATAATAATAATAATAATAATAATAATAATAATAATAATAATAATAATAATAATAATAATAATAATAATAATAATAATTTTATTTCTATACCGCCCTTCTCCCAAAGGACTCAGGGCGGTGTACAGCCTAATTAAAAAACAGAATAAACATCAATTTAAAATAATTTAAAAATATTAAATAAATTTGGCTTAATTTAAAACCCCAAAAATTTAAAACATTAAATTTAAAACATTAATATAAGCAGTCCACATCTCTCTCTCCTGTCTCCCAAGATCATTCTCACATACCATTACAGTAACATACCATTACAAGGCACTCTTGTATTAAATCATGTTGTGTCTTGTATTAAATCATCTCTATATTCTGGATCTAATAGGGAAAGAGGTATATTAAATAGTTTATTTTCCTTTTTCTTTGACTAGAACACTCTAATTCTACTTCTAATGGTTGCATTCCACTTGATCCTTGCATTTGCTACTATATAACATTTATTTTTTAATGGGTAAGAGGAAAGGAAGTGTCACATGGTGGCTTAGCAATTAAGACACTGGATTTGTTGACCAGAAGTTTGGCAGTTTGAGACCCATACATTGAGTGATGGGGTGAGCTCCAGTGGTAGGTTGCTACCAGTTCGCCCCGGATCAGGCAAACTGGTAGTGGTGGTGGTGGGAGGTTCTGCCCACCCACCCGGAAGGTTCTGCGCATGGGTAGAAGTGTTGCGCACGAGCGCATATGAGCGAACCAGTAGCAAACTAAATTGAAACCCACTACTGCTGAGCTCCCATTCTGGCCCCAGCTCCTGCCAATCTAGCAGTTCATAAGCATGCAAATGCAAGTAGATAAATAGGGACCATTTAGATGGGAAGATAACATTGTTCTGTCTGCCTTAACATATAGTCATACCAGCCACATGACCAAGTAAGTGTCTTTGGACAATACTGATCCCCTCGGCTAGGAAACAGAGATGAGCACCACCACTACCCAATCAACATGATTGTACAGGAGAAATCTTTACCTTAATTTCTTTTTTAAAGAAAAAAGGCAAACACATAACTCTATTATTGCATGTTTACTGTGTTCTGCTGCTCTGGTAGCCTCTATTCTCTTTGGATAAGAAAAATGTCAAATAATCATATTCTTACCCCCTTACTCTGAATATTCTGATTAGCTTGCACACTAGCTCATTCACTCATAGTTTTGTTGCCTTGAAATTGCCCACATCATAATGTATGAATTTCATAACTATGTATTGCTTGGCATGAGTCAATGTGGATTAATTAAAGTATCCTAAAACAATTCTAATGCTATGCTATGCTATGCTATGCTATGCTATGCTATGCTATGCTATGCTATGCTATGCTATGCTATGCTATGCTATGCTATGCTATGCTATGCTATGATATGATATGATATGATATGATATGATATGATATGATATGATATAGGATATGTTGTGCCACATATATTACACCACTGCAACTGAATACCATTTACACAAAATTGACTCAGATTTCCTTCTCATGAAATTTCAGAATGCAACATTAAGTTAGAGCAGCCCACCACAGGTGAGAAATGAGAAATTTTATGGACTGTTGAACACTAAGTATTTTCTCAGTAGGTCAAGGCAAATTTATTCCACGTTGAAGTTTTTTGTTTTTAGAATATCTCTTGAAAATTCCAGGACCTTCTAACTCCCAATGCATTCTGGACTTGCTTTCTGGTGTCACTGCTTTGAGATAGCCTACTATGTGTTGGTGCTCTTAGAACAAAAATCACAATTTTATCCGTCCATCCCCCATAAGAATCTCTTGCCTTTCTAATCTATCATAATGATCTAGACCAGGAGTGTCTAACCTTGGCAACTTTAAGACCTGTGGACTTCAATTCCCCCAGCCAGCCTGTCTTAAATTTGCCAAATTGGATTCTCCTACTCTAGACTTAGCAAATGAACATTAGTACAACTAATTTCCTTTGAATCTTGACCCAAATTTCTGTCAATCATAACATAATAAAAACAAAGCTGTACTCACATTCAGATGTTATTGTGTGATTTTTGGCAAGCAGACTTAATAGGATTTTAAACCATCACCTGTCAGTGAAGCATACAATTGACTATTATCCCAATTATACAGAAGCATTCTTCATGTAGTTTAATACTAGAACAAATTTTCAAATCCACCTCCATAATCTTGATTTTTGAAAAATCTATCATAAATTCAGAGTTCTACATCTTCCCAGGACTACTGTTTTGATTTCAAAGGGTTTTTTGTTCATGATCATCATTTACGCAAGACATCCCAAAATCATGATATTAGTTGTTCATAGAGCTTATTAAAGTTTAATCCACAGAAATTGGATACTGTAAAGAAATATAGCTGTGTTTGCTATTTAAACTTCCCAGATGAAAGATGGTTTATAAGTGCTAAACATACAAATAAGGTTAAATTTTTGGTTTAATATTTCTTTATAAAATTGAAGCATATATTTATTTATTTATTTATTTATTGAATTTCTATACCGCCCTACTCCCGAAGGACTCAGGGCGGTGCACAGCCATGAAATAAAACACATAGATATACAAAATTTAAAATCGAATAAAATATAATAATAATATGTTTATTGAAGTGAGTAAAATATTTTAATCAACATATTAACTTTCCCAATATGATTTAGAAAAAAGGTTTCTGAGAATAGTAGGCACCTGTCTCTTTCAATGTTACTATTTTAGAAGCTATCATGCTGCAAGGAAAATCTAGCTTCTAGCACTGACTTCAATTCCATTTCCAAGACAATGGAATAACACTCCTAAAGTTTTATAAAATAAAATAAAACTAGTTTATGCTCAAAACTCAGTCCTTTCGCTAAACTGCACTGGCTATTTTAGCATGCATTCACTCAGTCTGCTCATCACTTTTCAGGGTGTGTAACAACCTTTTTTTGTTTTATAGCCAGAAAAATTAATATTGCTACCATTCAGATCGGTCATATCTCCAAATAATTTAAACACAAGTTAAAAATCACCTGTTCATTCTGCAATACACACACACACACACACACACACACACACACTAACACACTATCCAATTAAGTCCTTAGTTAGGAGAAAACATATGCTCTGTCTCTGTAAAATACAAACAAAATGAAATCCCTGATATCCCATTCTGAAATTTCTCCTCATTACAAATACCACCTTTTCTGATATGAAAACAACGGTGTGTGTTATATGGAGAGAGAGAGAGAGAGAGAGAGAGAGAGAGAGAGAGAGAGAGAGAGAGAGAGAGAGAGAAATGCAGAAAGACACAGAAAGATATTCCTTGAAGTTTAATTGCTTTCCTGAATTACATATTTCACATGATTATGTCTAAGTAAAATAATATTACATGTTGTGAGATGATGTTGTAGGCTTTAAATAAGATGATGTTTTGTGATGCATATTTCAAGGAGAAATGATAATTGTTTTATTTCTACCTGTTTTGATGTTTATCTGCATATATTTTCCAATATTTCATGGTTGCCTCCAAGGAAATTTTTAATCTAAGCCTGCTAGCTTTTTTGTCGTTTATTGTCTATGTGAATAAAGTTCACGATTTGGAATTTCACTTGTCTTGTATTTTCTGACTCTGTAATACTGTTTTTGGCCTTTTCTTTTTGGTACGTAAAATAACATGCATAAAGTAAAACAAAATTCTATCTGCCAAATATAAGAATATATTGGCAGACAGGCTAGAAAGATACGAAGGCGGGAGGCCTGGGTACTTTTTATGGACCTATTTTAGGAAAGCACAATGAATTATGCATGAATTTTCACATAAAGCTATGAAATCTTTTGGGTTAATACTACAGTGTTCACAAACTAGAAAAGAAAGAAGGAAAGAATGAAATAGCCATTAACAGCATCCCTTTGAAATGCCTGTGAGTTGCACAGTATTGTGTTCTTAATGTTCATTTCACATGGGGTTATTATTCTTTAAATGTGGCCTCTTGTGATTGAAGTTGGTGTCATGCTACATAAAGGTTTTTGTTAAGATGACAATGCCAACAAGTATGAGAAATCTTCTTACTTTTATAAGTGATGGCATCACCACCTTGGTGATGTGGAGAGTGCCAGTCATGAATTTCATTTGTTATAGATAGGAAGCACAGCAAAATTTTCTCTTCCTAGTGTGGTAGGGAACCAAAATGTAAACAATATTCATGTGGGGAGTGTACCTTATCCAGTTTATCATGTATACAAACACTTATTGTTTGGAAACTTACCACAGTAAGAAGAAGTAGGTTTTTGTTGATGTTATTAAATTTTAACAATCTTTGCTCAGATCTTCAAAGTGTTCCTTGATGGCTCGCTGAAATAATTGAATGACTCTTGAGTTGTTTAACAGAAGACATCTTAGCTTTCTTTCATTACCCAGCCCATAGCTTCTTTTCTATTCCCCTGAAATCCCTGTACATACTTTACAAGCCTTCCTGAACAAGCTTGCGTCGAACTCTCACCAAGCTCTTAACACAATTTGAATACGAAAGAGATACTGAATAAAAAGCTTTAATCTCTTGTCAGCTTTTCTTTTCTTCTTCTTTTTTTCCTTTTCTTTACTTCATCTCCCTCTCTTCCAGGAATTTTCTATATGTAAGGGAATACTTTCTGGGTAAAGAATGTTAGTGTAATGCTCCAGAAAGGCAACCAATATGAAGGAAACTGAAAGGCCAGAGTATCAAGCTTTTCAGTAGCAGTTTAAGATATATTTGTGGAAGGATACCCAAGTGCCTGCTTTTCATTTTGGGCTTGCAGGTGAAATATTAGAAGGAAGAAAGAGAGTGCCCTTTAACAAAATGATTCAATCAACAAGCGAGTTAAAGCAGTATCCAGTGTGTCCTGAACCTCAAATACGTTGGTCCTTTTTCTTGAGTTACTACTGGAGCTGCTTTGAAAGGCCTTTCTGTTCTCAGGTCTCTTGTCAGTTTGAATGCCAGGAAATGAGACCCTTTTGTGAGATTAATTAATTGCAGGAGCTGATCGGCCCCAGTCCAATCACCATGCAACCGAGCTGTAATTGCTACTTTGTGGAAAGGAACGAAAAAGTTTTGGTTGCAGTTTAAGAAGAGGGTTTAAGGAAAGGTCTTTGAACTAAAGGTCTCAGTGCACTGGATTAAGGCGAGCAGCAAGAAGGCCTTTGAAGTTGGCTAAGAGGTTTTGGAGGAGAAAAAAGTTGGGTGGCAAATGGGAGTTGGCAGCATCAAAAGGCCCAGCATCCTTCCTCCCCACCCGTCCACCCCTCATCACCTGCTTGCTCTCAGAACATGAAGGAGGCTGGAAGCATCATTTTCTGGAACAGTCACTTTAATCAGACTGTTTTTTGTTAATTTATACTGTGGTACCCTTCTTGGGTGAAGCCATCACATATCTCTAGGCTCAACGTGATTAAATATGCAAATAGATATTGGATAATTTGGATCACACAAAATTCAGAAATAAATACTCTTGCCTAGTTGCAGATGGGATACCTATGAAACCTAAGAAATCTGACTTATTTTGCTTTTCCTTGAGCTACTGCTTCTGTTTAACAATCTAATATTTTTTTAGATGTGTATTATTATTAT
Source organism: Pantherophis guttatus (assembly GCF_059756535.1). Lineage (NCBI taxonomy): Eukaryota > Metazoa > Chordata > Lepidosauria > Squamata > Colubridae > Pantherophis > Pantherophis guttatus. The sequence goes on along the minus strand of NC_142067.1, from coordinate 96,967,974 downwards.
TTAGCAATGTATCAAGTTTCTTACCCAATGGGTGTCTAATGGTTGTAAGATGAGATTCAGCTAGATTGATTAAGTATAGGTAGGTTCAGAGGATTTAATTCCACAAGCAACCTTTTTTTCCCCAGAAATCAGAACTTTATATAATTTACTGGCTTTTTAAAAGTTACATTCCATCCCCATTGCTCTTCCTAACCTCTTTTTTTATTATTATGATTATTAAAGAAAGCAGTTTTAATTACTGCAGAAAAAAAACATAGGATTCTGGTAAAAATGGCTTCCAATATTTACAAGTTATGTAAATATTGGAAGCCTTTACACAAATATTGATTTGGAATATTTGATACTAAATAACTTGAGCTTGTTAAACTTTGAGAATTAGTGGGTCTGACTATTACTGGACATAGCTAGGTTCATGCAGTGCAAATATTTATATTTTATTGTGTGTGTGCAAATCCCTGAACTCATTGAAATTTAATGCAGAAACAAAACAGTGAGAACTAGGTAACTTGCTGAATTCCTACTTTCCAAACAAACACAACTAATATTGGAAAAAAAAAATTTTTTTTATACAACCAAAGGATTTGACAAACTTAAATTCAGATGATTCCAATGGATGTACCTCAACATGAGTGCCTTGGTTGAATCCTAACAAAATATCAATTATGTGGGCAGTCAAAACAGATTGTGTGAGTGTGTGCATGTGCGTGTGTACATATGTTTCTGTCTTAGATGAAACCTTCACTGAACGAATGAAGACACAGGCTAAGGGTAAACTCATTCAGCCTGGTTTCTTTAGACTCAATATGCAGACCTTGTCATGGCACAAATGGCAATAATGAACCAGATCCATGGATTTCATTTTTTTCTTGGCTGAAAAAAGTTACATTGTACATTGAGTACAAATTATTTAAAGTACATAAAGAACATTCATGTACAAGTTCAGCCTATATGGAGGAAATTACTTTAAATTTACACTACCTATACTAGGAACTGCTAACTAGATCAATAAACTTATGATATTTGTATTTGTATTTGTATTTATTAAATTTTTATACCGCCCTTCTCCCGAAGGACTCAGGGTGGTGTACAGCCATATTAAAACAACATATACTCACAAAATTTAAAAACAATTAAAAATATATTAAAAATTTGGCCCTTGTATTAAAAACTACAAACACCTAATTAAAATTCATTTTCTAAGCCAGCCCGGCCTGTCGAAACAAAAGAGTCTTAAGGGCAAGGCGAAAGGTATGTAGGTCGGGATCATGCGAATCTCCGGGGACAGTTCATTCCAGAGGACAGGTGCCCCCACAAAGAAGGCTCTCCCCCTGGGTGTCACTAGTTGACATTGTTTGGCCAACAGCACCCTGAGGAGTCCCTCTCTGTGGGAGCGTATTGGCCAGTGGGAGGCTATCGGTGGCAGAAGGCGATCTCATACATACCCAGGTCCTAAGCCACGCTTAGGTGGTAACCAACACCTTGAATCGCACCCAGAAGACCACCGGGAGCCAGTGCAGCTCGTGCAGGAGAGGTGTTACATGGGTGCAATGAGTCACCCCCATAATCACCCGCACGGCCGCATTCTGGATATAAAATAAGCATCTAAAATAAGTATAACAATTACACGTTGTTTGGAATTATTACAAGATTTACTTGGCAGAGAACAAAAGGAATAGAGTATTGGACAGTGGTGAAATCTACTTACCTTCCTTACCGGTTCAGAAGTGCATGCGCCACGCACGCTCTCACTTTGCTTGTGCATGCAGACCTTCTGCACATGCACAAAACATGCGCAGAAGATAAAAAACACATTACTTCCTGGTTAAAACCAGGAAGTAATGACTTCAGGGCAGGTAGGTGGAGCTTTGCTCCACCATCGCTACCAGATCGCTGAACCAACAGCCAAGATCGCTACTGGACCGGGCGATCCGGTCCTATCCAGGAGTATTTCACCCCTGGTATTGGAGTATTGCATGCCGAAGCACACAAACACAATTGCTGGAATAGAGTTCTGCTTGGTATGTAAACAGGTAGTTCCCATTTGAATAGATTCCCATGATCTACCTCTTTTACCTTGTATTTTTAAAATCTAAAGGTGTTTGTTTGTTTTCTGTAGCATTGTTACCCTGGAGGCTTTAACTTAACTCATAATGGCTTCAGAAATGTTTTAGTTTAAAGTTAAGATACTAGGCTGCAGGACCTGTGAACCAGACATGGCAGCCCTTGGAGGAAAAAAGAGTTTCTAAAGGCTTTGAGAAGAGGTGATATTTGCAGGCTTCTACTATTCTCTTTTGGGAGTGATCAAGGTGCTCTTGCCCACAAGTTTTACGCAAATTTTTTGTCAGATGCATAGCCTATTTCTGCACCGCACTTTCATATTATATGAGCTAGTCTTTCTCCAACTTGTCACTTTCTGTGGGGTCTTATGAAAGCTATCATTTCAATATATTGAGAAAGTGCCAAGTTAAGAAGGCTGCTATAATTCTTCAGATTTTATAACACATCTATTTTGATTCAAGGTTGATCACTTTTTACTTTCCATATTTTCTCAGAAATAGTATACTCCAGATTTTTTAAAAGCAACTTGTTTTTATATAGCATGTATTAACTTGCCCTCAGTACAGTGTAAGATTTAAAGGATAATTGGGACTGATTGTAATGTTTTAAAAAAGGGAGAGAGCAGCAAAATTGCTTTCTTACCATCACCAATTCTCTTGTTTAATTGGGAATTGCTTGGATATTTTCATGAATGGGATAGAATTAACTTAAATAAATAAATGAATAGAAACCCAAACAGAGATTTTTCCATCTGACTTTATCCTAACATTTAGATAGAGGTTTCAGAAACTGACATATATAGATTTTGATCCATTCTGTGCTATTATATTTCTAGTGATAAATTATCACTGTTAATATGTTTTCTGACAGAACATAGGGTCTGCATAGTTGATTAGATTTATTTGCTTCTAGTCCATTTTAGTTTCTCATGTTTTGGAGATATTTTTATTCACTTCTTCAACCACACACATTTCTAGATAGATTATACACAGATTTCTAGAGAGAGTTCATGTTATAAAGCAAATTAAGAAAGGTCAGTGCACACAGGGATCCAAGCAAACTAAATTTTTACTAGAACATTAAAGACTACAATGTGTAAATACTGGTTGATTACAGATTGCTTCCTCAAATGCTTAGAATGAGATACTGAAAAGTGAAGATTTACACAAAGGTTATGAAACAAAAAGAAAAATGACAAGAAAAGAAGAAATAAGCAAGCTTGGGCACCTGTTGTTACCAAACTTAAATAAGAGAAGCAATGGAACAGTCTTGCTTTCCACTTCATACCTTTGTGTTGCAGCTTGGTGTAGTAGTTGTATCTAATAATTTGGGCTGGTGTAGTTGAGTATTCAGTTTTTATCTGATTTTTAACTCACCAATTTTTGTATTTTCCTTCATGAATGATTCATTTTTTTAAAAAAAACATTTTGAAAGTAGAAGAAAGCATATTTGTCACAGTCACCCATTCCTAAAACAACAGTATATAAAGAAACAAGTTTTGGTAAAGGATGACCAAACACCTTCATCCCAGTTAAAGAACACCACATCCTAAGCCCATGATGGGGAACCTATGGCACACGTGCCACAGGTGGCACGCGGTGCATATTGATGGGCACGCGACCATTGCCCTAACTCAGTTCCAGCGTGCATACACTCACCAGCCAGCTAATTTTCGGGCCTTCCGGGCCCACCGGAAGTTGGGAAAAAGGTTGTTTCTGGCCTCTGGAGGGCCTCCAGGGGGATGGAGAAGGCCGTTGTCACCCTCCCCAGGTTCCTAGAAAGCCTCTGGAGCCTGGGGAAGGCAAAAAAAGGGACTTCCAGTCCCACCAGAAGTTGGCAAATGGGCCATTTCCGGCCTCCGGAGGGCCTCTGGGGGGGTGGGGGAGGCCATTTTTGCACTCCCCAGGCTCCTAGAAAGCCTCTGGAGACTGGGGACAGTGAAAAATGGGCCTATTGTGCCCACCATGCCAAAAGCGGGGGGAGCCCTGGCGGTCGTGCGTGCATGCGTGGGGGGTGGGGCACATTGAATTATGGGAGTAGGCACATGCCCCCCCATGCTCCCCCCACTTTTGGCACACGAACGGCAAAAAGGTTAGCCATCACTGTCCTAAGCAAAACCCAATTTCCAAAAGCATCATATAAGTCACTGGCCCAAGGATAATTAAACTATTGTATAAATCAGTGCTTTTCAAACCTGGCAACATTAAGATGCTGACTGGGGAAGTCTGGGAGTTGATGTCCACAGGCAACATTAAGATGCTGACTGGGGAAGTCTGGGAGTTGATGTCCACAGATCTTAATGTTGCCAAATTTGAAAAACACTGGTATAAATTAATCATCAACTAGATTTGTATGCATATAATAAAGTATTGCCCATCTTGGAAAATGTGGATCCAGTCTGAAATCAGGACAAATCATCTTTATGATTACAATATCAACAGGTTTATGTTTATCTTTCAAGTACATTGCAACAGGTCATGAATTCTGGGAATTCAGAAGTTATTTTGATATGTTTTGGTATAATAGATTGTGCCAAACAATATAATAGTACAACCATTTCTCTTTATTTTTTTCCTGATATTAAATTCAATAAAGCAATTAGATTTACCAACATATTTTCTAGTACAACAGCTGATAATTTTACTCCATATTATATTTAGTCCATATTATATTTAGTACGTATCTATCAGCAAAGCTTTGTCTAGTTGAATCCGAAGTATTAAATTTAACTATTTTGTTGCCCAGTTGCCCCTAATCTTCTGAAATGGATATTTCTAGCCAGTCTCACCTATGGCAGACAGTAAATTGTTTGTATAGTGCAAGCATTTGCTTCTAGATAGATCAATCACTTTGATCTCCAGGAAATTTTAAAATTCTGATATTGTTTCAAGATTGTCTTTCTTCTCCTTGGTAATACAATTATGTATATGTAATTTGGCCTCCTTGACTTTTGGGAACATGTTACCTATTACCACAGTGTCCGATTGTGAGTGGCCTCATAGCAGCACCTACCAAGTGTCAAGTAGGAAATACAGTGCTACACACAGGAAAACGTTCGCAACTAGTTTCAAGATTTAATCTTCCTTGCCTGTGTTTAGGCCTTTTCAAGACATCAGTGTTTTCAAAATAAGATACATTAAGGCATTTTTATTTAGGCTACCATTTTAGGTCAAAGAGGAAACTTGAGTGTAATTTAAACTGCTATTCTGAATTGCCGCACCATTTTGTGATAAGAGGAATATGATTTATCATATTTCCTCATTCTGAGTTAATATTAAGCTTGGCTTGTACTTCAGAGTCTTTCACAATACCTAATATGAATACTTTGGAAGGTCCAGTTACAGGTTTTTACTGGAAGGAGGTGTTACATGGACTTATATGGAGCCATGATGGCGCAGTGGATAGAAGTCAGTACTGCAGGCTAATTTTGCTAACAGCCAGGGGTTCGATCCTCAACGGCTCAAGGTTGATTCAGCCTTCCATCCTTCCAAGGTCAGTAAAATGAAGACCCAGATTGTTGAGGCAATATTCTGCCTCTGTAAATTGCTTAGAACAGGCTGTAAAGCACTATGAAGCATTATATAAGACTAAGTGCTATTGCTCTAAAATGCATTTCCCTTCCCAAGATATCTTAGCTATAAACAACTTTTTCTTGTAAAGAACAACTGTTATTCAATTGTTTTATGCTCTGACTGCATCAGCTTTGATAGTGTCTAGCTACCATGAATTTTGGCAGCTTGGTTTCCTTTTACAACTCATCATTCCAAACATAACTGCCATTTCCAGTGAGTTTGATAGCATGACATGGTCAAAATAAGTAAGGTGGAATTTTGTGATTTTTGCCTTCCAGCAATATGTCTGGTTTTATATACAGCAAAACTTGCTTGTTTTGTCATCTTTGCTGTTCAAGGAATGCATAGGAGCCTTCTCCATCATCACAGCTAGAACAAGTCAATTTTCCTCTTGTTTAATTTTTTCAAGATACAACTTTTGCAACTGTAAGTAGGTATGGAAGGTCCAATAGTGCAGATTAATCTACATTTAGATGCTTTTTCATACTTAATTCATGCTCCTCATTGCTGTGCGATCCAATATGATTTCATACTTTATTTCTGAACTGCATTCACTGCTTTGATCAATCTGCAATTCTAGAAATGTGAATTCTTGCATGCATTCCATCTCTTCACCATGAATTGTTATTTTGACATTTTCAGTCCTTGCAGCGTTCATGAGCTTAGTCTTTTTGACATTCAGGGAGAGGCCAAATTTCTCGCTTTTTTCTTTAATCCTTTTGATCAGAAGTTTCAGGTCTTCTTTGGTTTCTGAGAGAAGAGTTGTGTTGTCAGCATATCAAAGGTTGTTGATGTTCTTTCCTCCAATCTTTACTCTGATTTCTGATTGTTCAAGTTTCAGCTTCCTTGTGATCAATTCGGCATATATGTTGAATAAGAAAGGTTAAAGAATGCAATCTTGCTGCACTCCTTTCTCTAACATGAATCAATCAGTGTTCCATATAGTATTTATACAGTGGCTTCTGAGTTATGTATAGTGACTGCACTAATTTGGCTAAATATGTTGGAACTAACAGGTCTTCTAGGGCTCTCTGTGATACGTCATGATTGGCATAATCAAAGATTTTCTTATAGGCAATAAAACAGATATAATTATTTTTGTCAAGCAGAAAGAATCAGGACCATTTGTAAGGCTGCAGGATAGAAGATTTATTCAAGCCTATTCAAAAGAATCTAGTCAACTAATGTGGTCAACTACACTGGCACCAGATAAGGGTCAGCAGAATACATGAGGGATTGAACTTGGAGCACTTCTGAGAACACAACAACTCTAAACTGATGATGTGTTTAACTTGTCCCCCAAATCTGCCTGCTCTTTCCTACAGTTCTTTTGATATTGTTGAGATTTTTTTCCACAATCCTTTGTAGATTTGCAATATGGTCATGTGTGAACATCTGGTAATTTCCTTTCCATGATCAGTGCCACATATGGATCTTAATAAGACTTTGTTAACTTGAGGAATGAGAACAATTGGGTGGTATCTGGAGCAATCCTTGGTATCACCCTTTTTGGGCAATGGAATGAACACTGATAGTTTGAAATCATGTGCCCATGTGTTTGTTTCCCAAAATTTCTGGCACAATTCTGCCACAATTGTCTGAAGATTGTGGGTGATACAGTCTTTAGCAAATCTGCAGGGATGATATCAACATCTGGAGTCTTGTTGTTTGGCAGTTGGCTCATTGCCCACACGATTTCTTCCTGAAGATAGCTGGTTCTATTTCTGCTTCCCTTTCTGCATCATCTTTGTTGCTGGCATACAGCTCTTCTATATATAATTGCCATCTGTCTTGATACCTTATTGGTCAGACAGTTTTTTCCCTTGCTTGTTTTGATGATACCTTCATGAACAGTGTTTTAACCCTTTTGCATTACTGGTGTGAATCTTCATGCAGTCCTCTTCTAGCTTCTTACAATGCTGCTCCCAGTAAACTGTTGATTTTTCTTGCTGCTCTTTGTAAATCTGGATTCAATCTTCTTGCTTCCTTGCAGCTTTGATGGCTTTTCTTTGCTTGACTTTTCTGATGGTTTCATCTGAAACTCACTTGTTGGAGGAGGCTTCTTCAATTTGATTACATTATTGAGATATACCCAGCCTTGTTAGTTATCTGAGATAGGGAATCTTTCTCTGCTAGGCTCGTCTAGCAGAGACGCTGACCAGTTCTTTTGGCTAACAATTTCTGCCTCCTCCCAAGAGATGTTTTAATGAGCCCCTCCGACATGGCCAAAGGCAAGAAGTGTCCTCTGGGCCACTGAGGTGAAGAGCCAAAGCTTAACCTACTAGACTAACAATAATTAATACAGCATTTTCCCTCCAATTCATCTCAATGCTCTAACAAGTTACCTTTTTTGATTCTCGGTAAGCTGTATAACATTAGGTCTATCACATTACATATACGTAGGAAATGGAAATATATGGCCTAATCTAAATGAATTTAGAATACTAATTAGGTAAAGGCAATGGGCATACAGGGAGTGACTGATTTAAGGAAAATTGAGAAATCTACTTTTTGTTTTCATTAAGGACAAGAAATGAATTTTGATTGCAGGCAGGCGGGGTATTTGAGCTGGAAAGTGTTTGACTGCAAGATTGTTGTTTAAAAAAACATTTTAAGTAACAAATAATCCATTCACATAATCCACATATGCATACAGGCTGCTCAGATTTATGCTGTTGTATGCTGTGGTGATTATGTCATCGGATATCCATGTGGCAGCCTCGAAACCATTTTATTTTTAAAGGCTGACAATTTTCAAGGAGAAAGTATTTACTATATAAGCTATTCTGATTATATAGTAACTAACAATAATGAATCAACCATAATAATAATAATAATAATAATAATAATAATAATAATAATAATAATAATAATAATATACCAGTTTTAATATTGCTAATGCTTCCTCCCCCCCTTTTAGTTATACCATCCTCAGTACCGGCATACGGATTTTTTTATTTTCATCAAGAAACACATATACCCAGTGACACTTTAGAGACAGACACATCATGTAGGATTAAAGGAAAGAGGGAAAGACATTGATAAAAAGATGAGTGTGAAAAAGAAATAAGCATATTTAGTTTTTTAAAAAGGGTCTCGAACCAACCCGAAAGCTCTTTAGTGATGGGAAGAGGGCATCAATCATGTCTCTGGGCACATTAAGCTGTTACATATTACAGCCATCTCATTTTAAGTGGTGTAAGGCTCATCTCATCTGCATATGTTGTCTTACAATCTGGCTGCAGGCCTGTCTCCACTGTGAATAAGGTGGCTGTGCAAGGCAGCTTGGGGTTGGCATAAAAGATGTGTCAGAATCAAGCTGCTCCACTAATCAGCTTTACTGGGACAAATACATGATAGTCTATGTGAAGCAATTGAGATAACGGTAATGCAGCATCCGCTGGAATCACGTGTGTGTGTGTGTGTGTGTGTGTGTGTGTGTGTGTGTGTGTGCCCGCGTGCACTTATATATATAGAGAGAAAGGGGGGATAGTGTATCTTTCTGGTGTGCATGTGTGTATCTCTCTGAAGGGTTTAAGCTACCTTCAGATCCTTCCTAGAAAATGTGTAAAAACTGCAGTGATGTTCTACTGACCTCTAAAGGCAGTTGGTTTGAGTTGTTGTATTTTTGTTAAAACTTAAGACTTTGTGCCACACATATCATTAACATTTTTTAATGGAGGGATTCTGTTCCTTCACCAACAAAGTCATTCAATTTTTATAAATATATTTTCCTGCATATCTAATTTTGTGGCTATTGTTACTACTGCTACTATTATTTCCACTTCAACAGTAGTTGGTAAATATTCTCTCCAACTTCTATTGCCTGCATAGTTCCTCTTCAATTCGGATTTATCCATGTTGCCCTATATCAAGACAGCACGCCCAATCCAAGAGGAATGACATCTTGCTTGCTTGATTTTTTTTTTTTCTGGGCCAGATATTTGTAATTTGAATCATGTCCTGTGGCTGCTTTCTACATTCCCTTCCTCTAAACAACTTTGAAACTTTATCCTTTCCTTAATTTCCTGCAGTGGGTGAAGCAATCTATAAATCCTGCTTCTGAAGGAAAAGGCAAGACCTCATGGTGGGCAAAACAACATGGAGTTGAGCTGACATGGGAAGAAAGGGAGGGAACCTTTCAAAAGGCTATATGCCACGATACTTGATCAGTTCCTAAGTGGAACCTGTAGGATATTATTTTATTTATGAATGCAACATTGATGTCAGTCAATACTACCCTGTTCTCAGATAGTTGATTAAAGCCCAGCATTAAAATAACAGGATGACTATCTTTCCTGTCACCACATCAACACTAGCATGACAGTTGCTAAATATGACAGAAACCACAGTCGCTTTCTTTTTCTGATTTGCTACAACCATTATTGTAGCGTGAGTACATTTTTGTAGGTGCATGTGCTTGTGTGCACGTGCATGCCTCATTGATCACCTGGAGACAAAAACCACAAATATACACTGGAATTCATGACATAAAATGAAATAGGCTACGTGGATGGTTGATTTATGTTGCTGTTTCTTACATGAGGTCAGGAAGAACTTTTTTTTCAGTTTCTCTTTAAGAATGATGGAAGGGTGCTGATTTTAAATGGGGGTAGCAGAGGAGGTTGGATGACTCCCCCTCCCCAAAATGGCATATTGAAAGACCTCTAACACTGAATAGTTTGAAGATAATAACCGAATGGTAAAAAGGTCCCTGCCTACATATACCACCCTGCCGATGGCATTAATCCAGGCTTTGGGCGAATCTGAAATTTCCTAAAGATGTATTAGTGTCTTATACACATTTGCTCCTGTGCACTCATAATCCTTTTTACTGGCTTCTTAGTTGTATGCTTTGTATTTAAATTTTCCCTTCTGACCAAGTAAATCCCTTTAGATGAAGTGACAGCAGCTTTTCAGCACCCATAGCTGGGTGACAGCTGGTGTACAAGCTCTGAAAAGACGGCAGAGTGTTCCTCGCTAGCTTTCCTCAAGGCCAGCGTCAACCACCAACTGAGCGATTTGTTAGTTCCTCCTTTAAGCATCAGTCAGCTGAAGAGGTTCATATTATATAGCGAAGTAATACAATAGCTATCAATATAAACAATATCTGCACTCCTGGCTTTCAACCGTGCTTTTAATTAGCTACTGAATTATGTGAACCTAGTACATTTTCATTAAACCCAGTGTAACCCTTTATTAACTCTCTGTGAAGGACAGTAAGTCCGTTGTAGCCTGGATTTGGACATAGTCATTTAAAATCTTTGCTTGAAAGGAGTAACCATTAGGAGTTTTTAAAAGAGGAGACCAGCAGTTAAAACACTGTAGTGAGAGGCCGTGAAGGGGGGGGCGTAATTCTATTTCTCCCACCCCCCATCCTCTCTCCATGTAAAATGTATCTCTTGGTCATTCAGTGACTAATATATTCTGTTCTTTCAGCTTAGATTTTCTAGTTTTCTTTTTGGAAATTAGCAAGTTTTGTCATAAGGAAGAGAAAGTTGCTCTGGCAACCTTTCTGGAAAAGCCATCGCCAAAAATAAATTGTTTTAGAAGCGGGCTATTCAAGAAATAGAGGTTTCCTGGATGCACTGTTTCTTGTAGTGAGTTTCCAATGGCTGCATGAATAAATAGAGGTGCCCCTCTTGGTAGTTCTCAGTATTTAATCCATCAAAATCGTTCTGTTTTTAAAATGAAAAATCACATTGTTCAAACTTTAATTTAATACATGTTTTTTATTTGTAGACTTGAAATTATGTGGGAGTTGATGGTGCTGAGAAACTCACGCATTTAAATCACGGGTAAGGTCTACGACACGAGTCATATCAGTCAATACTTATCTTTGTGATTTACCAAACTGATCCCACCACATTCTTTAGACATACATAAAAAATTATAACAATGTATTTGAGTGATATTGATGATCTTTTGAAAAGACTTAAAAGATTTTAGCTAACTCTCAGTCTAATTTATGATAATCAGAGAATTTCATAGCAGCAGTATTTTTATGTGTTTATTATATGTTTTTTTTAAAAAAAACAGTATTTTTTATTATATTTTTCTGAAAATAGAATGCTTGCAATAGTAACAGAATTTCAGTGGCACAGAAACGTTGCCAACTGACAATTTAAAATTAAATATTTGACACCTTAATCTCAAATTGACTACATACAATTCCCATCAAAATTAGTACTACTACCTAATATTTGGAGGGAAAAAAATGTCAAATATGCAACTTGCAAGAAACTCAGTATGTATGAATAGACCTTATCTTATTTTTTAAAAAAAATATATGCCTGTGTTTGACATGTTTATTGTTTTTATAAATGTTTTGCTGCCTGCCACCCAGTGGCACTACTTGTGAGATGTATGGTAATATAAACTTAGTAAACAAATAATCAAATAAGTAGTGTATGATAAACATCTGTTTAAAGGATATATATATATATATATATATATATCCTTTATATATAAAAAGAATAACCACAAGTAGAACTGGAGACCAAGCGAACCCTTTATTAGTAGCTTTGTACCCATGTACTGTACATTATGAAAATAACAATATTAATAATTTCCATGTTTATTATAAGAAGCTCTACTGAGATAAATAATGCACTTTGAAGCTTGAAACATTCTTTAAAATATATTATTTTTGTACTGTTATTATTCCCATATCATTCTTATTTTCCATCAATATGACTTTGAATTGGAATTTTTAATAGCATAAAATATACTTCTTACTGTCAGGTTTGGCATAGTTTGCAGACAATTCACACTGACAATATTGGACTTTTAATAACACCACCTAGTACCTAAAATGCTTTTACTGCTTCTTTTTTTCTCCTATATTTTAAAAGCTATGTCAACTAGCAACACCTGTCCTATCCCAGATGTTTGAAAGGGAGACAGAATCTAATTCAAAATATTACCTCAATTCTGTATCTATTTCCCCCCCTCCCCCTTGTCTTACTGGGATTTACAGAAACACTCCCTTAACACATTCCCTCCCACTTCTGAGACTGAAAACACGCATGCACAATTTTGATTTTAACTTGTTTGGGGAGAAAGGCAAGATTAGCTCAGACAATCTGTATTTTCCTAACTAATATGAGGAAACAATCTTGTCAAAGGTGTTGCTGGAAATATAATGTAGTTTTCTGTATTTATCTTCCCTGAATACAGATATGGAAAGATAAGTGAAGAAAAATAATAGCCAGAATAGGAGAAGGAGGCAATTTGAGAGGGGCATGATCCAAGCATGAATTCTAAGAAGCTTAGATGGTAGCCTCACCACAGTTAAGGATACAAATTTAAGGATAAATTTTTAAAAATGTTGAAATCAAATAAATGAGATTAGTTACAACGGGTGTTAAGGAGTTGGCTACTTCTTGATAACCCACTGTATAGATATATTAACATTAATTGCAGATCTACAAATAGAGGGGAAAAAATCTTCTAAACAGATATTGCACATGTTCACTCCAGCACATCCCAATACACAAAATAATCTTTCCTTCGAATCCATCATAATTGAGAAATTTAATTTTTATTCAGTGCAGAGGCTGGAACCTTATTCTTTGTGCTTCATTCTATTTGTGTAGTGAACATCTTTGCATTTTTAGACACACTCAAACGCATGCACACACACACATACACACCACTTATATTTTTTTCAAAAATAGTTTTAAAAAAAAAAAATCAAGAAAGGGTTTTTAAAAAAATGGGGCATACCTGTATGTTTGGTGTCTGTTTACATTTTCTGTAATGTAGTCATTAAGCACACAACGTCGACTTAAAGGATGTCAAAACTGACAAGCACACTATGATTGATGATGCTGTGCTAGACTAATTCTTACCAGGTGCAGTGTGATGTGAATTCAAATGTAGCTCAGAGAGCTTATTTGTATTAGTAAAGTTATGCTTTGTCAAAGTTCTCTGACTTCTTTACCTATCAAATCCATCTTTTAATCCAAAGTGTGTTCTCCCCCTTCTTTTAGGTCTTAGATCTATGAAAAATACCCCCCTCTTTTCCAACCTTACAACCGGTTTCCCCCCCCTTCCCCCGTGCATAGTGATTTGTTAAATAATCATTTGTCCAACTGGAAGCAAGGACTGCCTAAGTCAAAAATCTTTGGTAACACTCAGATTGTAAATTCCAATTTGCACAAACAATATCAGCATTGAATTTTCTCTACATAGTCACATTTGGGGTTCAGGGGAAACAAAAATACCATAGAATTGACTAGTACTAGTGTGTGTGGTTTTTTTTTACAGTTCTCTGTTTTTAGCAGTTTTAGGATGCTAGCTTGATTATGAAATTCTCTACATGATATAGGTAGGAAACATCATATTTTTCTGGAAAATGTAACCGAATGTGTACATGGCTTTTTTTTTTTAATAATGCTGCACTTTTATTAAAAGTGATTCGTTTAAAAAGAATCCACAGCTCTATTATACATCCTTTCTATTATACCCTCCTAAACATCCTCAGAGTCTACTCCAGAGAGCTGGATGGCTCTCTAGAGCAGATTCTAACCTCGTTTGAGCTGTTTAAATTTCCTGTAATGTAATACTGAATAGATATGCCAGGGAGCGAATTTAGCTTCAGTGTATATATTTCACTGATTAGAAATTTGAATGTCTGGATAGCATTGTGATGTCATTTACTGCATTAACTCATTTGCCTAGGTCCCCCCCATGCAACCAGAAAATGTTGTCCTGGCTCTCAGCTGCCCTACCTCCTGATATCATTAATTAGCCAAATCTGATTGGCTATGCAGGATTGTGATAAAGCCCCGCCATTAAAATGCCCAACCAGTGAAATGATTCATAACTGGCAGGGATTATCTATGTGATTAATCCAGCCAAGGAGGGAAAATATTTATGGAAAATAGTGGCAAAATAGCAATAGCTTAGAAAGATATGGGACATACCAGGATTCTTTAAAATATTAAACAACGAATAAATACTTTTCAGGAAATATGTATATTCTACAGAAATAACTATTTGAGTATTTGACAATTCATAAATCGGTATTAATGAATACTTCATGAAGCTCTAGTGTCATAAATAAGAACAAGTCCCCGTAGGTTGTTCAGTGAAGTTAATGATTAAAGTAATGGTTGCATATTGCTTTTCCTGGCACCACAACTTTAGGCAACTGCGCTGATTGAATTAAAGCCCATGAACCTTTGCCATTTATAAGGAGTTCATTTCCCCATTAACAAAAAAAAATAAAATCAACTTTTGCCAAGCCAATCAGCATGTTTAAATCAGCAGCAGCAGCAGTACTGCTTGAGGTGGGAGGTTACTTATAAAATATGTTTATCTCAGAACCATGGCAACAGCAATGCTTATATCATTCTCTTATGTGCTTTTTGAAAGTACTTGTCTTTTCTGTGCCTGCAAAAAAGAGAGAAGCAGAGGAGAGAAGAACAAGCTTCTCTTTAACTAATAATCTAAAGTGAAATAGAAGATCCTACAGTTGGGCCAAAAGAATAAGAAGTTGGAACTGGAAATAAGGATTTGTTTACAAGAAGGCTAGGAATAAATAAAGACGTCAAAACAAAGTTTCAAAACAAAGAATGGTTCCAAATATTATGCATAAAATAAAGACCCTTTATCATGTCCAGTGGAACAGTGCTGTCCTGACCTTTTTTTAACACAAAATATCTCACTTGGCTATCGGTAGTTTAAAATTTTAAAAAATGCTAGCTCTGTATTTTAATATTCTGCTATTGCAACATGTCAGCAAAGTCCCTACTTACTATGTTCCCCTCTATATCTTTGAGGTATATCCAGAAAATCCATATTATATGTTACTACTATATTGGTCACTAGAACATCAGAAATTGGTAACTAGAACATCACAAATCAGGTTGTGAGCAGGTAAAACGATCAAGTTTTCATCTCTTTGCTAACAAAGCTCATTGTGTCTAAAATTTCTAGATGCAAAAAGTGTATGGGTTTTTTTTTAAAAAAAAGTGAAGATGGCTTCTATAACAATGTAACTAAATCTCTGCCCTTTTGTTTGTTTGTTTGTTTATAACTAGGATCATGAATTGGACCAGATACCTACTGGAAACCACTGCAGCTTGCAAAACAGAAGTGTTACATGGACATACTAAAGTGTACCCGTGTCTATTTGTTCCTCTGTTTTCTGGAACAAATGAAGCTTGGTTGGTCTTCAAGGGCAAATTTACTTGGATGGCTAGTGGCTTAGATGTACAATTAAGTAATCATCAACATACTGGTGATATTCACATGTCACCAGATAATCTCCCCCAATGGTTTCATATAAACCTTAAACAAAAGCAAGAAAAGATATCATCTAATGATATTCAATTGAATTGATCCTAAGAATTAAAGGATTAATTTTTTGCATAAAGCATCTGCTGCGAAAGAAATTTTTCAACTCTGCTTGAGATGTTAGGATCCTGATCCAACAGTAGGAAGCAAATGAAGTCATCCTCAGATCGACCAGAATTGTGAGGGTAAAACACAAGTTACTAGAGAAAGGATATCAAAAGAATATGTGGACTCTGGGGTTGTCCCCTCCTTTTCATAGGGTAGAGTCATCTTTCATCCAAAATCACAAACCATTAAATGAAATAAGGAGAAATTATGGAGTGTGTTGGACAGGTGAATCCAATAGGTAAATTGCTTATGTGAATGTTTACTATTTATATACCGCCAGCATGTAAATCTGTTGGGAAATATGTTTGGAGCAGAATGTATATCAAAGCCTGATTGCTGGATTTTAGGTTCATGGCTAGAAGGGCTTTATTTGAGAAATCACAATAGTGTAATTTTGACTTCTATCTTTCTACAAAGGCAACTATTATTTTTTTTAAAAAAATCATGGCATTCAGAGAATTTCTAGAGAAATAAAACTTCAGCCAATAATAAGGTTGGCCTATATAGATCCTGGATTCCAAGGGGATCCTACCAGTTTCTTAAATGAAGTGCTATGATCAAAATCCAGCAAGGTACTTGTAATAATGCTTTAGGAATCTGGATTGGATAAAATCCAAGGACTTTAAGTTTTTATACACACATACATAAGTGACATATAATATCTGAAGGGACGCAATGGCTCAGGGCTAAGATGCTGAGCTTGTCGATCGAAAGGTTGGCAGTTCAGCAGTTCGAATGCCTGGTGCCGCATAATGGGGTGAGCTCCTGTTACTTGTCCCTGCTTCTGCCAGTTCGAAAGCACATAAAAAATACAAGTAGAAAAATAAGGGACCACCTTTGGTGGGAAGGCAACAGTAATCCGTGTGTCTTTGGCGTTTAGTCATGCTGACCACATGCTCACCAAGGAAGACGTTTTCGGACAGTGCTGACTCTTCAACTTTGAAATGGAGATGAGCACCTCCCCCTAGAGTTGGGAATGACTAGCATATATGTGCGAGGAGAACCTTTACCTTTAATATCTGAATAAATAGTAATAGCTTTAAAGAGTTTCATTACAGTAAGTATGTTCTTGTCTTCTGTGATATGAAAGTAAGGCCTTAGCATGATTAGAAATAATTTTAATTTGTGTCAGATTTATGAGAGTTGAAATACTGTACTAATATTTGAAGAATGAAACCTAGTCTATAATATTGTTTTTCTGCCATTGGAATTCATAGTATCTCAATCTTTTGTTGTTGTTGTTGTTAGTAAATTGTATGCCAAACATCTAAATCATAAACTTCAGGACTGGCTAATTTCAGAGGGGATAATCAAAGATGAACAAGCTGGATTTAGAGAAGGAAGATCAACAGTGGATCATATCTTGATATTGCACCATCTGGTCCACAAATACACATATTTTTAAAAAATCCTCTCTTTTCGTGGCCTTCCTTGATTTTAAGCAGGCCTTCAACTCAATATCCAAAAATACACTTTGGAAGAAATTAAAACTCACTACTATTGATAAACGCCTCCTCTACCTGATACAAAAATTGTATGCTAATTCCACCTTGAAAGTGAGGTGTAACCCTCAAGGGACTTTATCCGGCCTAGTAAGGGTACAAAAAGGAGTACAGCAGTGTTGTATTCTATCCCCGTCCCTCTTTAACTTTTACATCAATCCCTTGATCAATCTTTTGCAAAACCCTGACCTACACTCTCCTAACTTGGCACAATTTATAATCCCGATACTCTTATATACTGACGATGCTGCTATTATCTCACAAATGCCCATTGGTCTGAAGAGAGCAATCACAGCAACATTAGGATACTGCAAACAGAATAAGTTGGTGCTTAATTTCGACAAATCGAAAGTTTTCGCTAAAAGACCTATTCAATACTCCTGGAAAATAGAAGGACATAATTTAGAACAGGTTAGGATATTTAAATACCTTGGGGTGGTTTTCCACTCACAAGGTACATGGAAGCTCACCTGGATTATACATTGCAATCAGCCCTCAGGTCTTCAAATGCCATTAAACATTTCTTCTTCATGGGCGGAGGACAATTAGTCCCTGCTGCCTTAAAACTCTTCGAGGCCAAAACATTGGCGAAAATTCTTTATTAGGCACAAACAGGAATCTTTGTGGAGAGAACGTATTTTGCACTTGGAATATTGTAATGTAAGTTTTTCTTCCCTAGAATAGTCCACAAGGGCCTATAGTTTCTTTCTGACGCCATCCCAAGTTAGAAAGAGAGAATATAGCTCTTTCATCAGTGTAAAGAAATACAGACAGGTGGATATTAAACATCAAGGAAATTAAATTATTATTTTTTGTTATTATTACAATTTCAAGAAAAAAGGAAACAATATAGATAAAAGTGTATAAGAAATATAAAAAGAAAATAAAAAATATGATGATGATGATGTTATCCATTCACTCGAGTCCAACTCTTGGCGATACTATGGGCCAGGTCTCTCCACATCTTCTGAGCTTGCATTATTTCTTTGAGTTTTTCTAGCTGACACTAGACAAAGCTGTCTAGTGTCAGCTTTAATAGTGTCCAGCCACCATGTTCTTTAACGGATTGGTTTCCTTTTATTGCTAAGTGTTGCGAACATCATTGCTTTCTCCAATGAATTCCCTACAAGACATGGCCAAAGTAAGTAAGAAGCAGCTTTATGATTTTGCCTTCTAGTGACATGTCTGGTGCACACCAGTACATATATAGTACAGTATAAGCAGTACAATATGGGTGAACAACTAACATATCTCTAATTGCCAGTAACATACCATATCAATAATATATTCCAATAGCATTAAAAGGGGGATGGAATTTTCCTGAGCTAAAGTGCCGACTATTAAGTTCACACTTAAGTTTTAAAAAGTGGGAGGGGCAGAATACAATCTTGTTTCACTCCTTTATGAATTGACACATCTACAGCTAGATAACTACTGCTATCACATCTAACTAATTTGTCTTAACATAGCAACATTACAATCAGGCAAAATAACTTCCAATCTACAGAGGAATGAATCAGCTTCCAATACATTCATTCCCTGGGAATGGAATGGAAGGTTGATTTTAAATCATTGAAGGCAATATAAGGGAATGGGAATAAGTGTGCATGAATTTTTCTACTTGAAACTATAAAATAGCATATTGTTTG
Organism: Pantherophis guttatus; assembly: GCF_059756535.1. Classification (NCBI taxonomy): domain Eukaryota; kingdom Metazoa; phylum Chordata; class Lepidosauria; order Squamata; family Colubridae; genus Pantherophis; species Pantherophis guttatus. The sequence continues at coordinate 96,948,780 of NC_142067.1, read as the reverse complement.
ATCATTGATTTGCAGTCCCTATAGTCCACTTATTCATTAGATAGATATTTCTGCTATTCCAGTCAATCTAGAAATGTGCAGATAGCATCCTGGGAATTCTTAGGAGACTAATGGAATGATTACTAAGGGAGTTCATGCCTTTTTTGAAAATGGGACAATAATAGAATGATCCCAGTCTTTAAGCATTGGGAATATGCTACTAGTGTGTATTTAAAAAAATTCAAAAAGAGATTAAAAAATCAACATTATTTTTTTTATTTTGTAAGTATCAGGTCAGCACCAGGGGCTGGAGGTGCTTCCAATTATCTGTAAGTATATGCCAAGCACCCAAATTTTGATCACATGACCATGGGGATGTTGCATCTGTCATAAATGTAAGATCTGAGTATAGGTCACTTTTTCAGGGTCATTGTAATTTCAAATGATTGCTAAATGAATAGCTGTAAGTAAAGGACCACCAGCTAATGGTGCCCTTTTGTCTTTCAAGGGCATTGGTTGAAAAAAAGCAAGCAACTTGCAAGCATATATTAGATAAGTCCATTTGAACTATTTTCCCAGGACTGCTAAATGTCAGAATTATCTTTAATTGATGAAAGGAACATATGTTTGTAGTCTTATGATTTCCCAGTTGTCTTTGACTGCCATTTTGTATTAAAAGTAGCTTGGAGTCTTTATTTTATAGTATTAGAGCAGCATGGGGTTCTGCAGTCTCTTCTAGCTATTTTGTTGTATGAGCAGGCCCTTCTGTTTTGAATAATATCTATGACTGTTCTTCTTTAGCTATCATAGTGTAAGAATTAATCAGTATGCTTTCAAAAGAACCAAGCAGTATAGTCCTATGTTCGTAGAACATTTAGCTATATTCCCTGCTGTCAAAGACAAAGATAAGGTAGAAGAAACTTGGCAGCTCTCCAAGTTAGACATGGCCTTTTGGCAGGTGTGAGCTGATGAAATATTTAAAAGTGGGCTCAGATTTTGACCAGTTAACACTTGAGTGAGGATAATTCCAAAAGTTTTCAAATAGATCTTCATTTCTAAATGTGTTTATGGTATTATTGACTTGCTAAGAAAGAACTGAATCAGATAAACTACCAGTAACTGATTACATTGATACAGGAGGGCAGAGTCCTTGTTATTTTCTGGGTCTGATGGAGCACAACAGTTGCTGTTTTCAGGTTGCTTTATCAGTTGGTGGCATAACCAATGCAGAAATTTGATGAGGGAAATTTGCTTTCTGTAATCACTGCAAAGGAAATTGTGTAGGCTTCAAATGTTTTCTTCAGAGCATCCATCTTTTGAGAAAGAGTTGCTAGTTTTTCAAATACAGCCATTATAGTCTGAGCAGTTAAATCAAATAAATCTGAAGTGTGTGTTTCTGTGTGATTGAGATGTTATTTAACTCTTTAGCTGATGTATCATGGGTATAAATAATATCCTCCACATGGTCAGAGGCAAATTTTTCCTAAAAGTTTTCATTCATTGGAATCATCATTCTCAATCAGGACAAGGGAGTTTGCATGCTGGGCAGAACTTCAAATATATTCATAGAAATCCAGGAAATTAAATCCTCAGAAGAAATTTTGAGGTAAGGAACTCATTAATTTTCAGTTGTTTTGCTCTCTGTGCTGATTTCAAAATCTTAACACTTCTGTATTTCTTTTTCTTTCCCTAAATTGAATGTGAGAAATTTAAACTCATAAATAAAATATTAAGAGGAGAACAGAGGAAAAAGCAAGGGTAATAATAACAAAAGCCTGATAAAAGAAAATTTGCAATGATGTTACTACAAGAGTACATTCATACCTTTTAATAAAATGTATTAGTTAAAGATGTGCTACTATATTCCATTTTTGTTTTGGTTTTTTGGTCCACCATAGAAACTATTCAAAAGATATATGAGATTGTCTGGGATACGAGTGCTTCTCAGGTTACCTGCACTTTGTTGGGATATTCAGTGTCGAATGATCAATATGCAAAAGGTGGTCATATTTTTAAAACAAACAGCATCTTTCAAAATTTTCCTTTCCATTATCCTCCCAATTTCCAATATTCAAAACTCTTTATTCTGTTTTTTTTCTCCATTATCAATAATGGTAAACTTGATTAGAATTTTTAAAGTTAATGTTTATTAATGCACGAGCAAGAGAGAAACAGAGAGAGAATATATGTGTGTTGTGTATGTATTGTGTAACACATACTTATACATGTTTATTAGCAACAAGTTCGATATTGCTGACAGGGCTTCTTTTATTATAATTAATATAGAATTGTAATCTATCTTTAGGATTTTAGTTAGATGAAAGAGATGGGGTATCTTGCCATTATTTAACCCACTTCTAAAGCTGAATAATAGAATAAAAGAGTTGAAGAAACCTTGGAGATCTAGTCCAAACCCCTGCTCAAGCAGTAAACTCTATATCATTCAGGACAAATAATCTCTTCTTAAAAACCTCCAAGGATCACTCACAGCTTCTGAAGGCAAGCTGTTCCATTGATTCAACTGTCAAGAAATGTCTCCTTAGACTAGGTTGGATCTCTCTTTGATAAGTTTCCATCCATTACTTCTGGTCCTGGCCTCAGGTCCTTTGGAGAATAGATTGAGCCCCTCTTCTCTGTGGCATTCCCTTGGATATTGGAACACTGCTATCAGATCGCCCTTAGTCCTTCTTTTCATTAAACATATCCAGTTCCTACAACCGTTCTTCATATGTTTTAGCCTCCAGCCCCCTAAATTAGGGGTGAAATGCTCCCGGTTTGGACCGGATCGCCCAATCCAGTAGCGATGGTGGAGGGTGGTTTGGGGAACTGGTAGCAAAAATCCCTGCACCCCCCCCCCCCCACATGTCCAGCTGAGCCGCACAATCATTAGAGACTCTTTTTTTTACTTTTAAAAGCATTTTTTCTACAACCTCTTCCAACGAAAAAAATGCTTTTAAAAGTTAAAAAAAAAGCCTCTGATGATCGCGTGGCTCAGCTGGGATCATCAGAGGTTTTTCAAAGCATTTTTTTCTGCAACCTTCTGGCCAAAGAGGTGGTAAAAAAATGCTTTGAAAAGTCTCTGACGATCCCAGCTGGGTTGCCTGATCGGCAGAGGCTTTTCAAAGCATTAGAAAAAATGCTCTGAAAAGTTAAAAAAAAAAAAAGTTGGCCATGCCCACCTAGTCACATTATCCCACCACCACCAAGCCATGCCCACAGTAGTAACAAATTTTATATTTCACCCCTGCCCTAAATCATCTTTGTCACACTTCTCTGCACTCTTTCTAGAGTCTAAGCAAAATTTTTATATTGTGGTGACCAAAACTAGACATAGTATTCTAAGTGTGGTCTCACCAAAGCAATATAAAGCAGTATGAATATTTCAGCTGACCTTGATACTCTCCCCCTGTTGATAAAGTATGGGACCGCATTGGCCTTTTTGGCAGCTGCAGCACATTGCTGGCTCATATTTAAGTATAAAACATTAAGACAATAAATAGAGATCATAAATTTAAATTTTAATTAAAATTCAATTATCCCCCTTTTTTAATTTCTTCAAGTTTAGCAAGATGGGTTTTTGACTGACAAATACAAACAGAAATAATATAAATATGTAAGAAAAAACAAATACAAAACTGCAAATGTTAAGGATCTTTGCATGTGAAAAGTATATATTAGAAGAAATTACCTTGAAAGGTATATGAGAGGCATACCCATTGTACATAACTATGCAAATAACATTCTATACAAAAAGGATTCTCAGTGTAATGTAGAAATGGGACAGATAAAACTTCTTCCTGATTAAATGAGAACATCACAGAAATTAAACAGCTGTGATAGGGTAGCTGATAGACACAGATATATGCATTGTACACAGAGAGAGAGAGAGTACGTCAGTGGTGGGTTGCCCCTGGTTCAGACTGGTTCGCAAGAACCGGTAATAAAACTGGCGGGAGGGTCCGCCCACCACCCTGGATGTTGTTATCCCATTGCGAACTGGTAGTAAAGGTAAGTAGAACCCACCCCTGATATAACCAAGATTAAACCAAGATGGTTTAATGTGCTTACAATGGAATAAACACCGGAATCATCTCCCAACTGAAGCTACCTTATTTTGCTATTTAGTTCATATAATCTTTTTCTATTAACAGTTAGCAGACTCAAATTTAAGTAAATCATGCTTTGTCCTCTTTGATGTGACACCTTGGTTGTTCTTATGTAAGTGGCTCCTCATCCATATGGTGGGAATTCCCACGGGTCCAAAAGCTCTGAGTCTGTATCTGGAAATCTATGGCAACTTGGTCCTTTCTCCGTTTTCGGTGCAAAGGGTGGGGAGCCAGAGACATTTCATTCAGCTTTATTTTTCAAAGTTTGAAATAAGCCATTAGAGCCATAGGCATGCATAAATGATTCCTAAATAAGTAAGTCAATAGTTCATTGTATCTTATTGAACAACAAACAAATATTAAAACAGAAATTTCATATAATGCTGCTTGAATAAATAAGTAGTGTTTTCTGTTTAAATGTATGCCCATGATGATCTAATTGAAACATGAACACTCCAGCTGCTTTTGAATATTGACAGTGGCAGTTCTGGAGTACAGTGTGCAGGTGGTGTGGCAGTTGCTATTCAGCATGGCATGATGTGCGCATGTGCTGCATTTGCCCTGAAAATGTGTTCCTGTGCCAAAATCTGCCTCCTGGTTTCATAATGCTTCTTTGCCTGGAAAAGAGGTTTCTGTTTTTCTACTTCATTCTCAGAATGGTTCCAAATTTCTTTTCCAGTTCTTTGATAATACTTCTAAGTTTATTTACTGTTTCAAGTCAGGTCGTTTTTGTCTGATCCATGTTCTCCACACTTAATTGTTAACTCTTGTGGGCTGCTCATGATTCCTGATCTCAGAAAAAGCTTGAGTGGACTTGCCACATGGTTTTGTTAAATACAGAAAGCCTGGAGAGAATTGGGATTTGAAAAGTAACTAAAAACCAGCCAATGATTTAATTACTTATTTTCTGCTGTTTTCTGCTACTTTTTTAAATTAAATTTCAAAAATATATCATCCATCTGGGTGAGATCATCCGTGGTTTTGGGGTGAGAGTCCATCAGTACACTGATGACACTCAGCTGTACATTTCCACCCCAGACCACCCCAACGATGCCCTTGATGTGATGTCTCACTGCCTGGAGGCCGTGTCGGTCTGGATGGGGAGAAATAGGCTCAGACTCAACCCTTCGAAGACCGAGTGGCTGTGGCTTCCGGCGTCCTGATATAGTCAGCTGGTGCCATCGCTGACTATTGGGGGTGAATCTCTGCCCCCCACAGAGAGGGCTCACAATCTGGGCATCCTCCTGTATGCACTGCTGTCTTTAGAAGAGCATATGACGGCCGTTGCCAGGGTTTTTTTTTATCAGGTTCGCCTGATTTGCCAGTTGCAGCCCTTTCTGGACCAGAATGCCTTGCGCATGGTCACTCACGCCCTTGTCACCTCCCGGCTGGACTATTGTAATGCTCTCTACATGGGGCTCCCCTTGAAGAGCACTCGGAGACTCCAACTGGTCCAGAATGCGGCCACACGGGTGGTTATGGGCGCAACTCGTTGTGCCCATGTGACACCCCTCCTGCACGAGCTGCACTGGCTCCCAGTGGTCTTCCGGGTGAGATTCAAGGTGCTGGTTAACACCTTTAAAGCTCTCCATGGCATAGGACCCGGGTACCTTCGAGACCGACTTCTGCCACCAATAGTCTCCCACCGGTCAGTCTGCTCCCACAGAGAGGGTCTCCTTAGGGTGCCATCGGCCAAGTTATGTCGGCTGGCAACACCCAGGGGGAAGGTCTTCTCTGTGGGAGCCCCTGCCCTGTGGAATGAACTGCCCCCGGAATGCGTAAGATCTCCAACCTCCGTGTATTTCGCTGTGCCCTCAAGACCCTGCTGTTCCGCCAGGCCGAGCTATCAATGTAATGATTTTAAATTAGGTGTTTTAAATTTTGGGGGTTTTAAATTTGAGCCGAAGCTATTTAATAATTTAATTATTTTTAATTGATGTTTGTCTTTGTGCTTTTAATAGGCTGTACACCACTCTGAGTTTTCCGGGGGAAGGGCGGTATAGAAATAAAATTATTATGATTATGATTATGATTATGATTATGATTATGATTATGATTATGATTATTATTATTATTATTATTATTATTATTAAATATTGTAAAAGAAAAAAAACCCTCCTAGAATTCTCTGTAAAGTGAAATCTGAAGTAATGACTAGTGTGTAATGAACTGCTCCATGAAAAAATATCTTCTTCAATTTTCTTCTTAATTTTCATTCAATCGAAGGAAAAAACAAAGAAATTCCTTTTGGTTTTACTTTTTCAAAACAGTATGTAAAATACAACGAAATTCTTATGAGTGGATGTGGGAGTTTTCTTCCTTACTTATGAGAAGGCCATGGATTTCCAATCTATTATAGCAGAATAATTTCTCTAGGATTACAAAAATCTGGGATTACTTCCCTTCTTTTAAGAAAGCATTCCAAAAACCATGCATGTTGTCTGTTCAATAATTGGCTACCAGTGTTAGAAGCTCCAATGGAAAAAAATTATTGTTAATTATACTTATTTGCTTTTTATCTTTTTATCAGCTGCTTGAAGTGTCATCTGTTGGTGAAAAAGGAGGATTAAGAAAAAAGCAATGGCTAACCTCAGACCCCAAGGATGGGATCGCCCATTTATGTTAAATGTTTGACTGCGGTTTTGTCATATATTCCCAGTTGCTATGCGTTTTATACTTTTGTATATGTTTTTATTATTTTTAATATTATAAGCTGCCACGACATGTATATAATAAGGATGGCCATATAGATCCACTAATAGCAAAGCAAGCATTTTTTTAAAAGGGAAATATATCCTGTTTATAATAGTATTCTCCCAAAGGAAGAATATGATGGAAAAATTATTATACAGACAAAAATCCAGTGCAATCTGCAGTTTCTTTACCATGTCAGCCTTATTTTGTCAATACCTATACCAGTAAAAGGGATGTGGTGGCTCAGTGGCTAAGATGTTGAACTTGTCGATCGAAAGGTTGGCAGTTCAGCAGTTCGAATTCCTAGTGCCGCATAACGCGGTGAGCTCCCGTTACTTGTTCCAGCTTCTGCCAACCTAGCAGTTCAAAAGCACATAAAAAATGTAAGTAGAAAAATAGGGACCACCTTTGGTGGGAAGGTAATAGCGTTCCATGCACCTTTGGCATTGAATCATGCCGGCCCCATGACCACGAAGATGTCTTCGGACAGCGCTGGCTCTTTGGCTTTGAAACGGAGATGAGCACCACCCCCTAGAGGCAGGAACAACTAGCACATATGTGCAAGGGGAACCTTTACCTTTACCTATACCAGTAAAATCTGTTTTAGAAAATCTCCACATACAAGTACCTGTATAAATAGAAGCATATCTGTATGTTTTTATTCAGAATGTGTATATGTATATATGTTTGTAAATGCATACACATATTGTATTAATATAATGGCCAGAAATTACTCTCAAAAAAGTGTTGTCCCGAGAATTAGATTATCTGAATAAGTAACTACAAATGAAAATAATGTTCTGTAAAATAATGTATTACAAAGTGAATTTGTACATGCAAGTATTCATATACTTCAGTTTTGACTGGGAATTCTGAGTGTTTAGGACAGCATGTCAAGAGGTCAACAAGTTGAAGTGACTGTAGCACATGTTACATTTCTCTCTCAAACACATGCAGTCTAGCAGATGGTAGTCATTGTCTTGATATAACATTGTATATCACTATCCAATATCATAATTTGCTAATTCCTATTATAGTTTTTTTAGAGGAATAGAAGAAGCTTTATTCTTACATTTCACTCAGAGAAAAGCCAAGTTTAAGATCATTTGGTAATTTTGAGCCAGCCACTTGGGACACATTAGAAAGGACTCAGCTCTCTAATGCTGTGGAAGCAGGGGTGGGATTTAACCAGTTCGTACCACTTTGGCCGGTTGTTAAATTGCTGACTGGCTCCGCCCTGCCCCTTCCAGAAGTTCCCATGCACCCTTTTTTGGCTCCCAGGTAAGTGCAGGGATGCCTACTAGGCCCAAAATGGGGCACGGGGGGACAGTGTGCCCCCCCACAGCCCATTTTTGCTCCCAGAAGGCTGCAGAGGGGCCTACTAGGCCCAAAACAGGACACGGGGTGGCATGCCCCCGATGGGCCATTTTTGCTCCCAGGGGGTACAGGAGTCTATTGCTGCCTGTCACACCCGGTGGCCATGCCCACCATGGCCATGCCCACCCAGCCGGTCATTAGGGCAGAGAACCTGTTGTTAAATTATTTGAATCCCACCACTGTGTGGAAGTGAGATGAAAGAGAGGAGAATAACTAGATAGATTAAGGTAGATAGACTTAAGTAGCGTAGCAATGAGTGCACCATTGAGAGACTTGAAAAAACAGGTTTGGTATAAATTGTCATGAAGAAAATCTGTCTATGTGGTCACCGGGAGTCAAAAATGACTTGATGTCACATTATCAAACACTAGCTCTCCGCCTAATTTTATCTCACAGATCTAAAATAACTCTCAATTAAAATATTCCTTTCTGTTTGAGATAAAAGGAGATGCTATTTATTTTATTTTTACAAAATGTGCAAGTCATACTTGAGTTATATAACTGGTGCTGCAGATAATGTTCTCTTTAGGACCCACTCTACATGTGATGACTATGCCTTCATACATAGTCAAAGTGTTTAGCTCCTTACAGTTCTAATAGTGTTATTACTGGTTCATGATAAATAGTATCATTGCAGAATTAGCATAAGCTATCCATTCATCATCTGTTCACTCCCTAATACCTGAATGGAAGCAAAGCTGCTGGCAGAGCTATCTATTTGTAGAGGGCAATAAAAATCTTCATTGCATTTTACAAGAGGAAGTTGATCTTTGAGCAAGGAATATGTGCCATATTTCTGTCTCTTCTGTTGGAGACAGAAATATTATCTGTTATCCTATTAAAGGAATAATGAATTTGATTCTGTGACCTGTGGATCTCAAGACTGGACACTCATTTTTTATAGTCTGCCACATGTGGATTTCATTCCAGGCCATTCTTATTGTCTCTCCAAGAAACAATAGTGCCAGCATTGTTGGTTTCTCCCTGCTGTAAAAGTCCTACATGGATCCATTTGAGTAAATGATTATTGTCCTATCTCCAATCTTTCCTTTTGGAGGAAAGTTGTAGAGATAATGATAGAGTAAAAACTGCAAAGAGCAATGGAAGTAATACATAATCTGGACCCAGAGCAGTCAGTTTTCTAACTTTTATGAGACCAAAAGTGCAAAGGTGTTAATTATACTTAGACCCCCGAGCCCATCTTATCGGAGGGAGAAGACTTCAAAAGTGAAGGAGAGGAGTTGGCAAGGCCTCCCTCTCCAGGACCCTCCTCTTTGGCAATGCCTCAGGTGTCCTCCAAAGGCCAAGAGATAGGCCAGGAGCCAGGCACTTCCGAGCAGCTGCAGTTAGACAGCGATGGAGATGAGTCTTGGCTGGATCCCCGACAGCATCGGAAAGATAAGCACGCGCAGCAGAGAAAGAGGTGTGTCAGAGATTAAGCTGAGTCACTGGACCACACCCCAAGGGGGATAAAAGGGGGTGTGGTGGCCATTCAGGCCTTGTGACGGACAAAACTGAAAAGCTAGCAAGTCATACTGCATTTCTGGAACTTAGTTATATGCCCTCCTTGGATTTATTATGGACTGGACTTGACAATTATTTGGCTTTGTGGACTTATTTTGATGTATCGGATGGAGGAGAAAAACCTCCCTTTGTGAGTAAAGTCTTTGGCAGGCAGCTACTGGGTTGCTGCCAATTCTGTTATCTCAAAGGAATTCCTGACTGCTGGTTTTATCAACTCCTGGCTGACTGTTTGTGTGCGTGTGTGAGATGGGGACAGAACAAAAGGTGTAGAGCACAGAAGAAATCTATTGAGGAATAGGAGGGAGAGCTACTAGCAAGGAATGATCAAATAAAAGGGGCTTGAGTCCAGGACGAAAATGTAGAAAAACTAAACTGCTCAGACAAACTTCTTCCTAGTTCACAGAGAAATAAAGTAGTGGTGGAAGCACATTCAGTTTTGCAAGATTGATGTCAGCCCTTCATGGTGGTTCATACCACAAAACCAATGCCAGGTAAATTAATGCTAGTTGAAAGCCATGGTCAGCTCTGGCTGCGGCACCATTGCAAAATTACTGAAATTGGGACAACTGAAAAAGATCACTTACGCCCATATTATCTCATGAGTGGATGACTGCAATTTGCTTTACATAGATTTGCCCTTGTAAATCATAGCTCGCCCAATTCAAGATTCTGGTTTTTTCCATGAAGTCTTATATGGTTCAGGGCCTAGGTAGCAGGAATACCTTTCATAATCTGCAAGGCCAATTCAGCTGAATGGAGAATGCATACAGAAAATCTTTACCTCTCATGTACTGAAAAAGGAACAGGAGGAGTCAGAGAAGTGACAATATCTGTGGAAATCCTCTGCTTTCGGAACAGCTTCATTCTCTAAGCAAGGCAGACTCACTCTAATGGCCTTTCACAGACTTGTAACAAGCAGGCTGTTTGGAAAGGGCCTAATTATGTAGTTGATGCCAGTTTTCAATGGATATTGTTAATCTCATGTTAATGTTTAATTACAATGATTTTTTAAAATTTATACTGTAGTTTAAAACCATTTTAAACAGCTCAGTGCGGATATTTAAAAGGTGCTGAAAGAAAAAGAGAAAGTTTTAGCATTGGTCTTTTCAGTGACAATTCTCTGATTTGAAATTTCCTTTTGAGAGAGATAGCAATAGCACTTAGATTTATATACTGCCCCATAGTGCTTTACAGCATTCTCTGGGCGATTTGCAATGTCAGCATATTGCCCCCAACAATCTGGGTTCCTATTTTACCAACTTTGGAAGGATGGAAGGCTAAGTCAACCTTGAGCCCAGTTAAGATCGAACTCCTGGCTGTGGACAGAGTTTTCCTGCAATACTTCATTCTAACCAATGTGCCACCAGGCAATGATTATTTATTGGTGTCATCACCAGAAAAATATGGGCTACTCTAGATATTTTATCATACTCTGCATGTTGTTGGATCATGTCTCTGTCTTTGTTAGTCTTAGAAATCATCCCTGTGGATGTTTAAAAGCTTTATAAATGTATTGTTTGGGAAATTCTTATTTTCTTATTTGTTGTAACTGTGTTTTGACAACATTCTGGCTTTAATTGTATTTACCATAAACACAATTAACATTGTATTTGGTAAGACTGACACATTTGTTTTTCTTCTAATTTTCTTCTCTTTTCAAATTCCATGTCCAAGGAGATTTAAATTTTCAAAACAAAACAGTTGGAAAAAAATTTAAATATATCCTAAGCATGATGATCCCACCCCTAATCATTCAAACTTAGCCCAGAACAAGCTAAAATCTAAGAAAATCGGTGCATGCCTTTTATTTAATATGATGTTTGACTCTGAAATGTTTGACTCTCAAAAATGGACTATTAAATTATAACTTTTGAAAATTCCACATTCATTTTCACCTTCGAGTGTTTTGAAATGTTAATGCACAATATGCCAGAAATTCTTTTGCACAAATTTTCTTCGAACAAAAAATAGCGGCAGTGAATATTTTCAGATTTACAAACTTGTCTTTTATTTCCATTGAGTTTAACAGATTTTAAAATGCAGTCACTGTATGTTGAAAAATTGTACTTAATTTAAGATGGGACTGTTAATTGTTCAAACGAGAGCTGTGTTATTCTGAAATAGGCAACTCACCATCCAAGAACTCCAGGTAATTCCAAAATTTTATACTCTGATGTCAGTATCCTGAATTAGTGCCAAAGTGAGAAAAATAGCTAATTTTTAAGTGTGTAATTTTTATCTTTTTAACAAAAGTATACTTTGGGGGTTAAAATTTTCCACTTTGCCATCACCTGGAGAAATAGCTTGTATATTTCCTATCCTACCCATCTAGTGAATGGAGTTATGCTCACTATCCTGAAATTGAAATAATTATTGTTAAAAGTAAAAACCCAACAGTTTGAAGACTTTTGAGGAGAGTTTGATAAATATTTAAGATCTTGATTAATGTAAGATCTGACAATATCTCAATGGATTACTACCATCATTTTATTCCAGGGTATTAGCTGTTTTGTATTTTACTTTAAGTCCAAACTGAGCAAATTATCTGCTCTTTCACATTGTCTCATCAATATTGAACATCTGAAGCAGAACTGATTAGGCTGTTCTAATTCAAGCATAGGTTTCATATCAAAAGAATTGGCTGCAAAACATATTGAAATTCCTACTCGGGAGGTGAATATACCAGTAATGGTTCGCCTAAACTACTATAAATGTTCCCTATATAACTAGATGTTGAAGTTCTATGATAGTTGGCTCTTTTGTAGAGTGTGGACAACTCCATTCTTTAATTTATGTTTCAAATATTACTAGTACTGTACTGTGAGAGCTTATATTAAAAAGCCAAGAGAAAAACAATACAAATAAGGAAATAGTTAGGGCTGTTCTATGAAAACCTGTTTCTTTTAGTTAAGTATATTAAAATAGGAAATTCTTTTTTTCCATCCTTCAAACTACTGTCAGAACAACATTCTCATCCCCCACTTTTTTTCTCTATTTGCCAATTTGTAATTACAGTATGTAAATACTCAGCAGAATGGGTCTTTGGTTAATCAAATTGATTTAATTGCTGAATCCCCACAGATTAATGTGAATGGAGTCTTCTCTTTTACATTTTTTGTTGGCAAAACACAAGCACATGCTTCACAAAGAAAAGTTTTTACTAAATAAAGGAATAAGGTTTGAGGAAAACTTGAAAATATTGGTTAAATCTTTAATTTCATATAATTCTAATGAGAATTGTACTTTGATGCATGAACAATAATCAAATGCCAATGTTTAGTGTCTATAATATTTAAGCGGAAAAGTTTATTACATTACTAAAATGGCATGATGTATAAAGGTGAACATGCTGAGAAAAAAGAAACTTTAATCAAAAATATGATAAACTTGGAAAAGTAAGACAAAACAAACACAGAGAATGTAATTAGTACTTTAGCTATTTAGTTTTGTTATATATTCCTGTATTAACTGTATTATCTTTTCTTAATGTTGCAAGTCATTTAATCTTCTCTTCTTCCTATTTACCATGGTTCTTTACAATGTGCTAGTGCTTATTTCTACCAAACTATTAAAAATCTTTCTCTGGTTCTCAAATAGGAAAAGGAAGGAAAATCTAAAACTGAATCTTTTTCTCTTTGAGGTTCAACCTTGAGTACGAATTTTCTCTCTTTCCCACTTGCCCAAGGAAATTAGTACGAATGTTTTAAAATCCTGCCTGTCTTCTGGGATATTTAGACCACATATCAATCCAGATTTAAAACAAAAATATTCTTTCTGTGATGATGCAGGAATCTCTTTTACTAACTGTATCTGCATGGCAGACTATATCATATGTCAACATCCACCCCAACTTTGAAATTATTTAACACTTGAGCTATGTAAGAAGGAGATGGACATTGCAATTTTCTTTATTTTTCGCAGAGAAAACGGACACCCTTCTACTGCAACTGAGGGACTTCATGTAGTAGGCAAGTATGCAATTACAACACTACAGCTGAGCTATGGATTGTCAGAGTTCCAAGTAACACCCCCAACAAAAGAAGACTCTGAGGCTAGAAGTTCCTCAAAGTTCCATTTTATTAGAGGTGTCATATTGGCACATCGGGGAAACCCTGAATCTGAAATCTTCTGGGTTTTCCCCACACAAAGGAAAGTCCACATCCCTTCCCCTGCACCCACATGTCCATCATGTGGTCCAATAAATCCACCATCCCACTGGAGATGCCTCCTAGTCATGCCATTCCAGGTGCAGGTTGAATGTCCTTGACTCCCAGAAAAAAAGAATGTTGTTATGGCTAGATATCTCTGCAACACAATGCAATCCCCCCTCCCAGTTTCCCATAGCACTAAATGTGGCAGCCCTGAAGAGCCAAAGAAAAAATTGCCTCTAGGGCTGACATGGACTTTTCATGGCCATCTCCCTTCATGAAAAGAACTCTCATCTGAAAAATCTTTCACATTATGAATCAACCAGTTTCAGAACAGTCTTTCCTATATACTTCAGAACAAGCCACCATTTTGAGCATGCTTCCTTGAGTGGAAATAAAGCAGATGCTTATGAAGGCATCCTCTATGAAGCCTTCTTTATGACTGATATTCTCCTACATTTGTGCAAATATGATTTGGCTTCCGTGCACATATAATTACCTGATTAATTTATTCTTGCAATAGTGAGACCATCCCTTCATAGAATGCCAGTGTGTCTTGGCATGCAGTTTTGGAATAACTATGTGGTATGCAGGAATATTGTAAGATTGTTTAAGATGCAACTACATGTTTCACAAATTATATTAAATTAACAATTAAAAATAATAGGATAGCATGTAAATAGGTCCTGAATTATAAAGTACATTGAGCGCTCTTATACCTTTTTATCAAGTCACTTGAATTAACATCAGACAGAAAAATGCCTTGCTATGCCACAAAAACATAGAGGACATGTGTGGTTATTACAAGATTATGCCCTGGTTACTTCCTGCTTGGATTACTGAAATTCCCTCTACATGGGCCTGCCCCTGAGATGCACCCGGAGACTCCAGCTGATCCAAATGCAGCCGCACGGGTTGTTACGGGAGCCCCTCATTACTCCCATATAACACCTCTCCTGCGTGAGCTGCACTGGTTACCAGTGGTTCTCCGGGTCCGCTTCAAGGTGCTGGTTCTCACCTATAAGGCCCTACATAACTTAGGTCCAGGATATTTGCAGGACCTTCTCCTGCCTACCTCCCACCGTCCTGTTCGCTCACATAGGGCTACTCTCCTCAGGGTTCCAACGGTGAGCCAATGTCATCTGACAGCGCCCAGGGGTAGGGCGTTCTCTGTGGGTGCTTCCACCCTCTGGAATGAGTTGCCTACCGAGCTCCAGATGGCTCCTGATCTCCGCTCCTTCTGTTGGGACCTGAAGACTTGGCTGTTCAAGCAAATAGGCTGACTCTGATTCTGGGTTTTATTATTTATTATTTATTAGTTAATTTGGTTTAAAATGGGATTTTGTTGTACATGTTTTTAACTTGTGTTTGCCGCTCTGAGTCCTTCTGGAGAAGGGCGGCATATAAATACATGAAATAAATAAATAAATAAATTATCACCAAGTATTCCAAAACAACAATTTATCAGCATCTCACTATAATTTGACCTGTTCACAAATATACAGAGCAGGAACGTCAGGGTTAATTGAATTGCTAATGTACAGTAAATGGCTTGGATAGGGCTGAAGGCTTTTGTGGTTCTGAAGTCCTCCGTTGAACAGTTCAGTTTTCCTTGAAACTTAGATTTAGACTTAGAATAACTTTATAGTTACTTTGAATATACACTAATCGGCATCAATTAAAATGAAATTTCATTGCATACAGTTCTCAAAGGGTTACCACCTCCAATATACACTACATAAACATACATACATACATACATACATACATACATACATAATTATACATATACCCACGTACCCATATATATTATATGACACAGAAAAACCACACAGTCTAATTCGGATGTATACATGTACATGGCAAGAGAAACAAAACTTGCAAGTTTATCAGTTGGAGGCATAGGGAACAAAGCTATTATAGAATCTGGTAGCCCTGCTAGAAATACTTCAAAACCTCCTCCCAGAGGGGAGCAACAGAAACATGGGTGTGTGAGGTCTCTAGCAATGTTTTGAGTTCTAAGACGTAGTGCTTATAAGCAATATCCTGAGTAACAGGAAGCGAGCTTCCTATAATCTTCTTGGCTGTCCTTACCACTCTCTGTATGGACTTTCTATCTGAGGCATTGCTGCCACCAAACCAAACAGTGATGCAGTTTGTTAAAATGCTCTCAACTGTGCCACTGTAAAAAGTGGCTAGATATTAGATATTAGAAAATATCTAATACTAAGAATGAAGATATGCTCTTAACCCTAGGATCAATTTGTTCACATGCAAAGCAGGCTATCTTTTCTCAAATTAGAAAGCAGGCTGCTGGCTTTCCTTTCTATTTTAAAGTGTAAAGTATCAGGCCAGGCCAGAAGTTCAGTTTAAGAGGTAGTCTAGATAACCTCCTCCTTCCTTACTTTATATGAAAGAGAATAAAATGTGCAAAATGTACCTTTCTGAAAACCAGCTTTCCTTAAAGAGGAGGTTTTGCAATAATTTTGCTTAAGAAGTATTGTGAAAATTGTACAATCATCAGGTTCTTAACAACAAAAGAAAGACCAATAAAGCATGAAGATGGAGATAAGTGGAGTGACTAATGGACACTTATCAGAAACCTATGTGAATTCCAGCTCTCTACTGCTATTCTAGATTCCCCTTATCGCCACATCTCACATTATCTGTTTCCCAGAACTATCTCTGCTGGGTATGTTAATAGTTAATTGACATACAAAGGTTGCAAAGATCGTTTTAGAAGATCAGTCAGAACCTCTTGTACTTAAAGACAGTTGTATCATATTTTTAAAAATCACTCTTACACTTACTTAGAAATAAGTAAGATTTCAAATATTCCAGAGAAAACATGATCATGTTAAGCTTTGAAATACATGTATATGTATAAACATATGTGTATATGTTTATAATGTACCTATTCAAAAAATAGTATTTTCAGAGTATCTCCAAGAAGCAACATTAGAGTCCTATAAGAAGCTTTGTTTTATCAGGTAGCAGAACAGGGATTGTCCCTGCCCTAATTGTAAGGACAGTCTCGGTGTATGCATTACACTAACTAGAACTGCTGATCCTAATCACGCAACTTAATCAATGGATACTTGGCAGGCCTTAGTGCAATAAATCATTTTCTACTTGGCAGCAGGATCACTTAGAAGAAATATGGGCTATATGAATAATGTGCTGTTAATTTGATTTCCTGAGAAACCTTCATTGGACACAACCTTATAACAGTCCCTCTATATATGTAAGTGTGTGTGTTGAGATTGCTTAACCCTGAGGACTTAGCTGGAAATAAGAAAGAGGTGAAAATGTATAGGTGTTGTGCATATGATTGGAAGTCTCTGATACAGAGACAAATGGGTAAAAAGTCAAACGTTCACATATGGTTTAGCATTATTTAGAAAGTTTGCTTTTGGTTAATGTCTTTTAAAAGACTCTGCTCTGCAGAATTTTTATTTATGTATTTATATTTATTATTTATCATATTTAGAAATGCCTATCCCAACCACCCTTCGCAATAAATTGTTATAAACTGTTTTGTTGTAGTGATACTTCCTAGGCCAAAAAAAAAAAAAAAATCCTAGGCAAAAAACTGCCCATTTCAATCTCATATTAAGAAACCACCCATACCAATCATCAAAGAACCACTTTTTTCCTTACTAATAGCAATAGCACTTTGACTTATATACTGCTTCACAGTGCTTTTACAGCCCTCTATAAGCGGTTTACAGAGTCAGCATACTGCCCCCAACAATTTGGGTCCTCATTTTACCCACCTTGGAAGGATGGAAGACTGAGTCAACCTTGAGCCTGGTGATATTTGAATTGCCAAATTGCAGGCAGCCAGCAGTCAGCAGAAGTAGCCTGTAGTATTGCACTCTAACCACTGCGCCACCTAGGTTCTTAAGGATTTTATCCAAGTTTCTTTTATTATTATTATTATTATTAGACCTGTTGTGGAATGGAATTGATTGTTCATGTGTGGGATGCAGTGAAATAATTGTTCATCTGAATAGTTGGATGGTTATTGAGAGCTCACTATGCTTTGCCTTTTACTATTCCTACATTCAGTGGGTACAAATTATTGCAACAGCTTTTCTCATGCCTTCTGAAGAGCACCATTATCTTATTTATCCAAACCACAGGAATCTCCTTAACTGCATTCAGATAAGTATGGTTGCAATTCTACTCACAAAAGCAGAGATGAAAATTGACTGGATGATAGCACATGGTCTTGCTATGCACTGTCTTATTTGCAAGGAATAGCCTAATGACCAAACTGAAATGTTCCTGTTACCATGAATACTCTAATAACCCCTGCTTTCTTATTCTTGGCACAGATTTTACTCTATGCTCTTGTTTTATCATTTCTTCTACTATGTGAAGGAGTTTAGCATTAAAACATAAATTAGTAATAAGTAGTTTAAAATACAAAAATACTGCTTTTTCAAGATGTCAGTTTTGTTCAATCTTGCCGTATTGCATAATTATAATTTGCAAAATATCTTAGTTTTGGACAAGCTGCCAAACTGCAGACAAATTGTAACCGTTAATATTAGAAAAATAGTAAATAGTAGCTATCAAGAGAGTCAAATCAGCCAAACTCGATATTTGAACTTGAGATCTGATATTCAAAAACAGTATATTTTTATTTGACTTTATGATCTGAAGTTTAATTCAAGTTAAAGACTATTAACTTTGAAAAGTTTCAAACAGGAAGCTCTAAGAGTTTAATCACCATATAATTGTGAAATATTTTCCCCATGCAGAGATAGTAGGGATTAAGAATTGGCTAGGACAGTAGCTTTCAAATTGTCCAGCACAGATATTTCAGAAAAGTGAAAGAATACACACAAAGCACAAGGGTATACATTATTTTCTAAGTACTACTAAAGACTGCAAAATCCATAACTCTCTTGTTTTTTTCTGCACTAGCAGGTTTGTTCCCTCAAGGGTTATTGACAAGCTTAATCTCTTGTGGGAATACTGCATTATATGATGCTTGTATGACATTAAAATAACCCTTTGGAAAATATTGTTGTACAAAATGTACTATAATATTAGAAAACAGTGTACAAAAAGGAATGGTAGAACCTGGGTCAGAGTGAAAAGGGGGACCATCTTAGAATTCCTACATAGCCACAAGAGAACTAAGTCTAACTCTAATCCCTCTCCCCTTAAATTCCATCGACCCTTATCTAACTCTAAGCAGGTATCTAGCATTAGTTGAAAAAAATCTTGTGCATAGGCTTTTAGCAATAAATCAGTTTAATTGAATCTTCATGTGTGGACCTGGTCTTTTGTGCCTCACAAACACGTTTTGATCAGGGTTATCTGTACTTTCTAACTAAAATTGACCAATAGTCTTATTTTTTATTAAAATGTATTTCTCTGAGGCTTGGGAACGATAAATACATATTATAAAATTGTGAGTCTATCTAGGCATGTTTGATTCTTAAGAAACAAATGAGCCATTGTTGGGTGTTTATTTATAGCTGGCTGAAATAAGTCTTGCAAAAATGAATTGCAGTTTAGTGGCAAGCTTGAAAAAGTGGTCTAGCAAGGTGAGGGGTGGGGTTGATATTGGCGCCTAGTAAATATCATCCACAAGTCTCTTTAGTTGTCTTGTCAAGAAATTGCAGCTTTTAAAAAAGCTGCCCTGCATGCCCCAGGTACAAAAAGGTGAAATTAATCATTCCTGATTTTGAAGACTATAGTTATTTCTCTCTATTTATTTATTATTAATGTTGCTCCTACCACTGTTACAACTGTTATTCGATCTGTTTCTCAAACGATAATGTGCTCTCCAGGATAGTAGGTTGCTCAGTCCAATCTGGAGGACATTCCTCCTGCCCCTTCCTCCCCACTTATTCTTTTCATTCTGACAGCTGTATTGATGAAGACCTCAGGAAAAAAAAATAGCAGAGTCCCAGACACTTTGATGGCCTTTCCACTGTGTAATTATACTTACTCTTGATAACACTAAAGACATGCCTTATTGGTAATGGCACAGGCTGCCTTCCTTTTCAGCACGAGATGGATTGTTTCTGCAGGCCGTGATGGCCTTCAAATTATCTGAGCACTGAAAAGAGAGCAGAGTGAATTTTATTTTAACTCATTTTATTTCTAAATTTATTTCCCAGTAGCTAGAAGGTGATGACTGCCCCAGCAGTCAAGTCAATTGTTATCTGTGGGACTTGATTATGTTTAGACCCAGTCTCTCATTTTGAGCAAGACACAGTTAATGAGGAGAGAAATGAAAAGTGCATTGAGTCACAGTGTGTTTGTGGTAATTTGTGACACATTCACTCTACTCAGTTCTTTGTTTATTCCTCTTCCCTCTCCCCATCCTCCTCCCATTCTGAATTCTGTTTTTTTTTAAAAGGGAGAAGATAAGTGAATTCAGTAGTAGACAGTTAAGGATGTTGAAAGTAATGAATCTATATCTCTCTAGCTTTTTCTCCATTGTTGGCAGTAATTGGAGTGGTGTTCATCTATACAGTAAAATGCCAGTAAAGCCCCATCTTAACGAAACATCTTTTTTCCCATTATTTTGCAACACATTTTTCATTGGCACTGTTAGTTTTTACTTTCACTAGCAGTAACTATGTATATCAGGCTTATCTCTCTCTGTCTCTCTCTGTCTCTCTGTCTCTGTCTCTCTCTCTCTCTCTCTCTGTGTGTGTGTGTGTGTGTGTGTGCACATGTGAGCTCTTTTCCACTTTTCTAAATAATAGTCTATTAAACAGTTCACAGTGTGTGTTCAGTAGAAATGTAAAAAGTGATTGGATGATACTAATTAAGGAGAGATTTTGTTTCCACTTACTGCAGATCAATGGTGGGTTACATTTAAGCTGGGGTTTTGTGATGAGTTTGAGCACAAAAGAACAGCTGTGCTAAATACATATTTCCAGGCCTATAGGTAAGTCAAATAAATCTCTTCTTTTTTTTCCCCTTGGAAATACAGTTAAACAGAAGTAATCAGTTGATTAAAGAAAATAACTCTGTAATAAGTGTTGACAAGTTTGGCTCATCTTCAATTAATTCATCCAGGTGGGTCAAATCTAAAAACATAATTCTTAATATGACATTTTCATTTAATGTCTTGCATATCTTCTTTTGTTTTTATTCTTTTTCAAGTAAGATGTCCAGCCCCTGGTGTAACTAATTTTCCTTTCCAATTCTATTGCTAAGAGTCAGGTTTTTGAAAGCTTCAAACACATCTGGAAGGTGGCAACCTGGTAACCTATACACCAAGATGAATCTTATGCAATATTGAAACACTCAAAATTGCTTTCATGAGATTGATAGTGGTTAATCCAGAAGTGTCAGAAAAGGGAGTCTGCTTAAACAGTTCTTCTAGGATTATTTCTGATTTCTCAATAGGATATGCACCTAAAAGTTTGCGACTCTTCTATTACTTAAGGAATATCTTCCTCCTGATAGTAAGTCTCAAATTTTATTGCGTACTTGATCCTTGTAAATCCAAGGCAACACAGTTGAAATGTGAATTATATTCCTGTCATTGGGCAGAGTTTAGTTATTCCGGAATATCAGGATAATGTTATACATTATAAAAATATGAAACCACTGTATATTTTAAACCATATTTTCCATTTTAAATCTACATAATTGTATTTAATAATTGAAGTGGGAAGATTCTTGTGAAATGCAGCAAAAACCTGAAAGTCATTCAGATCAATTAGGTTGACTTTGGAATTTTACTGAATTTTTTTTCCTGTTCATGACCATCTGAGAAACAGGCTGACCAGATTTCAAGCGCTACAATGGAAGCCATATGGTTCCAAGGTATAGGCCTGTCAAACAAATATTTAAGAACTGAAAATTATTTTAATAATGCAGTTATGATTTAATAATTTTAAGATTATTTACTGATTTTGCTATTGGGTGTTATGGATGACTAGGAAAATTGTCATTATGATGTCACTTTCATTCCAAAATATCTAAGAGACATATCCTTCCTAATTCCATAAGAACTTTGTGAGATGTATTAGATGGAGTGTGAACTTTTATTTTGTGAACTTCAAGAATTAATTAACTGGCAACTTGCAAGTGGGATGTGTAGGTAACTCTAAATCAAATCTGTTTCAGTCCCACTTATGATCATATTCTGTCAATTGCTTCAGCATATTTTTTCATATTTTCTTAAGTATTGCCAACAGCAATAGAACTTAGACTTATATACCACTTCACAGTTCTTCATAGCCCCTCTCTAAGTGATTTACAGAGTCAGCATATTGCCCCCAACAATCTGGGTCATCATTTTACCAACCTCGGAAGGCTAAGTCAATTTTAAATTGGTGAGATTCTGGCAGTCAGCAGAATTAGCCTGCAATACTGCATTCTAACCACTGCACCACAATGGCCCAAATCTGATATTTCATGCTTTCACATGTATACTTTGTATTATGCATCCATAATTCATGTCTTTTGAATTCAATTATTCTTACAATCCTATTATAAATTTTAAAATATTTTGAAAACTATATCATTTGATACAGATGTACTGTAAGCAGTTTTAATATTTATACAGTAATTCTACGAACTCTAGTGGCAAAGAGCAATAGACACTATTAACCTAATGCTGTGGCAGACTGGACTTGCTTGCATTAAGATATTGTCTCATTTTTAACAGACATGCATATTAGTTGTTCTTGAATAATCTCTACAGAGAATACACCCTTCCATGTGATAAAATGTACTTGGTAAAGGGACAGCATTGTGTCATTCCCCTACCACATGACTTTATGATACATTTGACATACATTCATATTGCCAATTCTATAGTAAATTGATCTGATTGGAATACAGATTTGACTTGAATTTTGTAATACAATTCTCAATAGAAAGGACAGAAGTGTACATAAAGTTAAATATTTTATGGTGAAAAACAAAAGAATTTTTGTGCATTTTTAATAAAATGGGATTAAAATACTTGACTTTTAAAAATAAATTATTTCTAAAGTGTTTCTTACAAATATGTAGTTTAAGCATACACCTATGCTTACATGCACACTGCAAAGAAATTAGCATCAGTATAAACTCACAGTTGATAGGCAGGTAGTGAATATGGGACTGACCTTTTTTTAGCATTGTCAGGAGAACATCTTGAGGAAGGAAATGGAAATGGAAGAAAAGAAACTAGGCAAAGTAGAATGACTGCAGGAGGAGAAAAGATTAATCCCATATGAAAAACTATTAGTAGATAAATATATATTTCATGGGCTTCCATGAACATCTGTTGCATCAAAACATAATCATCAGTAAAGAACCCCTAATGGAAAAAATAGTATTAATTGTTTTGCTTTTGAGATATATACTTAGACTCATGTTCCATAAGTCCATAATGGTTCTTTATAACTGTTTGCTGTTACTCTCTTTATTCCAGAAAACTGAATGTAAGGAGCTGCCAAGTAACAGCAAACAGTTATAAAGAACTATAATGTGGACATACAGGTAATCCTTGACTTACAATAGTTCATTTAGTGACCATTTAAAGTCACAATGGCACTGAAAACAGTGACTTGTGCCTGTTTTTCACCCTTACAACCATTGCAGCATCCCCGTGATCAAAATTCAAACACTTGGCAATTGATTCATATTTATGGCAGTTGCAGTGTCCCTGGGTCATGTGATCACCTTTTGTAACCTTCTGACTAGCAAAGTCAATGGGGAAGCCAGATTCACTAAACAACCATGTTACTAACTTAACAACTGCAATGATTCACTTAAGAACTGTGACAAGAAAAGTCCTAAAATAGGGGAAAGCTCACTTAACAAATGTCTTTGGCTCAGTTGTGATTGTACGTCAAGGACTACCTGTATTAAACATGAATCTATTTATATGTCTTTCTTAATCTATTAGTTCTTGCTACTTTTTTTTCTAATTTGCACAAGGACTTTTTTATTAATGGCATAATCTATTACAAATTAATTAACTCATTTCAGTATAAATCTCTATCTGTTCAGTGTTGAAATATTCTTTTTTATTTAGAATAAAATGACAGTAGGATTTTCTAATTGGCTGTCAGCAGTGTCTATGATATCCTATAAATGCATAAAGTAATCTACCTCCATTCAAATTAGAAGGAAGGAAATTCATTATCCACATACATCTTGATACTAAAATCATTCATGTGCAACACTGTGCTACAGTTGTAGATATGAATGTATATATTCCAGTTCAGCTTGAGTTGCATGAAACAAAATGATGAATGGGAATGGTTCCAGGTGATTTCCTACCTGTACTTGTGAAAAATGCATCCCACAATTTCATTGGGATATAATTTTATTTATTTGTTTGCTTGTATAGAACATAAATAGTTCATCGTCAGGCTTAAAATCTTCTAGTGCCATATACAACCAATATTAACAGTTCAAATCTAAGCAAGCTGAGTATAGCTGAGAATCAATAACAAAGAACAGCTTTACTATTTTAGAAAAGGTTTGTGATATACCTGTAATAGATAGATGATAAAGATAGATGTGAGAGAGAGAGGGAGAGAGGGAGAGGGAGATAGAGAGGAAGGGACAGGTAGATAAATTAGAGATATAGATATATCAGGTAGATGGGTAGATGATAAAGAGATGAGAGAGAAATGAGAGAGAGGGAGAGGGAGAGAGACAGACAGATTTTATTGATTATGTCAATTAACCATATCAAATATTTAAAAATATAAAAAAATACAAAGAAAAACAAAGAAAACAATTGGACATGTTCATTTATTTATTTATTTATTTTATTAGATTTATATACCGCCCTACTACCGAAGGACTCAGGGTGGTGAACAGCCAAAAAGATAAAACACACAGATTATAAAATTTAAAACAGTATAAAAATGTATTAAACAATTTGGCCCGAGACGAATTAAAACATCCCCATATTTAAAAACAAATTTAAAATTACTCATATACCATTTAAAAGGGAAAGTTAGGCCAGGCCAGCCTGTTGGAATAAAAAGGTCTTGAGGGCGCGGCTCAATAAATTATCACTGCTAGTTAATCCCAATCTGATCTAGATATTCTGTCCTCTTTGTAATGGCCTTTGAAATGAAGAATGGAGTTTTATTAGTGAGGTGCATGAGTGTTCACCCAGTATTTTTTAATTTTTTAAATAAGGGACTCTAAGCAATTATCCCTTTGACTGAATATGGCTTGCAGTTAACAAGAATGTGTTCAAGGTTTTCAATGGCTGGTACTCCACAAATGCAGCCTTTCTTCAAGTGGGATTCCATAAAACCTTCCATGTTTTATCATGGAGTCCAGTTGTTCAAATCAAGCTCTAGAAAAAACACTTCTGAGATGCTGAGACATCTAAATTGTTAAATATTATTCTAACTGAGAGGCTGATTTGTATTGAGCCAGCCACTTCAAAGTTTTGACATATTTAAGTGCTGCAAAATCATCTTGGGAAGCCACATCAATAACTCTTGGTTTGAAAGCTTCCGTGGCCTTTAGATCTGATTGGACTGGGAACTGGATGGATAATCGATATTGAGAAATGACATTTGAAAGTTGGGTGGCTCAAGTACACATTATATGTTGTTCAACTGCTCTTCAAAACAGAATTTTGATAGTCTATCTGGGTCCATGGATATGATCTTCAGCCAGTAATTGAATACTTTAATTACTAAGTGACTTTGTATAGGAGGTATGCCCAGTTCTCAATACTACTACTGGGGCTGGCATGGATTTATCCACCTACTTTCAAAAACAAATTGTATCTGTACCAGTAAGGGGGCATTTATGTATCTTCCACAATTCTGTGCCCTTTGTGATCCTTGGAACTGTATAACTTTGTGATTGGAATTAGAGAACTGGAGTAGTTGTGGTTAGTGAGTTGTCTTATGGTGTGAACCAGGGGTGGGTTCTAAATTTTTTTACTACTGGTTCTGTGGGCGTGGCTTATTTTGTGGGCGTGGCTTGGTGGGGGGTGGCATGGCCAACTTTTTTTTTTATATTGAAAAGTTTTAAAATATTTTTACAAACAAATTTCCCCCCCTTCCTACCCCCACCCATTCCTTTCTCCTTCCCCCCCCCCCGGACTTCCCAGAGCAAAATACAGGGTATAGCATTTAACAAACATAATCAAACATAAACAAACTAACTATAAGCTCTTCACTCCTCCTTACACTTTAATTCCCCCATACATACCAAAATATAAGAATATAAGAATTCACCTAAATATTTCATTCATAAGCTATTTGCAACTTTTTAGTTCCATATTTGTTTTGAATATAATCAATCCATCTTCTCCATTCCAATATGTATCTTTCATTCAAACAATCCTTCAAATATGCAGAGATTTTAGCCATCTCCGCCAAATTAGCTACTTTTAATGTCCATTCTTCAATAGTAGGTAAATCTTCCTTCTTCCAATACTGCGCCACCCAAAGTCTGGCTGCAGTTATTAAGTTCAGAATCAAATTAGTCTCTATAACTGTACAGTCTGTAATTATACCCAATAAAAACAACTGTGGAGTAAATTTTATCTTCTTTTTAAGAATATTTTGTATAATCCACCATATCTTAATCCAAAATGCCTTAATTTTTTTACATGTCCACCATATATGATAATACGTTGCATCATCACATTTACATCTCCAACACGTAGGTTGTAAGCTTGGATACATACAAGCTAACTTTTTGGGATCTAAATGCCATCTATAAAACATTTTGTAAAAATTTTCTCTCAAGTTTTGGGCTTGGGTAAATTTTACATTTCTGACCCATATTTTTTCCCATGTTTCCATCATTATTGGTTCCTCAATATTTTGTGCCCATTTTATCATACAGTCCTTCACTAACTTTTTTTACCTTTAAAAGCATTTTTTCTACAATCTTAAGAGGTTGCAGAAAAAAATGCTTTTTAGAAGCCTCTGATGATCAGGCAACTCAGCTGGGATCGCCAGCGGCTTTTAAAGGCATTTTTTTCCCCTACAACCTCTTCGGCTGAAGAGGTTGTAGAAAAAATGTTTTTAAAAGGCTCTGACGATCCCAGCTGAGCCACGCGATCATCAGAGGCTCTTTTTTTTTTACTTTTAAAAGCATTTTTTCAGCCAAAGTGGTTGTAGAAAAAATGCTTTTAAAAGTTTTTTTTTAAAAAGCCTCTGATGAGGTGGGCTGGGTAAGTGAGCGGTGACCGGGCAGGGGACCGGTTCGGGGGCGTAGTCAGCCAATGTTATTACTGGTTCTCCGAACTACTACAAATTTTTACTACCGGTTCTTGCGAACCGGTGCAAACCGGGAGAAACCCACCATTGGTGTGAACATAAGCTGTAGCTCTTAAAGTACTCCTCTTAAAATGTGGGAACCAGCCACCTATTTCTGTAAAACAAATCATAAGTATAGATAAGACTTAACTTGATCTATGCATTGATCTACAGGTATCCTATAAACATATTAAAATGAAGTATGATATATCAAGGAAAACTAAAAGACAGTTATTAGATTTTTTAAAAAAAAACTGTCACTTTTTTTTAAAAAAAAACCATCAGGCACAAGACTAAGTAACCAAACACATTAGTCAGATAAGAATAAGAAACTATTTTGTCATCCTTCTTACATAAATGGACTCTGTGAACTTTTATGAAATATGGCCCTATTTAAGTCAGCTAATGATAGTATTGTTGAAAATAAAACACCTTAGTCACTGTCCTTTTCAAGTGCATCACTAGAAAATTATTAAGTTGGTGCCTTCCACTAAACCCAAATGCCAATTATGGCACCTTAAAACAATGTTTTATGGTTGATAAAGTGCTCTAGGTAAGGATATGACTGAAAGATATATACTGATTTTAAAAGATTGCAACAAATCAATTCATAAGATGTAATCCTTTGGTAAACATTTAAAGATGGACTCTAAGGCCTAAGCTCTGAAAAGCAATAAGTAAGAATCTGGAGTGTGAATCTGGAGTAGACTGTTCTAAACCCAAGCGCTGAAGTTCAGTTTTATCAGTTCAGGATTAGTAGGATATGCTATATGCCTTTTGGTGGATATTCTCTTTGGGGTCCTGCTTATTGACTTTAAAGCTCTACATAACTTATGTCCAGGGCTCTTCTCCTTCAGAAGGATCTACCAATCGATGAAGGATCTACCTATCAATAAAGGATGCTCATTGTTTCTGTTCTTTGGCAGATCAAGGAGACATAGACCTGGAAACAAATTTTGCATTCTTTATTTTGATTTAAATATTATGCTCAAAAGAATGAGAGAAACGATTTTTAAACATTATGAAATGCCTATAAAATGTATATTAGGAAACATGAACACAGAAATACATTCTTTTTCTGCGCATGGATTTCAAAAATTCTGATAGTAATATGGAATCAAGGCAAAACAAATATAGGATTAGGGGAATGAGAAGCCGAAATGGATAGATTTTTTTTCTCACTGTAGATTATTTGTTTTACACCTTTAGAATACCCTTTTCCTATATCCATATTACATGTATTTGGTAAATGACCTCAAACTTTTAAGAGAATTAGCAGGTCAGAAATATTTAAACAGATAAATACATCTCTAGGAGCTCTTTGATCACATATTTTAACACAAATTCACAATTCTGTAATCCAAAAATAGTAATACATAGCATAGTAATGCCAGAAATCCCAAGCAAATAAGGACAATCTTCAGATCAATGGTAAATTAACCTTTATTACTTCTCATTAATCTCTAGCATTTGATTTGCATTCATATCAACCCGTGTATTTCTAACACTTAAGATATTGTAGCCTATATTAGCGCTCACTTTGGGTTTAGCATCATTAACTGTGCATTGTGAAGGCCCTGCAAATCTCACATTTCTCTTGTCTCTCAGGCTTAAAAAACTCATTTAACACTAAGGTCTAATTAATTAACTAGATTTTTCTATATTTAATAGAGACTACCCGAAACCGCAAAGGAAGCCAAGCTGAAATTTAATTCACAGAAAAAGATTATAATTGCACAGAACTAAATTCAACATTTGTTCTAAATCTTATTTATTATTGGAGTTATATGATTATAATTGCTATAAAAAGTATAAACATTGCTGGATAATTTGGAAAAAGGAAGTATATATTCTTCTGTATCGGCAGTTTTGAACAAAATATGATACTATAAAGTTTTGGTCGTGTTCACAATAATATAAGGAGATTAAGGGGGACAAAATCATTCTCATATTAACCCCTCCCCTCTCTCTCTCATACACACACAGACAGAGTTTATTTTGATACATGGTGTGTGCATGCGTGTTGCAAGTGTGTGCATTTTTCTAGGCTTGTAACTTTTTACAAAAAGTGTAGGAGCCCCAGCCCTGTGGAATGAACTGCCCCTGGAAGTGCGTAAGATCTCCGACCTCTGGGTATTTCTCTGTGCACTCAAGACCCTGTTGTTCTGCCAAGCCGGGCTATCAACATAATAATTTTAAATTGGGTGTTTTAAATTTCTGGGGTTTTAAATTGAGCCGAATTATTTAATAATTTTAAATTATTTTAATTGATGTTTGTCTTGTGCTTTTAATAGGCTGTACACCGCCCTGAGTCCTTCGGGAGAAGGGCGGTATAGAAATAAAATTATTCTTATTCTTATTCTTATATTTTCAGAGTAGAATTCCAAAAAAATTAGAATTTGATTTCCATAGTGGTTAAAAGTGGTACCAAAAATTATTTGATTTATCTGCTACAACTTAGAAAGCAAAGAGACTGTGCAAAGCATGAATCTTGGGAGTGGAATCAAAAATCAAGTCATGTAAACTCATATTTCAATGAAAGTATTAAAGATGTTTACTGAAAGCATTGATCTTTCTAGATCAACAATTAATTTGTCAGAGAACATAGCATTCTTGTTCCTCAAAAAAGGTTCCAACAAGCTTTATGATCACAAGTTGTAACTCTCCTTTCTTATTACTGTACTTTTCTTCACTCAGGGTTAGTTCTTAAGATACCTGGTTCAGATGCTCTATCATAGATACAAGAATCAGTAGCCCATAAATATTTGGTGATTTATTTTTTTGTAAAACAATAATCACAGAATTAAAAACACATACCTTTCATATTATAATCCTTAACTTTTTGGGGGGGGGATTGAAACGTAGTAAACTTCAGACATTGTCCTCAACCTTTCTACACAAATTTGAAATTTTGAGACATATTAGATTCACTTTCACAAAAGCTTAGCAATATACAAGAGGAAAGCAACGCATTTGGACTAAAGCAAGCCAATGTTCATTTTCTGAGAATGTCACTGAGATGTGTATGAGACAGGCATGGTTAGAGTACATTTTATAAATGAGACAGGTGTTTGTTTTACAGGATGTAAGTAACCACCATAAATTGCTTGTTTTAGCACTGTATGGGTGTATCACTGTTCATGTGAAGCAGAGGAGGAGAAAAGCTTCCATTATCATCTTAGAAAAATGTATATTTATCTGTTTTTATCCCCATGAATACAGAAAATTGAACTATTAAAAAAACCTACTATTTTTGGTTAAATTGCAATGGGGAGGGACGTTGGTTTCTGTCCTCCAAGAGTTTAGGGACTTGGGAGTTTTAATTTTCATGTTTACTGCACATCTATGATTTCAGAGTCTGACTTCCTCTTTTCAGTGAGTCCATTGGTTGGAGCTAAATTATTGGCATTCTGAGAAACCAAAAATGCATTTGAACTGACTGACATAAAGCTGAAACTAAAACTTTTAAATAAAGAAAATTGATGGATTGAATTTAGACCATAAGTATTTAATTCAATGTTCGCCAAAGTGTTACATTCTGTAGTTTAACTAAACCAGAAGATAGTGGTGGGGATTCATATAGCAGTGCCAAGTGACAGCAACATCAGGAAGAAGGAGATGAGAAACTGTTTTGCCCCAGCTCCGGATTTCCGAGGATATTGACACACAGCAATGGTCCTTATCAAATTTATTAAGTAGCAAGAATAAACCAAAGTCCGGCAAAGGTTGGCGACCAGCCCAGAAAACAAAATACAATAAGACTTTTCCAAAAATACTCTGATGATAATTACAAGTTGTTTCCAGCAAGAAACTTACTACCGGGTGTGACTTAAATAGGCTAAGGGAGTGGCCAATTACCCTCAAGCCTTACTCTCGAGGAGACCTCCTCCTCCTGAGTAGCCACTCCTGCCTTTTGGCAGCCCTGCGTGCTCAAGCATTGAGAAGAGGCTCCTCCACTTCGCTCTCTCCGCTTGAAGGAGCCTCTGGAGGTTCTGAAGGCCCTGGCTGAGTCTCTTCCTCTGGCACCACATCCTCTTCAGCCTCCTTGCTGTCCGACACGAGCGCCGGCTGGGCAGGCTGCTGGTGCGAGACCACACCAGCCTGCTCGTCATCGAGATGAGCCACGATCCGCACAGGCTGCTGGCGGGCCACAACAGAAACAGAGTACCTGGGGCTGAAGGAGGAACTGGAGAAGATATGGCCAAAAGGCCAAAATGATCCCAGTGATGGTAGAAATACTCATAAACTGGGGTTGTGGCTCCAACAGATTCCAGGCATCAGAGCTCTGTCCAAAAGAGTGCAGTACTAGGTACAACTAAGACTGCAGAGAACTCTCAAAGTCCCAGGCCCCTAGAGGATCTGACATTGACACAAACCACCCAGTAGTGTGAGAAGGGATATTATTATGTTATGTTAAATTATGTTGCATTGCGTTGCGTTGTGTTGCGTTGCGTTGCGTTGCATTGCGTTGCGTTGCGTTGCGTTGCATTACCATACCATACCATACCATACCATACCATACCATACCATACCATACCAATTTGAAATGACTGAACTTGAAATACCTTTAGTCAAACCCATGGAAGAGAGCAGCATTCAATTAATTCAGTATGACATAAAGGTGTTCAGATCCATATATTTTACATATGTACAACTTTTTCAACATTACCTATTAATAAATAGAAACTCAGCCTAGCTCCTAACATTTTCATGAATGTCTTTGAATTTATGATTGTCAGTTGGTTTGCATGCAATTTTTATATGCACTTTTCATTTAATTTACATACCATCTTCCAAAGATAAAATTACATGGGAAAAATACTCAACAAGAAATCCTTACTTATCTCAGTGAGAAGACTTTATAACAAAACCAGAAGTTGTTTTAATGATTATCTCCATGAAGTCAGTTTTGGCTGCTGAGACAATTCCAATGATAGGGCTGCAAATAGGAGTTTAGAAATCCAGTAGTTTTCTTTTAGAAATAATGCTATAATAATCCCCTTTTCTAGTAGTTTTCAGGAAATATATAATTCAAGTTCATATTTCACATGGACAGGAAAATATGGCAAGATAATTTAAACTGGACCATCCTATCTTTCTTAAAATGTTACTGTATGTGTACAGCATTATTTTATGTCTTCTACATTATAATTTACAACTCAGTGGAGTAGCATAGAAATGGTAACACCTTGACTCCAGCCCTGGATATGATGGGAGTGTGTGATTTACTCTTTTGTTGGATATTTATTTATTTATTTATTTGCACCCTTACTTACTTGCCAAATTTTCATTTTGTCTCATTATTATGACAATAGGATAAATGCCAAGTTTTGTCAACAATTTGTAAATGATGAAGCTTAATGAGTCAATCTAGCATTTCTACTCCTCAGAGGAAGCTCCTAATAGGATGAGCAAAATATCAGTTTGACAAAAGTGGGATGGATTCCCCGACAGCAAATCTCTTTGTATGTCCCATGTATTCCTTAAGGCTTCTTTTGGAGTATGTTCTAGGATGCAGGCCAATTTGGCCTAAGCCTCCCCAGCAACATTTTACTTCTGTTTTTATCAAAGCCAGCCAAAATTCACTCCCTGCTTGGAATACCTTGGCAAACAGATCACTGTTAGGTTAAATCTAAAGGAGGCAAAGAGAAAAAAACAGTGGCCATCTTAATTTACTCCCTAGATATGACCCTCTGGACAATAAATAAGGCAGAACAACATTTAAAGTCAAATATCCACCAAGATATAGCCTTTCTTTTAATGACACAAATTTTAACAATGTCCAGCATCTCCCTCTCTATTTTACTGCTCTGTTTCAGTATAGCCAATGCTCACAGATTTATTGTGTTTAACTAAAACCCAACCCAAAATACTGAAAAGCTTTTCAAATCTAGGGCTGAAGGTGACTAGTGCCAACACCTCAAAAACCAAAAAAGAAAATGGAGAGGGAAACTTCCAGCTTCTAAAAAAAAGGTTTATTTTATGAAATGGCTCTGAAGCACAGCAAAATGCAATGCTGAAGGGACTTGCTTTAATTGAAATTCATATCTAGGATTTGGTCCTTAACCAAAATTCCAAGAGTCCTATACACAATTATGGAAGTTCTCCAACATAAAAAGCAAAAATGTTGGCCCTTCCACAATAAGCCTGGAGATCATAGATCATTACAGATTTACTAATTGATTTGATGATTGATATTTGCCCTTAAATTGAGCAGACCTCCATATTTGTCCATTTCCAAATGATTTATCCATTTCATTAAGATTCTCTTTCTTGCAAGACTTATGGCTTCTTGAAAGGGGCTAGATTCTCATTAGTAAACTCTGGATCTGCTTCTTGTCTGATTGGTGAATGATACATTCACAGCTACCTTGAAGAGCATTCCATGAGACGCTAATGTTATTTTTAAACCATATCATTTTGTCTACTAAATTGAAGACTTCTGGAAATGCAGAAAAAAGACTTGTGAAATAGCTGTCATCCTGCAAGTTAACAATGAGAACTTAAGCCATACCAATATAGAAACTTCTAGAAAATCATAGATTCTCTATGACTGTCTGACATGGTTGGCAATTGTTAACGCAACCTTGGCCTCTAAATTTATACAATATTAGGCTAGTATATCAATATCTAAGGGTTTGCTTTGGACCTTTTGACACTTGGTGGTGCAAATATAGCAATAAGAGGCTGCATATCTGTTCCTAGAATGATGGCTTGTGACCCAACATTGTTAAAGCGTTTTCAGTTTGAATGCTATAGCTAAAAGGCCAATAGTGATGAAAATCAGACTTGAGTACATTTCTAAGACCAGCCATGATGTAAAATATTTAAGGTATGCATCTATTAATATGAGTGCCTGCTTTTTGTTCCTTTTATTTTTTTTAAGTAAGGGATTACTCAGTGAGTCTTTGCTCCACAGGTTATAAACCCCCATGTTGAATACACAGAAAAAAACACATACATGCATACGTTAGTGTGTAGTACAGGCCTGAAACAATAACATGAAGAAAGAATAAGAATCTATAAGAATCATTTAAAAAATGCAACTTTCTTGCATTTTTACAAAACAAGAATAGTCTCAAAAATAGAATATTATCATTAAAAGAGCTGGTTTTTCTAACAATATTTAGTATAAGATCCATTTGCCATTATGCATCAAGTAGACATTTTAGTAGTACATGTGATACAGTTTCAAGCTCCATATCCTACCATACACAGGCAGGTACAATGTTCATAAGGAGGCTGTGCATCATCTTGTTCCCCCGAATGATTAATTTGCACCAGGGAGGGGGAAAAGGCTTTTGTCTGGGATATGTAACACGTTATTTTAATTATATTTATTTATTAAATGTCTACACTACCCATGTCACCTGTGTAACTCTGAGCAGTTATCCAGGCAGGTAAAAATATCTGCAAATAGTCCAAAAGAGAAGAGAGATTGGCAAATAGTAAAGGTGAGAAACACTACTCCAATCACCTTAGAAATCATGGTCCCAAATCCTCTGCTTTATTTCAGCCAAAGATTTATCAAATCCAAGGGTGGACATTACTAGAAGTAAAAAGCCACAATACGCAAAATCATAATTTATTTCTCTTTTGAAAGAAGTAATCTTATCTAACAGGACAAAGGATATTCTCCAAAGGATTTGTTTTAAGCAGACTCTAAGACTACAAAGACTCAGACAAGCCTCAAAGGAGAAGTGTTCTAATTCTCATCATAGAAGAACATTACATCAAATGAAGGATGCAAGATATAAATTTCAAAATGTTGATTAGATGCTTTCAAACCTGGAGTTGTTTTTATACATGCACAGCTGGGTACCTTGTAGCATCATACCCAAAATTTTGGATTTAATTTTGGATTTAAATAACATGATTCTGGGAAGTAGTTGTTGCAAAGTTGATTTTCATATTTGATAACTACAGGGGATGTACCCTGGTTGTAGAGAAAGGTTGTTCTGGTATGCATAGAAGTGCTGGCTAAAGAGGTCAATATGGCACTTCTACACCTCACTATAGCTAACCAGAGCTGTCTTATTTCAAGAAGGATTTCTAATTACTATGAGATCTTGTTGCCGCTGAACACTTATCTGGCTGAGTGGACACAATAATTCTACAATTTACCAGAATTTGCAGTGAAACTTAGAACACTTGTGATAAATTTAAAAAAAAAATCAGCCCAAACTTAGAACCAATCAAGAATTAGCATTCTAAAATGGCCAATCAGAAGCCAGCATGAACAAAGGACCAGTCAGAACCAACACCACCAAAGCAACCAATCAGGACTGGGCACAAAGAAAGAATCAATGAGAAACAATATCTCACCAGTCTACTGTATACCAATTGGGAATCAGCTCAGCTAAAAACCAATCAGAACTCAGGAAACCTGGCTATAAACAGAGAAGCCTAGTCAGTCCCTACTCAGTGGCCTGTGTCCAAACCATGGTTTCTAAAACCAGAAACTTACTACTACCCAACAGATGTAATCTATGAAATCCCACTCCAGTATAGTAAAAAAAAACAAAACCTCTTTATCAGTCAAATAAACCAAGCAGACCTGTGCAACCATCCTCTCTAATTTTAGCTACTCAGACAACCCAACCATTTTATTTTTCCTTAGTTAAAGAGCCCTCTGATTTCTCTTTCCTGAAGACAATATCTTATTTTAAGAATTAGGAACTGGGTAGAACAAAGCTTTCTCTCTTGGCCCAGATGTGCATTTTGGGAGAGGATTGAGAATGTTCAGCTACAGATTTCTGCACCATTTCCCAAAGTGGACTCTTGGTGAGGACGAGCAAAGCTGATTGGCTTTCCAGCATTGAGACCCTGAAGATGAGTTTCTATAACTAATAGCTGAGTGCTTGACAGGCAAGATTTGATCACCTCATGCTATTCTTTGAATTATAAGAAGAAAAGAAGTTTTTATTTCAAGGTATTCCAATGCAGCTATGAGCATACTCAATATACATGAATTATAATGGGGAAAGAGTCCAATGTAAAAGAAAAAAAGGAAAAGAAGCAGCAGCTTTCTCTCTTGGCCACTCATGTCCATATTCTTCACACTTTAATTTTCTTTTGCATGCCAGTGGAATGAGTCTGTACATCCTTATCTTCATTTAAGCTCATGAAGCTTGCAGAATGATTATAAAGCCCTGTAAGCTTATTAAACCCATAAGACTTTTTCTCTAATCAAGAGCACCACATTTTAAATTAGTGTAGGTAGAAGTCTATAAATATAAGTCTCCTTAAATAGTGAGACCTGGTTAATCCATGCTTACTTTATCCAAGTGCCTAGGTGTCCAAAAGATTTTAAGTCCTAGACAGTCTTAAAGCATGAATATTCTTTTTTTTTTCCAACCATTTGAATGGGGCTTTGCTTTGAAGCGCATCTTGCATCTGATAGTTGTTCATACAAATATTTCAATACCATGATTCTGTCTTCCATATGACTTTTCTCCACTAAGACATTGACTTATTTCTTTTTTTCTTTTTACCCTGAGGTGAGATTCACCTATATCTTTGTCTATATCTAAGCATCCTTTCATCTACATTTCATGCCTTTTCCACATTTTCACTTTTATACCCATGTCCATAAATTCACTAATATTTCGGCTGCTCGTAATTGATTGCTATTGTCTGTCTTTTCGTAATTGGTATCTGTGTCCACTTAAAGTTTACATCATATTCCACTGCAAATAATAGGGAATTGCTTTGACAGAGCAACAAGCCTAAAGAGCTGAAAGATGGGAGCCACTGTGCATGTATTAAATTATTTTAATATATAATTCTGTATAATGCAGTCAGATGCATTATAAACATTAACACACATCAATCATTTTATACCCTCTGTCACTACCCTCTTCACTACAAAACAGGAATGGAAGTGTTGCAATATTTCGGTAGGCAAAGAGATGAGTCTCTTAGAACATGTACGAGGATTTTGCAAAGTTTTGTAAAGAAACTTATTTCTGCTGGTGAAACCAGGTTTATTTGTTTTTCTCTTTTGAGCTTTCTGAGCAAGATTAGAGCAACTGCAGACCTTTCCTCACTTTGTAAAACAATTTTGATGGTAACTTGACTCCTTGTTCCTAAGCCATTATTTTTATTCTGTAATCCTATCGTATCTTCCAGCATCATTTGATTAGCTGTTCTGTACTTAGTTTGTGGTTATTGTTTTTTGACAAGGGAGTTGATTCTTTAGAAATTGCCTCTTTATTGGTGTCAGTCTAGGTCAATGGAAGTAGTTTTATGTTTTCTTGATTATGGCCAGTTTATTTCATAAAAAAAATGTTCCTTCTCTACATTGTGTTTCCAATTTTTTTTAATCTAATGTTCACCATTCACTAAACTATATGTAAAAACACAATCTACAGTAATTGTACACTTGTGTATAGCTATGCATGCCTAATTAGCATACATTGTATGCATAATGTAACATAGCCGTGTAATAGAAATCCATAAATTATGTAGATAATTGTTGGTTTGCTTTTCCATCGCTGACACTAAGATTTGCTGTTGTTTTCTCTGCTATGTCAAATTTGATTTGGATTTAGAAGTTACCCTGAGGTTGTGCAGTCTAAAAGCCAAGTGGAATTCAATCTTGAACAAAATAAAGAGATAGATATCAATAATGTGTATTTTATAAATAAGGAGAAGCAAAAAGCTCAGGTGAGGTTATTATTTACTGCATATACTAAATTGAGTAGGCACCATCTGGTGACTTAATGGCACTGGGATAGACCACTATAATTCAAGGAGTTTAGTTGCAATTTTTCCCTCATATTAAGAAAATTATAAAAGGTTAGGGTTCATTCTGAGCTATATTTAACCTGCTTGTTTTTCATTCTTGCTTGATGAATAAGAAAACTGGGGGTGGATACAAACCCAGCTGTAGTTTGTTTAGGTTAGCACACACTCAGACTTCATTTCTTATCCCAGAGTTATGCACCTTCCCCTCAAGATCAGGCCTTGTAGCCTAATGATCAGGGCCATGAAATTTAGTGCCAAGTTTTAATTAAAACCTTAACATTTTCTTTATTTTCTCTCTGCCTAGCCCTCTTTCTGATTTTATTTATTGGTTTTTATTTTTATGTTCTATAAAGAATGTAATAAAGTTATATTCTAAAAATGCCTTTTTTACACTAGCTTTGAGCCTCTTCTCAGAATTGTAGGCTTAGCAATGTGTATCCAGGCCCTTAGAGTATCTCTGCTGCTTGAAAAAGGACTCTCAACAGCTGAAGGGAGGGCATCTTGCTTGGTATATTATGTTTTCTTTTTGTTTCTGTTTAATTTGCTTGGTACAGTTAAACAGTAAAGCTTGAAATCTCCTTATTCACCGATATGTTCCTTGTCCTTGGATCCTCAAAGAATCAATTGTTTGGTGCCTGATTACTGTCCGACACTTGGCAAAACAGTAATACATCATATACACAATACAGAAGACTGTCACAGAAGATAACCATAAGCCTAAACTCATGAATAAAGTTGAAGTTAAGGAAAAAAATATAAAAGTGTCAATGTGTTTAAAAGAAGGAAGCAGGAATATGTGATTCAGTGGTTTTCATAGAAAGGGTTTCAGAAGAAAGGGTCTCATTACAAACATTATAATCCTTATTTTAAAACTTGATCACATGATACTTTGTAAATTCCTATGCAGTGATCTCTTGTTCATGAGAATCCATGAATCCTCACTTGCAAGTGCTTTGTTTATGACTATTTGAAGTTATAACATTGTTAAAAAGAAGAAGAAGCTTTGTAATTAATCCTTACATTTATGGCATTTGCAGCAACCCTCCAGTCATGTGATTGAGATTTGGGTGCTTCTCAACTAGCTGGCATTTATGACCATCATAGCATCCTGTGTTCACACAACTGCCATTTGCACAGTTGATAACCAGCTTCTGACAAGCAGAGTCAATAGCATAAAATTGCAAGTTGCACCCACATCATGTCTCACTTAAGAATTGCAGATTCACTTAACAACAGAAACATTAGCGACAGCAACATCGTAAGTCAAGCATGGTCACATAATTTTTTGCTTAGAGACCACAATTGGTGACAAAGTTGCCAGTCCCAATTGTGATTGGTAAGTGAGGAGTATTTGCATTGTTTCGTGCAACACCTTGATGACTTAAATGGAAGAATTTCACCTCTTTCCCACAAATATTCAAGGGTGCACTCACCCTAGTCTGTCAAGAATGAAACTTTGGCAGCTATGTCTCTCTGTGTTTCAACTTGCCATTAGAGTAAGTGGGGGAGGTGTTGCTTTTTTTTTTTTTTTTGAAAACAATTTTTTATTTTAAAACAAAAACAAAATATAAAACCATCATCATTCCAAACAATTATAGACAGTATATCGATCGGTTAACATCCTTTTGTGCTCAATCCCATCTTTAAAATATCAATATATGACCAAAGCTTATTTTCCATAGAAAAAAAAAATTCACATATTTTATCTTAAGTTCCACTTCATATTTCATATTTCATCTCCATGTTTTATTAACTATCCATTGATAAAACAAATCCCATATCAAATAATATTGTTTATCTTCCTGTTCTCTTATTTCAAATGTCAATTTATTCATTTCAGCACAGTCCATCATTTTCTTAATAATTTCTTCATCAGTAGGTATCTTCTCTCCTTTCCAGTTTTTGGCAAATACAATTCTAGCCACTGTTAAAACATTCACAATGAAATATTGCAATTCTCTATTATATGTCTCTGGTAAGATCCCTAATAAAAATATCTCTGGTTTAAAGTCAATATGTCTCTTTATCATTTTTTCCAACCACGTGTGTATCTTAGTCCAATATCTCTTAGCTTCTACGCATGTCCATCACATATGGTAGTATGATCCTGGACTCTGAAGACACTTCCAACATTTCTCCGATTTATTCCTGAACATTCTGGCTATCCTCGTCGGGGGTAGATGCCACCTGTAAAACATCTTATACAAATTCTCCTTATATGCTATAGACATTGTCATTTTATAGTTATGTGACCACATTTTTTGCCATTTCTCTAAATCAATACCATGACCAAAATTTTTCCTCCAAGCTATCATTGATTCTTTAACTTGTTCTTCTTCCAATTTTGCCTCTAACAAATATCCATATAATTTTTTAATTACATGATCATCAGAACCCATTAAAATCTTATCTAAATTAGTCAAGACATTATAAAAACCTTCTTGTTTGAGATCTTCTTCATATCTAGAACGTATTTGCATATATGAAAACCAATCCATCTTACATCCCTGATCTTCTAATTCTTGCTTTAATTTGAGTTCACCCTTTTCATCCAATAATTCACTATATCTAACAATTTGTTTCCTTTTGAATACTACTGAATATGAAAAGGCTTCAATTATAGATACCCAGACTGGAATCTTCAAATAATAATATTTTTTAACCTTCTCCCAGAGGTGTTTCTTTTGAATGGGTTAAATTAGGGGTGTCAAACTCACGTCATCATGGTGTTGTCACATGACGCATCGTTACTTTTTTCCCCTATGCTAAACTGGGCATGGGCGTGGCCAATATGTGATGCATCTGACCCATGGGCTGGGAGTTTGACAGTCCTGGGTTAGATGGAGAAACAAAACTTCTATGATTCCACTGAAAACTGTGAGAGCCTGCAAACTTTTCAAGGACATCATAACAGGTGTGGAGTTTGAAACAGATGGTTCCCATAGCAACAAGAACTTATATATATGGACTAGGTGAGGTCTGGGGGTTTGGCTGGGAAAATTGTTGTTTAATTCTATGGGCTGATGTCTGGGAATCTCAGAGTTAGTTTTGGCTCAACATTATCAAGCAGTGTATTCAATAAACAGTAAGATTTTCGGAAATGGAAATGATCCTGGAGTTTCATTTGGATTCTCAAGCTGGATGTTGGCATAGCCATTACATATTTGCCAACTGGAAAAATAAAAATCAGCAGATATTAGTTACATGCTGGTATGCTCTTTAGGGATGAAAGTAGGTCAGTGTAGAGGTAATTCTCGGCTTACAACAGTTCATTTGGTGACTGTTCAAAGTTACTTATGATCATTTTTCACACTTACGACCTTTGTAGCATCCTCATGATCACGTGATCAAAATTCAGATGCTTCACAACTGACTCATACTTATTCCGTTGTTGTGTCCCAAAGTCATGTGATCACCTTTTGCAGCCTTTTGACAAGCAAAATCAATGGGGAGGCCAGATTCACTTAACAACTGTGTTACTAACTTATCAACTGCGATGATTCACTTAACATCTGTGACAAGAAAGGTAATAAAATAGGGCAAAACTCACTTAACAAATGTCTCACTTAACAACAGAAATTTTGGGCTCAGTTGTGGTCATACATCCAGGACTACCTGTATTCTAATACAGACTAATCAATTACCTCAACTAGAAAATATATAATTTTATAGAAAGAGAAGTGACTAAAAAAGCATGGCATTTTTTCCATTTAAATTTCTTTCTTTTTGTATTCTTCAACTCATATAATTTATTTTCTGAAGGAGTTATCCCCCCCTTTAAAAAAAAAACCCGAACAGACTGCTCCAATATATCTTTCCTTTTTCCTTCATTTCAAGATGCTGTGGGATTTGTTGACATTTGCTGCATGTCCTGTTGCTATTATAAATAGGAAGCAACATTTTAAGCTTCAACACACTCAGAATTAAGCTACACTACAAAGAAGGACAAATAGATACTGGAAGAAACAGAATAGTACTATTTTGTATTTAACATGTGATTATCTTTGTTTTAGAGTGTTATTGGAAAAAAATATCTCTAGGACACTCTGCAAAACCCATAGATATTAACAGAAAAAAATAGGAAAAAAATATGTTTTATTGATGCTAACCAATAGTGCACAATGTGCAACCCTGATATTAGAAGCTTAGCTGTGTTTGGGAACAGCTGGATTATAGGCTAACATACTCCAAAACCCTGTCTTGACTATTAAGCTGTTTAACTAATTTTTAACCAACAGGATATGGATTTGCCAGTTTCTCATGAGTTTCCTGGAACAAAGATAGGAATGCAAAGTCTTTGCCGGATCTAAGAAATATTGGAAGGAAATGTAGAGAAAAATAAAATAGATTTCAAAATACTAAGAAACGGGTTCACTCCACCCTAAACTTCACTAATTGATTTATGATAATTCCAGAAAGGATGAAACATCTTTTACTTCCCGGTAATCTCTAGATAGGCATTGAACCAGAAAATATGAAGGCCTGAAAGACCAGCAGCCATAGGAAATCCATGTGCCTTTCTGGAAGAAATAACTCTTTTATTAAACTTCTTCTTTTCAACCATATAGAACATAGCAATATAAAACCAAAAGTGCTACCAGTTTGAGAATTACATAAAAAATATCCCTAGCTTGAGACTTTTAAGCAACATCTAAAAGTGTAATTTATCCCATGAAGACATCCACATTTCCAAGATGATTTGCTATATTAATGTAGAGTTTTGATCCCCCCCTTTTTGGTCTTAAGGTCTAAGTATGCAATCTCTTTTATTGGTAAACTGCTTTTTTTAAAAAATTCTTATGATTTTACTCTTAAGTAGACTATGCCTTTCCTATGTCAGGTTACCAAAATCAGCATCAAAGTAAGGCTATAAGCATACAAAGTGTTATTCATTGTCAATGTGCAATGAACATCTCTAATGATCAACCTATAGTGCATGGCAATAGAGTACTTCCTGCTAAAAGGCTAATAATGAGCTCATTCCCATTGTCATTCATTCTGAGAAGAATAGCAAATTGTAGAAAGCTGAAAATGGAATCTCTATTAGTAATATACACCAATACATTACAACATCCTAAATTTTTGGGAAGAGCTGGATGTGAATGAAGGCCAACACCAGCTAAAAAACTGATAGCTGTGATTTGTAAACAATAACAATAATATTTTTTGATAGAAGC
The DNA here is from genome assembly GCF_059756535.1 of Pantherophis guttatus. Classification (NCBI taxonomy): domain Eukaryota; kingdom Metazoa; phylum Chordata; class Lepidosauria; order Squamata; family Colubridae; genus Pantherophis; species Pantherophis guttatus. The sequence continues at coordinate 96,905,794 of NC_142067.1, read as the reverse complement.
ATATTATTCCATATTAAAAGCTATCTATTAACAAAGATAGCTAAAAAGTTAATATATATCCCTGGAAAAGTTCTAATCTAGACACAACAATTGCTGAGTAGGTAGTTGGTACCCTTAAAAAGAACATACAAATGACAGGTCTCCAAATATGTTTTCTGTCCTTAATTGATTACACATTTCCTCATTTTGTTAACCAAAGTTGTGATTTAGTATTATCATTATTGTTGCAGATTGATCATATCTATTTAGAAGTCTTCACCAAAAGAAGCACATCACATTTCAGGTGTGTTTGTACAATGTGTATAAAAACAGCCCCGCTCTAGTAGATCTCCAAGTATATGGTACATGCAGATAGTAGAGTTCCTCAGTTTGGCAAGATTCTGTTTTAGGTGTGAAAATAATAAAGAATTCTGCTTGGAAGAATTGCCGTGTGTGTGTGTGTGTGTGTGTGTGTGTGTGTGTGTGTGAGAGAGAGAGAGAGAGAGAGAGAGAGAGAGAGAGAGAGAGAGAGAGAGAGAGAGAGAGAGAGAGAGAGAGATGTTTTATTAAATAAATAAACAAAATGTTTTTTAAAGGAGTGATTGTCCTTTCATAATGCTAGCCAGCAGGCCTTTGGAATTGTCATAATGCTATGTCATAACATCCTTGTTTTTAAAGTATTTCTCTGATTCATAATAGGAATGACCTACCTATGTATAATAAATATTCTCCTGTGGTAAGAAAGAATAATGTACACCATTTTTATCGGTTTGAAAATAGCATTTCCTTGGTTAACAGAAAGAATGTAGATTGATTCAATTATTGCTAAATTCATCAGCTTTCATGGGATGATGCCATAAACTACCAGGTAAAAATTGGAAGTGTTTTTATTGATTGGCAATCCTATAATTCAACGTGTGAAATTCTCATAGTTTAAAAACAAACAAACAGCAAAAGCCAGATTTCTATTGGGCAAACCCCTAATAAATGATTGTCTGATCAGAATATAAAATAGTTCCATTTGGCTGCTCTCTCCCAAAATGGCATCAGACTAGAAGGTAAGAGAGAGAGAAAAATCACTGTTTCTCTGTTTGAAAGACACCAAACTAGTTTCCCACAGGCGATTAAAGTGATTACTGTAGTGATGAGTTATTGTAAAAAGTATCAGTTAGCTATAGATCATCCTAAGACTAAAAATGGCTGTTTTCAACAGGACTAAAAGAAATGTTTGTGGAATTGATGACCTAGCCACTGTTATCTAGAGATCCATTCTGTTGAAATTAACTGCATCGCAGGTTCTTCAATCACCTTCAGGTGAACAAAACCATTAATAGTACTGTAACATCCTAGGGCGAGAGGGAGGGAGGGAGGGAGGGAGGGAGGGAGGGAGAGAGAGAGAGAGAGAGAGAGAGAGAGATGATAAAGTGTTTTTGAAATTACCCTAGTACTTCCTTAAATAAAATAATTATTTGTATATTGGATGCTTCTCTTAATAATATGAATTGAAACAGGGCTTTTACTATAACAGGTATGCTTATTGTATCCTTTTAATTGCTGGTACCATATAGAGATATCATGCCCTGGACTATCATTATTTTATCCTTTCTAAATTTCATATCAGGAATGTCTAATCTTACTTCGTTTTTATTTTATTCCTGGTGGAAATACAGTTGGCTGCTGAAAGAAGTGGCATAGCATTTTTGTATATGTAATGAAAGGATTGTGGAAATCATAAATACATGTTATTCTACTGATAATTATTTATAATGACTTACAATGCAAATATTAAGATTATTTGCTGCTTCAAAGTATTGTTAATTAATCTATACCAGCCACATACTTATTCTTGAAAAGATCCCTTTCTCCATCCCGTTCTACATATAAAAATCTTATCTAACATATCACCATGCCAATGAATAAATGATTAAATTTGTAATCATATTCTGGACTTAAGTCTGCAGGATCTTTTATTTTAAGTAGCTCATGGTCAGAACAAATGTTTATCCATATATTTATAAGTCAGCCTTTAGAGATAGACATAGAACAGTTTCATAATCAGGTTAAGACAGAGAGCAAGTTTAATCTTTGTTAATCCATAGATTCAAAAGTATGTTATTTATAAATATCATTTTAAGATCTTTACCTAAGCATGATCTTAGTTAAAATGTGTACAGTGCTACAATTAAAAAAGTTATCATTACAAGTACATGTACATTTATTTATTTATAAAATTCTTCAGGGTGATAGATTAGAAAGCTACAAAAATCAGTTAACATTTTTCTGTTCTGTTGTATTTTTCACATTCATATGTCGTAAAATTGATAAAAGATTTTGAAGCTTTTTTGCTTTTACAAGGACAAGAACTTTGGTGAATCTTAGTACTTAGTACTGACCTTGTTATAATGAGAATCCAACACAGGTTCAATGAATGTGAATGAAAGTCTCCATTCTCTTTCCTCTTTCCCTTTCTTCTTCTTCTTCTTCTTCTTCTTCTTCTTCTTCTTCTTCTTCTTCTTCTTCTTCTTCTTCTTCTTCTTCTTCTTCTTCTTCTTCTTCTTCTTCCTCCTCCTCCTCCTCCTCCTCCTCCTCCTCCTCCTCCTCCTCCTCCTCCTCCTCCTCTTTTCCCATCAGGTTGTATTTGTTGGTTAATAACTTAGCCCACTGAGCTTCTCCTCTTTCGTGAATCTTCTCCAGGTTCACCCTCAAATGCTTTGTGGACATATTAATATTCATATACTTTCAGTAGGACAGATTCTGACTTACCTAATCTAAGATCACTAGACAGTGAATTTAGAAGACCACTAGAACTCCACCCCTTCTCTCTATATGAACCAATACTGTAGGTCCATGTTCAACAGCGACATAAGCTGCCCATATCCATCTTAGCCAAGTTAGTTCTTGTAATAGCCTTGCCAGCACCTCATCATGGCTAGGAAGGCCTTTGAACAGCTTTTCCTAGACCAGGAGACATTTTAGAATAACACAATTGGAAGGGACCTTCTAATCTAACCCCCTGCTCAAGTAGGAAACCCTATACCATTTCAGACAAATCATTGACCAATCTATTCTGAAAAATCTCCAGCGTTGGAGCACCAACAACTTATAGAGGCAAACCATTCCACTGATTAATTGTTCTGTTAGGAAATTTCTCCTTAGTTCTAGGTTGGTTCTCTCCTTGATTAATTTCTTAGTCATTCTTGCCCTAATCACTTCACATCTTGATTACTGCAAAGTGCTCTACATGCGGTTGCCTTTGAAGACTATTGACTACCCATACCTGCTGCCTTTCCCTTATGCTATGAGCACTACAGCAATAGCACTTACACTTATATACTGCTTCATAGTGCTTTACAGCTTACACTTTTTCTAAGTGGTTTACAGAGTCAGCATATTGCCCCCAACAATCTGAGTCCTCATTTTACTGCCCTCGGAAGGATGGAAGGCTGAGTCAACCTTGAGCCTGTCAGGATAAAACTGCTGGCAGTTGGCAGCCTGCAATACTGCATTCTAGCCACTGTGCCACCAAAAATTATCCCCTATGAGAAGCTAAATTATCTTCTATTACAGTTCCTTATCAGCAACACATAACATAGATAATTAGAAAAGAGCTGGTTTGGTTGTCTCCATGGTTTCAGGAATTCACAAGGAGATAACAAAACACTGTACTGGACACAGACTCATTTACACACACACACACACACACACACACACACATATTTGTCAATAATATATTAGGTAATTTATATAATTATAAGCATGAATTGAATACATAAAATAGATACAAGTAAAGGAAACTTTAGGACAGGGACGGAAGGCATGCTGATGCTCTTATGCACGCCCCTTACAGACCTCTTAGGAATGGGGTGAGGTCAGCAGTAGACAGTCTTAGGTTAAAATTTTGGGGGTTTTGGGATGAAACCACAGAGTCAGGTAGTGCATTCCAGGCATTGACCACTCTGTTGCTGAAGTCATATTTTCTGCAATTGAGTTTGGAGCAGTTCACTTTAAGTTTGTATCTATTGTGTGCTCGTGTATTGTTGTGGTTGAAACTGGAGTAGTCATTGACAGGTAGGACATTGTAGGAGATAATTTTATGAGCTATGCTTAGGTCACACCAAAGACGGAATAGTTCTAAGTTTTCTAGGCCCAGAATTTCAAGTCTGGTGGCATAAGGTATTTTGTTGCAAGCAGAGGAGTGGAGGACTCTTCTTGTGAAATGTTTCTGGACATGTTTGATTGTATTAATGTCCGATATGCAGTGTGGGTTCCAGACAGATGATCTGTAATCGAGAATTGGTCTAGCAAATGTTTTGTATGCTCTGGTTAGTAGTATGATATTACCGGAGAAGAAGCTACGCAAGATTAAGTTCACAACTCTTAATGCCTTTTTGGCGATGTTGTTACAGTGGGCTTTGGCACTTAGATCACTTGATATGAGTAATCCAAGGTCCTTGACAGAGTATTACTATATTATATTATTATATTATATTATATTATATTATATTATATTATATTATATTATATTATATTATATTATATTATATTATATTATATTATATTATATTATATTATATTATATTATATTATATTATATTATATTATATTATATTATATTATATTATATTATATTATATTATATTATCATATCATTATTATTTGTAGTAATAGTTTGGAGAGTGCTATCCCAAGAAAAGTACTTATAGTCTATCATTAATAAGACAGTGAAATGTATTGTAAGGAATATTTTACTGTAGTTGTCAAAAACAAAACCACATCATTGTACATCATTTTGATAGGCAGAATTTAACTTTCATTCTTATACCTATTTTTCTCTGGAACAAAAGTTTCAGTATATAGTGGGAATTGCATTTAAGGTTTGCTCTCTTTTCCTCATATTTTATACCTGAATAAAATGTGACAAATAGCTTCCATTTCAATTGGTAGAGCCTCTGCACATTTTCCTAGTAGATATGAGTGATAATTGAAAATTCCTTGAAGTCCAACAGCTGCAATCAAAATTTCTTTGGTGAGAAAGTCTGTTTGACTGTATGGTGTTGAAATCACACCTCTAGCAAACTTTTATCGGCATATATGTATGAAGAAAGTTGGCATAGTTGCAGAGATTGATGAAGTATTACAGTTTTGTGCTTTTGAGTTCTTCTAGACTCTACCAGTGTTACTATGAGGATAGCATCACAGGTGTATGGATTACAGTTAATTCTATTTGTATATCTACCTATCTCAATAAGCGACACTGGCCTGCAATATGATTACTCTAATCATCTTTATCATCATCATCACATCATCGCCATCACCATCATGGTTGTGCATTATTTAAACCAGGGTTGTCAAACTCGATTTCATTGAGGACTGCATCAGTATTATGGTTGCCCTTGGGGTGCGCGGGGGGGTATATCTCGGTGGGCATGGTCAGATCAACATCGCTTGCATTGGGGGAGAGCAGACCAGGGCGATGCTGGGGCCTGATCCACTGAAGAGCTTTGCTGACCCTCTTGGGTCATGTGGGGGGCCCCAAATGGCAGTGTGGGCTGCCAGGGGCCCTGGGCAGCAGGTAGCCAGCCCTTGAGCTCCTGGGGCATCAGGATCCCACACCCTGGTGCCACTTTTCCAAGGGCAGCCCAGCCACGCTCGCCTCTTCCTTGAGGCTGCTGCTGCTGTGCTTGCTCTCCTTGCCCAGGATGGGCTTCCTGGGCTGGGGGAAGTGAAGTGCGGTGGTGCCATTGCCATGAAGTGAGGCAAGGCAAGGCAGGTGGCAGGGTGGGGGTGGCTTGGCTGAGGGGCCCTAAGGTACATGGGTGCAGGGTACCTGGGGCAGCTCTGGGGCTGGTCTTGGGTGGAGCAGAATGGAGAGGGGAGTTCCAGATGCCACTTGGAGATTGGGGCTCCCCATCCTTCCCATTTTCTGGGGCCGCCAGAAGGGGCATAGTGGGCAGGAGGCTTGTCCCATGTGTGCAACAGAGCTGGAGGAGGAGGTTTGGATGGCGAGGACTGAGCCCCATGGTGACACCGGTAGAAGGCAGAGGCAGAGGCATTGGGGGGAGGCATGTGATTCAGCCCACCAGGCAGCCACATGGCTGCTACCCCATCCCAGCCACGGTGGTCGCAGAAAAACAAAAACAAATGGTGGGACAGAGGCAGAGGTGCGGGGTGAGGTACATGATTTCACTACCTGCATTGCACAACTTGCAATGTGTAACCCCAGAGCGCACAGGCAGGCAGTGGTGGTTGCCAGACACATTGGCCCCCACGTGCTCACCATGTCCTGTGCACACACCAGGATGGGCTAGGGCCAGGATGGCAGGGGCCAATCCATTGCAGGCCAATCTAGCCCCGGGCCTTGTGTTTGACATGTCTGACCTAAACTGTCTCCTCTTCTTTATTGTTACAAGGACAATGTGGATTGAAAAACCTGAATGAAATAAAATATAGATGAAAAATCTAAATGTTTAAAAGCAATGGCAGAAATAACTTTATCACATTATCAGTATTTATATTGGAACTAATATAATATTTAAAAATGATAATTTTTTAAACTAATGATATGTTTAAAAAATATGCTTTTTAGCTCATCTCTTTCTCTGGGACAGATTTTTCTGAAATCATGCTGTTTATTTCTGACACCTTCAAGTGAAGGGAATGATCTTAAGTGATAACATGATAAATGAAGTTACGTTATAATATCACAAATTTATCAGATAAATAAATTGGGTGGTCAGGAATTTCCTTTGATACTCCAGGAGGTCTAATTTGATGCAGGGTTTTACTAGTTTTAGTTGTTGTACACTACAAACTTGACAACTTTGTATAATTTCAAATTATCATTTGATAATCATTCTCCCTTCACAGCAAGCAGTGCAAGTCACCACTAGGGCCCGAGCCAGACACCAAACCGATCCTGTGTGGGACAAACTGACAGCCCCACTGAAAGCAGTGCTCCCAGCCGACCAATGGTTTACGGACAACAGAGATGTTCTGACCATGAGAGATGGGCTAGCTTGGAAGGGGTCCAAACTATATGTCACTACCACCTTGAGGCTGGAAGTCTTACAGCGCAGCCTTGATTCACGACTGACAGGTCATTTCAGCTTCCTGAAAACTCCGCACCTGGCCAGAAGGCAGTTTTGTCAGTCAAGTACCTACATATTCCTGTTTTTGAAGACATTTGAAGACAGGTGGTTCTGATCAGTAGGAAAAAAGATATAATTTTCTGAAAATTGTTCTTTCTGATTCTTCCTGCTTTCATGAAGAAATTAATATTTGCCCCATATTTTCCATCTCTCCAAAGCTACAATGGCTATGTGTATGTCTATGTGTGTGTATGTGTGTACTCAATGTTTTGCTTTTATTGTGTTATTATTTCTGTCTTTTTTTATTAGCCTTTCAATCTTTTCTGATGCAAAATATAAATAATCTAATTTTCAAAATATTTACCAGATTCAGTAATTCTGGTACCACCAGAGCCTTACAGAGCACAACATAATTTGCTGCACTGTATCTGTACTTAAAATTACAAGGATATTCTTGCAGGAAAAGTAAGGTTGAAAGTACACCATGGGAACAGGTCAAAACCATAACAACACTACAGACATCATGATAAATAAACACACATTTCTAAAATTATTAAGCATATAATTTGAAGATACTATGACACATCTGATGTCATCCTTTCCTTTTTCCACTGTGGATGCTCGGGGAAGTGGGGTCTGTGAAAAAGTATCAGTCTTCATCCACTGTAACATAAATAAATACATTCATTTAAAAAAAAAATCTGTTCAATAGCAGAAGGCACGCTAGCCAATTAAAAATTAACAAGATCTCCTCTGAATGAAATCTAAGGGCTTAGTAGTCTGTCAGAGTGAGGGGAGGGGACATGTGCACACAATTCCAATCCATATAGACTTTGGTCAGCATACAGTAGTTAAAAATACAATGAAAAGAAAAAAGGAATGAAAATAATGACCCACAACTATAGGCTAACAGTTCACTGGCAATGATACTGATATTAGAAGCAGGTTTTGCATTGGAAGGTTGCCATGATATTTGAGAATGATGTTGCCTGCTGGATAGAACCAGATTGTTCTGTATATCTATAGAAGTATTTCTGAAATCAAGGGCTAAGAATTATAAGAAAACAGTAGTCAGTCATCATCACATCCCTTCTCGGATGGATGCTACTGTTGATTAATAAATAGGATCAAAAGCTTTAATAAGTCACAAAAAGATACAAAAATAACCACCCCTCTATTAATATTGGTGGAATCATGATTAAATATTATATTGCCAAACCTCCTATGAATAAAATCTTGCCTAGGCCCATACTGACAGTTTCTTCTTCTACCTACTTATTTGCTCCCTTCAGTAAGAGGCTATTTTCAAACTTATCCAAATGTTTGATTTCAGTAATTATTGTATGGCCTTCTCTGACACTCTGGATGGAAATAAAATCGTGATTTAGATATTGAGTCCCCGCAGTCCTGTCTGTGTTCAGCAAATGGTACCATGTCACTCCCTGCATCACAATATCCAAGCCACGAAGCTCTGTGGCAGCTAATCCTCTGAGCCTGTTAATAAGCTTAGGAGCACGTTCATTGAAGACTGACGCGTTAGTCACAAACAGGGAGAAAATATCTACTGGGGGAAAGCTGAATTGGTTTTAATCATCTGCTAATCACCAGTAATGAGACCTACTCTGGGGAAGAAAAGAAAAACAGATAGTCAGAGGGGGGTTTTGTTCTTCACAGCAGAGTAACAGGGAATGAGAGGGCAGCTGTTATTACCAGAGAAAAGATGGAAAGAAAGGAGGGATTTGGCCAGTCCAGATGAAGCTTCTTCTATGGCGCACTGTTTTGTTAGCTGAGTGTTTCTTTCATTCAGGCTTCCAAACTTCAGATCTTTCATTCTCTCTCTGTCTCCCCCCCCACCTCTTTTTCAAAGGCTGAGCCCACCTCTACGGGGAAGGGGGACTTGCCCCTTTCTCTCTTTGCCAATTTAAATTTAACTACATTGCACTTTTCAATTATTATTACTATTATTATGGTTGGTTGCAAAGTCAGCCAGATGTTTAGCCTAGATTTGGCATTTTCATCCATCTATCAAGTCCTTCCCAAGGACCTGGGATAGGCAGATGTGGATGTCTGATGGTGTTAAAAATATCACAGGATACATTTATTATTTTATTGCACAGTCAGCCAGATGTTTAGACTGGATTTGGAATTTTTATCCCCCCATTTATTTTATTATTATTGTAAAGACAGAATAGGTAGAAAAAGAAGGAATGGGCAGCATGAAAGGATGAGAGGAAATGGGAAATCAGAAGCATTGTTTGCCAGTTGGTTGGCTGTTCGAAAGGGCCCCAGTCCTGTTTTAAGTTTCAAACTGAATGAATTTGGAAAATGTGAGTTTTATCTAAATTCTCCCACTATGTTTTAGGTATCTGAATGATGAGATCTAAAGAAGAGGCTGAAGGACCTGAAGCTTCAGTTCTATTGAAGTTAATGGGCTTGGAATGTTTTATATCCTAAACCCGTGATGGCAAACCTATGGCATGTGCGCCAGAAATGGCATGCAGAGCCCTCCCTGTGGACACATGCACCATTGCCAGCTGCTCTTCCGGGTTGTTCTGTCTCACGCATGCATGTCAGACAGCTGGTCCAGCACACATGCGCACTGGCCAGCTGCTTTCTTCTGGGTTCCAGTGCGTGCATGTGAGCTGGCCGGCATGCATGCGCACAACGGAACCTGAAAGAGAGCATGAATTTGGAAAGGGCACACATGCACACGATGGAACCCGGAAGAGCAGCTGGCTGCCACGTGCATGCATACCATCCAGCTGCTCTCTTCCGGGTTCCAGCACTCCGGCACGCACACATGCACTCCAGTTTCAGCACTCGGTGCCCAAAAGGTTAACCATCACTGTCCTAAACCATTGGTGCTTATAGAAGTCTATATAAGTATAATCTCACTTTTAAAACATAAAATAGAATACAAGTCTTTCAAGTTCCCTGGAAGCATAAATGACTCTTCCTATACTTGCCTTTGCTAAAGGCCAGAGATTACATTACCAGATATCACATGTTTCTTCACCACTGCATATCAGATCATGAGGGATTCTTTGGGAAAAGTTTCCTGGAAGACAGGATAAAGCAAATTTCTCATTAACTTAATGAATAATTATGTCCTACTATTTAACCTCAGAACACAGTGGCTGCATTGTCAATGACAATTTTTATGGTGAAAAGCAGAGCAAGGGATATGTTTTCAAACAAATAACTTTTGAGTTGATTGCTGGTAAAATATGATGAAGAAGGTATCAGACTGGGTTGACTAAGACCCAGGTTCAAATTCCTACTTTAATAGGACTGGAGTGAGTTTGGATCAGTTTTTTTTAATATCGCAGCTAACTTATTTCATAGTTGTGGAAATAAATCAACATTTCAAATGGGATATAAATCTGATAAGGAACTATGATTATTTCAGTTTATTATGGACAATTACTTTGTGGGGGAGGGGTGAGATAGATTTGTTGAAACAGTTATTTCTCCTCCTTCAGTGGAGATTGTGTATTATAATATTTAAATTATAGAAACTGTTATTAGCCATTCTAAATCACTTTAGTCTATGAGCATATATTACTGTATTCTAATTTACATGCTCTGGCAATTTCTAAAAAAACATCCAGCTATGCAATGGTAGTTTATAAAGGCTTAGTTGAAACCACAGCATGCTACAAAAAAAAAGTCAGAACTACAAAAGGACTCCTCTTGAATCTGTGTCTTGCTATCATACATTAAGATTTACAACTTTTGTGGGCAGAGCAAATAATTTAGAAAGCTAGAGCACAGAGCTAAGTTTTCTAAAATTCCTTTGATCGAAATGTAGTTCCCACTTTTGCAGTCCATTCAGGCAAGGCGTTGTGAGAGGCAGTGGCATTGGTGCTTTCGCTTGGCTTTTTCCTTTTATATTCATGTCAATTTAACTGACATCAGCTGTTTCCATCATTCTTATCTTTATGGCAGTGGAAACAATTCTAGAAGGGCTGTGCATAGCTCTCTGTCAGACCTGCTTCTTCATTGTGTATGTCTTTAAGTGGATGGACACCAGAGCTTACAGTAACCGGCAAACCTGTTATTTCAGATTAGAAATATAGTATCTGACAAAGTTTATGACTGTGTTGCTTCTGTTTGTATATGGTGGAAGGTTCTGAAGTGTGGACATTGCTGTTTTATTTATGCATTGTATTTATATCCGGCTTTTCTCCCAAGCAGCTCAAGATCATTTTTATGGTTTTCATTGCATTGCTTGCCACAAACATACACATACATTTCTCTCAGAATATCTCTAGTTACTGCTTAAGAGATAACAGCTTTAGACCGAGTGAGTTCCTATGATGATTATGATAAGTGTATACACCAATGTTGGATGCAAGTACTTATGTTAGTGAGTTATGCTACGCCATGATAGAATGTCAACAGAAGTGTTTCATCATTTTGCTTTCTTCCAGCACTCTTTGCAAAAGCCTATGACCAGGTGAGAATAGATCACTGACTTTGCACAGAAGATTAGAAGAGTTGTATTACAACTCACCTAGGAGTATGGATGGAGGAGACCCACCATAATGCTTTGCTGATTTATTCATTTACTGACAGTGCAACATTTCTAACTCTAGCAATGCTTATCTCACTACTTTAGCATTAGTAATTTAAGGAAGTCATGTACTGTATTCAGTCCAGTAGATGTTATTCTTTGCTTACGGATACTGTCAAAAAACTTCTCAATCTAGATAAAGATACAAAAAGCTGAAAGTCATACTAAAATATCATAGTACTTTCATTGATCTGAGGTTCCACTGGTGGGTTCTACTTACCTTTACTACTGATTCACATCATGCATGCGCACACTTCTGTACATGCACAGATCAACTATGATTACGTCCGAGTCAGTGGGCCTCCCACCGGTTTTACTACTGGTTCTTGTTAACCAGTCCAAACCAGGGGCAACCCACCACTGACTGAGGGAGAGTAGATTCCAATATAGATAGTCTTGCCATGGGTGCACAACTTTTTTGCATCTTGAGGATTTTAAAAAATCGTTTATTTACAGTTTATAGAAAAATAAGATATAATATTATCAGAATTGTTTATTTTTAAATAAATATTTTTGAAGGATAATCTTATATGGAACGTCCTGAAGGCTACAAAGTGGTATGGACTGCAAATAGTCCATGTATCATGATCTGTCCACCTTTGACAAAAGTCATTATACTCTAAGATAGAGCCATTTTAATGTAGCTGTTAAAAGATACTGGACTAGAAATACGGTGACTATGAGTTCTAACACTGCCTTAGGCATAAAGCTACCTGGTTTGTTTTGAGTTAGTTACACTTTTCCAGCCCTAAGAAGATCAGCTTTAGGAAGAAGGCAATGGTAAAACATTTCCAAAAGTATTCCCAACAAAACTGCAAGGGCTAACTAGGCAGTCATCAGAAGTCAAAATTGACTTGAAGGCCCTACCTTCCTCTACAGTCTCCCAGACAGCTCTCAAGGTATAGTCTGAAATATCTAGGTAATTCAACTAAAAAGAGATTTCAGGCATGTTCAAGTGAATATCATCTAAATTGGATCTAAGTTGTCCATGCAAAATCATACTCTTGTTCGGACTTGTTTTTAAGTCTAGTCTTATTGATTCACATTTTGCTCAATTATAATAAAACAGAATTCCAGTGAAAAGGTAAGGAGAGAAAGTTCCATTTAAAATTTAAAAAGCTACCATATTTCCAATTTTGAAAACTGAAATCTACAAAGATCTCGCCTTTGACATTGGTGGCAGCACATAGATCTGTATTCAGGACCATAGTGTGGCAGTAATGAAGGTCAGCAGCTAACACATAACTGAGCTCTGTTCTTTTTCCATGTGTGTATGGCATTGTACTAATACAAGTTCCCTGTCTCTTCATTTTATCTTTCTGTCTCTAAGGTTTATTAGCATATTTGACAGATTAAAAGGCTAAGGTCAAACAAATCCCAAAGCAATATGGCTAATTATTGTCATATTTTTAAACACTTTCCTTCCAAGAATTTTAAAAAGAAGGCAACTCTGCACCGCAGCTCAAATAATTCTGATTTGGTATGCACTTCTCTGTGCCTTCCCAAAGTTTTCTGAGAGCAATTATCTCTTTGCATAGGTATCAAGATTGCTAGGTTGCACTTCAGACAACTGGCATCCTATAAGTGACTTCCTGGTCAGGCAATCAAAGTCTATAGAAGTTGTTCAACACAGCAGACAAAGAGTATAAACATAATCAGATGATTCTTTCATCTACTCTTCAACTGGGAACGTCAGATGAAAATAATTGTGCAAAGGTTTTCAACTGCTGGTTGGAGTACATGATTCTTATTCTAAATAACCCACCCCAGTTATTTTCATCTGATCTAGCACTCCTTCAGAAGTGAAGTCTAGTGACGTTATTATCAGCGGAAAAAATTATTTCCATAAAATCCCCCATAGAATGGCTTTAAATTGTTTCTACTGCATTATCATCTGAACTAGCGGGCACTAATAAAAGAACTAATCCTGATGTAATGAAATCACATTAGCCATTTCTTCTTCCTGTCCTTGAGTCTTCACCATATCATTAGCCAAGAGTTGGGGAAAGAAAAGTAAGAAGGAAGTTTAGGTTCTGTATTTTGCACGAAGTCAGGCTGGCATGCTTTCTTGTAAAGTTATTCCCATGGGAAGTTTTCTTTGCTATACAAAAGATTTGAACATTATGGAATCAGAGAATCAAAGGGTTAGAAGAGATTAGTTAGGTTACAGAGTCTAACCAATGCTCAATGCAGCTACCCAACTTAAAGCATACATAGCAGAACGTCAGGCTTCAGAGATGGATTCTTTCTCATTGAATTCCCAACTCTACTTTCTGAGAGATGAACAGTATATTTAATTGACACTTTGTTTTCATTTTTGTTATTTGATGCATACCTCATTCCTTTGTGTATATCCTGAACAACAACTATGTCTCAGATGGGCAGTTGCAGACATAGTGGATCAGGTTAGAATAATGTTAAGCACTAAATAAAATGAAGCATGAAAACCAATATTTTTTAACATGTTGTTTTACCAACATACCATGCTGTATTAATGTTCAAACCTTCATCTCTTATGACTTTACAAGCCAGATGTAGTTACCTTGACATGTTTCTATTTTTCTTGCAATTCTTGTATTAAACATTCTCCATAGATGAAGGCACCAAAAAAAGATACAGAAAAGAAAGCAGAGAACATCTGGCCTTCCAAATGTCTGATTGTTTTGCCTCTTAAACACATAAGAGCTGTATCACTGCCTGCATGAACTGTCTACATACGTGGTAGTGATTATGATAATGGTGGTGAGTTAACTAGCTCCTCAGGATAAACTGTGTCAGAACCCATGCATAAATTAGATTGTATAAATATGACAGCATTTGGCAAGCAATTGTATAATTTGCATTTGAATTTCCTGCATGGAAAACCCAAAGAAAATAACTTGTTGATCAAAAGATACTTGTTATATTTTAAAATAGATTTTTTTCTTTCTTTCTTAGTTTTGGGTTGTATCCAATAGGGCCACCAAACAACAGAAGAATATTTGCAACAGAAATGCATTGCATGTGTCCTACTTTTTATCCACCTCCCAATCACCAAATATATACATATAGCAGAAAATTTGGGGAAATCCTCAAGCAAATTTGTCAGGAAATGGGGAAAGCAGTACAAGAAAGTAGCACTGTACATGCAAAAACTTACTAATATAAGACTGGGTAAATCTGTTCTAAATTTTTTTTTAGCTAGTAAATTATATGCTGCTAAATGTGATTAACTAATTCATTAAGCATTTGAACAAAAGTTTTAAAAGTCAGAGTAACTTGATTGTGAGATGGTGATTATAAAAATATGATAAGAAAGAAAGAGAGAGAGAGAGAGAGAGAGAGAGAGAGAGAGAGAGAGAGAGAGAGAGAGAGAGAGAGAGAGAATAAATCTCCTTTTAAAGTCCTTTTAATGCTATTAAGAAAATCATGGAATAACTTAACTCTAATAAAGAAAAGTTGTCCTTCATTGGTAGAAAGAAAGAAAACATATCCAGTAAATAATCGCCATGCTCTTATCCTTGCCTATTAATAGACACAGACAAATCAGCTAAGCTTTTATTACGATACAAGTTCAACATCTCAATATACAAATTCAGAATTAAAGGACAATCTTGGTTTTAATCTTAAAAAGCATTTCAATATTATTCTTGGGAAAACATTCTCTTCCAAATTTAAATGGAATATTAAATTGCCAATAAGCCATTGAAATATGTGGATAGCAAACAATAACATTTATTGCATTTCTATCTCTCTTTTCTTTTGAGGAAATCAACATGGAGAGCATTTATCATACCTTATCCCAATTCAATGTGACAGTCAAAGCTGAGAAACTGGTCTGGAAATATTGGGATCGTGGCCTTCCTACTTTAAGATAGAAAGCTTCCATGTGTCACATTGTTCAAGATGTATTGTTTAGAATATACGTACATTTTCTATGTACATATATTCTATGCAGTTCCCATTGCTGCACAATTATGAGAAAACCTTCAAGGACTAGTATAATCTGGAAGTTGGAATAGCAATACGATGGAAAGGGTTGGAAGGAATATGGTGAACATTAAACCTGAGCAGCTTAATTAGCTATTAGGCTATTACCTTTTCACTTGACATTTTTCTTAATTTTCAGATTCTGTCAGGGTTCAAAACAATTTTTTAAGGAATTGTTTGACAGGTGCACAAGGTTAATATGCAGGTGTGGGTTTCACTTACCTTTGCTACTGGTTCACTCACGCATGCATGCATGTGCAGATCGTATTTGATGATATCCGGGCAAGCGGGCGGAGCCTCCTGCTGCCACTGCTATCAGTTCGTCTGAACCAGGGCGAACCGGTAGCAACCCACCACTGGTAATATGTCAAAGATTATTCATTCCAGGTAAATCATGAAATTGCCTAAAACTTTTTGTTCATAGCAGGTTTCTGTCACTTTTCTTCTTTTGCTTCACAATATGATCTTTAATGTAGTGTTAGCCCACCAAGTTTCTTCAAACCTTTCAGATCTGCTTTTCAGTATACTGTTCCAATAGAGTTTTAGTGTTTAATTTAATTTTCCTTCTGAATCTTCAAAAAGCTCAGTAAATATTTCCCAGCATCCAAATTGCATACTAGGATAAAGTCAAGGTCAGATAGCTGTCCAGATGTTGTTTACTCTCATTATTTCCTTTTGATTTTGCACAATGCAGTAATCTTCTTCCTCCAGTAGATGGCTCCCCTGCTTCCAGTTCCAGTGTTCCACAGAATATAAAAAACTAGAAACAGCTGATTGTCATTCAGTCAGGGAGTTAGAGATAAGGTTTAGAAAAGCAATTTCTCCCAATAATCACTTTTCACACTGTTATTTGGCTTTTCCAGGCTTTCTATGTTTCAAATTATCCTTTAGGTTTTTCTTTAATTCTAAATCTTTAATCTTCCTCTTTAGTTTTTAGTCTTTAATTTTTCTCCATAAATCCAATCACCACTTTTTTAGTGTTTGGAGATCATTTTTGGAACTTTAAGTTTAAGTTAAGTCTCTTAGGTAACAGTTGGAAATTTTCTCATCCAGTATCATTGCTCTGTCCACACACCACTCCAGCACAAAATCTTAGTGTCCCAGTTGTCCCAGCTTGTGACTGACCAAAAATGGCCATCGTCCCTGCTATTGTTCAGCAGAGCTTTCTTCGGATCAACAAGGAAACTGCATTTTCCTCACAATCAATGAAGCACCTCCCCTTTCTTTACCTCCCCTCCAGGGAGGCTTAACCCAATAGAGGTTAAGCAGTTGCCAGCTACATTTTACGGAGCCCAGCGGAGCTCTGCTATTTTCCAGCCGCTCTCTCCGTGATGTCAACCGGAAGTTGGAGCATTTGCCATTTTTTATGTGTTCATCAAAACTCTTTATATTTTGGCTTCATGCCTATAAATACACTTAGGCCATACTATAGACACTCCCATTGTGTTTATTTCATGCTCTTACCTTTCTGTCTTAGAAGATAGCAGCAAATAACCATCCTTGCCTCATATCAGAGCTAAGGAAGGAACACTATTTAATGTTTGGATGAAGAATAACAGGAAATTCAAGGGCCATTGGTTACAGTGGAAAATGGTCAAAAAAACCTGAGACAACTAAGACAATAGAAAATCATTTTTGTAAAGGGGCCAAGTAAACTACAAAGGTACAATCTGGAGTCAAGCTAAACTTTATATATAAATTTTTCTTCCAATAGCCAGGCTTATGGAGATAGCAAATCAAAAAGGATCAGAGGAGATAAAAAAAGAAGAAGACATGTCATATTCAAAATGCTGAAAAATTATACTGTCATGGCAGAAGGCAGTTGTGTTGATGACAGCTACAGTTACTTGCCCCTATCTAGTAGGGGGTGGGCATACTTAGAGAATGGAATAAAATTGGACCTGGCAGATATAAATAATGCTTCCCAACCAGACTACTACACTCTCCGAGAACATGACTCCTTTTTTTGCTTGAGCACTTTTGGAAATAGCAATGAAAATCTCCCAGAACAATGGGACATGGCATCCCATTTCATATGTAGGCCACCATCTTAACTTGAGGAGACAAAGGTCTTAAATCCCGAGGTTGTTTAAATGCCCTTCTACAATCAATTACAATGATTATATTATTAATTAATAACATTAGTGATTAGTAAAATTACTAAATTTACCAGTCACTACAACAATTATATCCTAAAGTGCAGTCATTCTATAATAATACTACCATTGTTACATATTATAATAATACCATATGTTGGCTGAGAATTTGCATTATTGCAGAAAATGTTAGATGGATCATATGACACAACAAGGAATATGGATCTGAAAATTAAAGTATCAAATGTCAAGATTACTATGTCTGATTGGGAAAATGCAGTGAACAATTGCAAATTATGAATGAATGAAAAAAAACTGAAGTAAGCAGGTGAATTCATATACCTCAGTTGAAAGCTTATTAAAAATGGGAAACTGAAATGAAAAATGTTAACACAGGTAAGTTTGGTTAGAAATGTAATGGGTAGTATGTGATCTGCTGCAATGAATTAGCTATGTTTCTGCCCGATTTTAAATGGAAGTTGTTAACATCAAAAGAAACATGAAGCTGAATGCAGTATGAATGGCTAAATTGAATTGTATTATGGTAAAACAAGAAGAGATGAGTCAAAATGAATTTGTGCTGAATAAATATGGATCGAATATCAATGTATTAAACTGTATGTTAAGTTCATCTGGTCATATGCAGAAAATGAATGAAGATCAAAATTGCAGAAAAATGCATGGAGGTACTGTAGAATGAATGGGATGAGAGGAAGGGAAGATTTGAAAAGTTCTGCTTGAATGGAGTTGATGAACAAGAGAGCTGAGGGAACTTTAAAGAACAAATGCAATACAGAGATCAGTCTATGGAAATCTAAATTCAAGAAAGTATGAAGGTTAAATAAATGATGTTACTGAAAATTATATTTAGCTGTTTTCTTTCCTTTTATTTTTTTTTCTGTCTCACTTTCTCTCTCTCTTATCTATTGATAAATAAAGTGAAATAAAGTAAAGTAAATATGTTACATGTTACATGATCACGTTACAGATTTAGGCTACAAACATGAGATGACCAAAAGTAAATCATATTTTTGATGATTTTTTAAAAATTAAAGTATAGATGAATTCTTATATACAGTATTTGGGTTCTGGGAATGGGCAAAATTATCATCATTCCCGGAGGCTCCAACTGGCCCAGAATGCGGCCGTGTAGGTGATTAAGGGAGCGTCATGGCGCTCCCATTTAACACCTCTCCTGCGTGAGCTGCACTGGCTCCCGGTGGTCCTCCGGGTGCAATTCAAGGTGTTGGTGACCACCTTTAGAGCGCTCCATGGCTTATGGCCTGGATATTTACGGGACCGCCTTCTGCCACTGAGAGCCTCCCACCGGCCAGTGCGCTCCCACAGAGAGGGGCTCCTCCGAGTGCCATCAGCCAAACAATGCCGACTGGCGGCCCCCAGGGGGAGAGCTTTCTCTGTGGGAGGACCTGCTCTCTGGAACGAGCTCCCCCCGGAGATATGGACGATTCCGGACTTACGTACTTTCCGTCGGGCCCTCAAAACCTTTTTATTTCATCAAGTCGGGCTGGCCTAATCTCTCCAATTGTGTATTTCAATTTGGATTTTTAATGGGGGATTTTAACTTTACGGCCAAAATGTTTAATTTATTTTTAAATTGTTTTTAAATTTTGTGTTTGATGTTTTTTACTTCTGGCTGTTCACCGCCCTGAGTCCTTCGGGAGAAGGACGGTATATAAATTTAAATATTAAATTAAATTAAATTAAATTAAATTAAATTAATTTTAGTACAGTTATTCTGGCTAAGAAAAAGCTTTGGGAGGATACTCCACGGGACTCTATATGAGAGGACATTGTCAAAGCAATATTATATATAAGCTGCCTTTGTTATTTCTGTAAATAAGGCAGAAAGCATCCCTAAAACTTCTTCCTCCTCCTATTTTCCCCACAACAACAACCCTATGAGGTGAGTCGTGCTGAAAGAGACTGACTGGTCCAAAGTCACCCAGCTGCTTTTCATGCCTAAGGTGGAACTAGAACTCATAGTCTCCTGTTTAGTAGCCTGGTGCCTTAACCACTAAACATAACTCCAAAGATGAGTCTTAAGCACAAATGAAACAGATCCTTCCAGGCATAGTAAAGAAGTTCTACTGAATTGCTACTGTTCACAGATATGGTGAAATTTCCCAAAATAAAGACTGAAAACAGCCTCAGGATCCTAATGGGTTAATTGTATGCTCATGCTTGATTGCTGGTTCAGACAGACTTCATAAGAACTTCACGGGTTTTTTGGGTCAAATCTAGCTCACACCAGTTCCCAAATGCGCTTATTGCAAAGATAAAAAACTACTCCTTGTTTTCTGAATGCAGTTGGAATTTGAATTTTAGTTGATGAGCAGAGTGAAATGGAAACAGGCACAATCTTGTATGTGTTTGTGAGCCAGGAAATATAAACATATTTAAAATGGCATTTAAATGTTGAAATAAGAAGGCATTTTAGAGATTAGTATGGCCTGCAAAATTCAGACTCGACAAAGTGCTTAGTGCAAAATCTCCTGAATGTTGTTCCTCTGATTCTCCTTCATCTGGGCAAACGGACTTGTAGGCATCTTTTTGAACCCTTTTTTGGAACTTAGAATGATGCTGCATATATTTAAATCTTCCTCATAAAAGATTTAGCCTAAGTTGCTTCTCTAGGACTTGTTTGAACATTAAATATGCAAATAATCATCATTACACTTCCAACAATTACACATGTTTGTGAGTACTGTGTCAAGTACTGGCAGCAGTGCAATCATTTGTAAAGACAAATATTCCATTCCAAGAGATGTCATGCTGCTTAGAAGATTTCTTTTTGTATTAGTAGCCACACTGCTGCTTCATAAAGTGTGCAAATGAACGTGACAGTGCTGCCAATAGCTGCCAGTGCCTTCCTCTCAGTAGAGCAGATGTCAATCAACCATCCCAAACAGACAAGGCCGCTGCAGACATTAAACATGAAGGGTGTGGCGAGGAGAGTAGAAACAATACTGGGATCTTGCAAGCTTCATGTACCCTCTTCTCTCTCCCTCCCTCCCTCTCTTTCTCCCTCCCTCCCTCCCTTTCTCTCTCTTGGAGAAGCCTTCGGCCTTCAGAATATTTTAATTCCTGATTTCTGACTACATTATCATGCATTTGTAACAGGTGAATTGTAATTTGTAGCTCTGAGGTGATATGAAAAGCCGCCCAAACTATAAGACTGTCACAGCTGTGGGAAATGAAAGCAGTGTCCTCTGACCCCCCCCCACGGCCCATTTACACCCCCTCTCATTTTTTCCTTCTTCTTCTCTCTCTCTCTCTCTCTCTCTCTCTCTCTCTCTCTCCCTCCCTCCCTCCCTCCCTCCCTCCCTCTCTTCCTCTCTCGCCCCCAGTTATGGATAATTGTCATCATTCACTTTTATCACATCCAAAGTAACAGCTTAGAGAAGCTGTGTGACTTTAGTCCAAACTAATCTTGCTTCCCCTGAAGTAGGAAAATCCCAAGTATTTTGGGGTCCTATTGATAACCCTTGTGCTTCTTTTCCATAAAAGACGAATGACTCCGGCAAGCTTGGAAGAGTGCAGATAATGGGATTGACTTGGTACTTAAATCTCAGTGAACCAAGACAGCATAAGTAATTAGTGAATTGGATCCATACTGGGGTGCTAATGACGGCTAATACTGCCCCGGCACCATTCTAAAAACCACAAGATGCACATCCATCTCACTCAGATAAAAACCGAAGGAAAGCTGCTTTGTAGGCATCATTTATTTCTACTTCTCCTGCACAGAATTTATTTCTTTCTTGTTTGGGGCAGAGGAAAAAAAAATCTAATTTTCAGAAGTGACATTTTAGAGAACAAAGTGACCATCCTCTCAGCAGAGTTCATTATGATTACAATACCTCTGGTGTTTTTAATTAAGAAAGGCTAATTAAGAGAAACCACACATTTATCTTCTTATCTGCTTGTCAGGGGACAGAGTCACAAATACTAACTGTATGTTTGTTTGCACAAAGGAGGTCGTTAACACTACATTGGTGACTGATATTCACTTTATTTAATATTAAAGTATTCCATTATTTCTTGCATTGTCAACTTCTGAAAAGGAGGGGGTAGATCACATGGGTACTCAAATTATTCCCTACACCTCTTCTGTTGGTATAATTGCAGAGTATTTGTGTACAAAGTAGCGATCTACCTCATTTTTCTTTTTCCACAAAGTGATAGTGTTTTATCAGGATAATTTAGATAAATGTCTTTTCATAGGGTTTGCTTATCCTTCCAGGAGCTATGATCGACAAACAGCCAGAGAAGATGAATGGCACATTGTTTAGGTAAAATGTATTCTCAGCTAAGAAACAGAAAGTGGTTCAAGGTGGGGCAAATTCTTTTTTGTTTTGTTTTGTTTTGTTTTCATCTGAAAAGATCTGATTAATAGTTAACAAAATCCTATCCTGCCTTTTTCTCATCTTTAACAGCGGAGGAGGAATAGTACAAATCGACATGTATAAACTATAAAGCCCTCCAAAATAATGAACTTCTCCCTCCGAAAATGGATTAGAGTGACAAGATGGCATCAGATTGTACATTTTTACAGGACGTAGTGAAGTGAGACAAAATATACACATTCCCTGATTTTTAAGTCTCACTGTATTTGATGTGCTTCTCCCCAAATATCAAACATTTTTTCTTTTAGCAGGACACACCAATGTGTGCATTATGTGTGCACCATGCATTGCAATGGGTCACTCCAATCTCAAGGGAATTTGAGGGAGATGCATAGATTTAATCAGAGCTTGTTCCTAACTCTAAAGGCAATGAGTATCTGAAGAGAAGGGGCCTTGGGATAAAAGTGGCATATTGTGAACTTGGTTGCTCACACCGACAGGACTCATTGTTCTTCCAGCTGAGCATTGAAGCTAAACAAATTACTCCTGCCTCTTCCAGTCACTTTCTCAGGAACAATTTCTCCTGTCTTTATTGGAAGAGGAAAGGTGTGGTTTAAGGATCAGAAAAGAAGCATTCAGGTGGTGAAGAAAAGATATTGTTGAAGGATTCAAACCAGTACTTTGCCGGGTATCACTTTATACAGTGCTAGCTTTGTAATTGAGATTGGCAGGTGGAATTTATTAGTCCCCTGCCCCCCAAAAAAATTATTTATTTATTTATTTATTTATTTATTTATTTATTTATTTATTTATTTATTTATTTATTTATTTATTTATTTCTCCTTCCTTCCTTCCTTCCTTCCTTTTTCTTTCTTTCTCTATTTTTCTCTCTCTCTCTTTCTTACTTTATCACATACAGAGACACAGAAATATATTTATACATGATATTTAATTTCAAAATTTAATGGAGTAAATACGACTTTTGGTATAAACATGAAATGTCAACTTTTTGTACAGGCATGAATGTCTCTCTGTATATATTCATTCTCCCTTTGTCATAGTCACGTAAGACAGAAAAGAGTTTAACTGTGAATGACTAGGAAACATGCAGAGCTAATGTGGAATGAATAAATAGAGACAGTTTTATATGCCTGAGTTAACATAGCTTTAAAAATAATTTTGTTTTTCTGGTGTTCACCAGGAAATGTCTAGAAGGTCTCAGCCAGAATTACACAATAAGGGCACCAACAACTCATTTACATTAAAATTTAGAAATTTCTCTGAAACATCTGATGCTTTTTGTATATATGCATGTACCCATGCATAATAATATTTAACAATAATTTCAAACTAATTATTATTGAATTAAAACAGACGAGAACAAACATATTTAAAAATGTATGAAAATATAACTTAAAATCTGATAATCCTCAACAATAAAGTACAAGTGTCATATAGAGATTTTTAGTATTTATGTGAACAAGGATTTTGCAAATATAACTTTTAATCATTTTTTCTTGGTGCACATAATCCTTTCTGCACAAACAAAACAGAGTTCTTTTCTAATGATAGTAGAATTTGAAAAAAGAATTAGCCATAACAGGGCACCAAAATAAGTTCTATCAGGGATAAAAAAACGTTTGGTGGGTTCACAATTGTTATTTTTTTAATGGTAGATAATCTGTCTTAAATGTAAAGTACTGATGAAAAATAAAAGCAAAGTAGCACTAGATTCAAAATTACAGACATATATTATTGAATGAACTTACTCATGAGTAGCAGGAAAAGAAAGAAAGAAAATTCTATCTATCTATCTATCTATCTATCTAGTCACTGTAAATAAAGGAATTTAAATTTACAATGGTTCCTTTTGAAGAATCAAGTAATAAAATCAGTGCAGTGCAGTGCTTTTGCAAGATTCACTTGCAAAATCAAGATAAAACTTGCTCCTATTCCTAATTGCTGAAACCTTTACATTTATTCATGAACTTGGCTAATATATATTCTAGAGGATGGTTCTTTTCCTCTCTCCTGCCAGGTTTCCCACTGCGCCCTCTTAGAAGCCTAGTAGTGGCCATTGAAGATGTTGTCCTTAGAAAATGTGATTTCTAAGGTAAAATTACTTCATGGTAATTTTACTTAGCATACATGACTCAAAGAGATTGCAGAGTGTAGGTCTGGCATCTCTCTCCAAGTTCTGCAATTGGTAATACCTATAATGATGCCATTTCAGAAAGTTAGTTGGTTCAAAATGTACTTCTTACAAACTGTTGTCGTTCATTTTATGAATCCTAGATCATTATATTGCCCTGGTTAATATGCTTACAGCAATTCCCATTGTGAGGAATAAATTATATCCAAAAATAACAGCATTCCCCAACTTTTTCTCTTATATGGTCTGTTATATAAATGCTACCATCAAAAGTTTTTGAGGACCAGACATAAACTAGCAGAAGCAACAAGCAATTGGCTCTTTGTCACACATGGTAGTGGCCCCAGAGAAAGTCATGAAGCCACTTTTAAAAAGAAAAATAATTTTTTAAAGGTAAAACAATGACTCATATCTTGGGATAACTGCTTTACCTTTAGAGATGTCTATATGGCAGTCTCAAATGTTGGAAGATTTTGGGCAAGAATGCCAACATTTGTTGAGATTTTAAATATCCCACTGGATTTGGCTATTTAAATAGAAATAGTTTAATACCAGAAAACAGCTGGAACAGTCTGACTAACCATCAGTTGTCACTGAACTACAAGTTAGAAAGGTTTTTCTTTTCAATCCATGGGTATTATCACCTTTCACATCTTTGTCTGTTCATGAGTCTGTGTGACTAGATATATACTGTATCTTGACATCCAGTTGCTTTTTCACTAATTTAGGATTTACTCAGTACTGTGTGAATTAGAAAGAAAGAAAGAAAGAAAGAAAGAAAGAAAGAAAGGAAGGAAGGAAGGAAGGAAGGAAGGAAGGAAGGAAGGAAGGAAGGAAGGAAGGAAGGAAGGAAGGAAAGATGAAATACTGTGTACTGTTTCACTAGCTACTAGAAAGTTTTTAAAAGAATTTCAAGTACAGAAATCTTTCCATTTCACCGCTGTCTAGATCTTAAACTGAACCAATGATATCTGCATGTTTTTCTGAATGCAGCTTCTAAGTTACTGTGACCTGAAAATGGTATTAGAATGTTTATTTTTATCTCTACAAAACAAAACCTGGCCCATCACATAACAAGTTGCTTTAAAAGTAAGAAAACTATAAATATACTGGTGACCAGCTTTGCCATATCAATATCAATCGCAGAGATTTTAGCAGTTTTTGGACCAATTTGAAATTTGTAAATTTGACTCATAGAGAAGATGTTACCTTGAAAGAGCTGGATTTTTTTTAATGCCTATGGAATGCTAGGATTTGGGAATAAAGAAACAAGAAATTAAAGTGATTGAGTTAATTCTTAGGAGCTGGAACTCTTTATTCTAAAGAGAACCAGACAATACTCTAATACATTGTTAAAAGGCTTGTTCTTTAAATTTATTAGATGGTCAAGTTTATTTTATGAAAGTACGTACATTCTAAAATATTTACTCTTTAATTTCTTATAGGTGATAAATTCCCAACTATTTTTAGGCTAACTGAGTCTAAACTATAGTAACAGTAAATGTGGTCATTCTGTAGACTACAGTAGCATACTAAAGAAGCAGTGATGGGAAACTGTGAATAATGATTGAAATCAACTGGGGAAAGGATGAAATAAATACTACATAGCACAGAGGCTATCTAGATTACTTGGTATGTAATTCTTATAGCTTTAGTAATGGATATATTCTAGGAAATTAGTCTGTTGCATGACAATCCCTGCATAATCCATAAAAAAAGTTTGGCATAATCAAGAAATTAGTAGTACAGAAACATGTACCACTCAACTAGCAGCCCAAAACTAAAAACAAAGACAATTCACAATCCTAGAATATTAAATTATCTTAATGTATTATATATATATATATATAATAAATGTAAAGTATTTATCCAGAAGCTACATAGAATACAAACTTCCTAAGCAGAAAGTTCTCAAGATGGGACACCATAATACAAAATGTTTCATTTATTAACTTAATCAGTTGTTTAAAAATAATAAATTGTGTGGCTTTACTACCAAAGCTAAAATATCTGCAAGTTCATAATAATAATAATAGTAATAATAATAATAAACTAGAAAAAATAATGAAATACTGCGATCTGCAAATTGAAGTTGAATGATTGTGGAGGAAGAAATCAATGGTTGTAGCAATAGTAATAGGAGCCCTTGGAGCAATACCCAAAGGTTTGCCTAGATACATGGAAACTTTGAACTTATTAGACCTGAATATTCTGATTTTTCAAAAAAAAACCCCACCTTACTCGGATCTGCCTATATACTCAGACGTTACCTTAACAGCTCTTAGGTCCTTGGTTAGGACTTGAACTTCAAGTTTTTTTCAGTCCCATACTGTGAATCAAATTGAAGATTACATTTTAAATAAACTGGACATGGTAGGTCCAAATAGTTATCAACACACTACGTGCCATTCCAAAAAATCTTGGATGGTATTTGAAAAATCTGCACATTGACAAAATTTCCATCTGTCAGTTGCAAAAAGCCACATTGCTTACAACTGCACGTATACTACACCAATACATTATAATGTCTTTGGGAAGAACTTGATGAGTATGAAGGCCAACACCAGCAAAAGAACTGGGAGCTATAACTTCACGTTGTTGTTGCATGTGATTTAACTTACTTCTAATCTATACTGTATATTAGTCTCCCAATTGAGTACGTTGTTGTTGTCCCTAGCACAATCATCTCTCCCTACATGTTTATGTAATTGTACGTATGGATCTGAAACTTAAATGATCACAAACATAAGTAGAGAAAAAAATCATATGATTATAGGGTTGTTGTTTTCCAGCTTTCAACTGCAAATTACACCTTAAATTTGTCTAGGAATACTGCAAACCAATATATTGTGTAAAACTTTCATCTTAATCTAAGATAAATCGAGAAGGAGGAAGAAGTCCGTGTGTGTGTGTGTGAGAGTGAGTAGTGACTGAGTGAGTAAGTGAACAAATGAAATTGCAGGTCTGCATGAAGGAGAAGCTAACCATCCTTCTTCCTTATTTCTTTAGCTATGTATGCTTAAAATCATAAAAGCCACATTAAAAGAAATAAAGAAGAAATAACTTGTGCTGCATTTGCCAGTGCTACTGGGGGAAAAAAGCCTTAGAGCTGTTCCTACTATAAAAATAGAATGAGAAAATCGAAGAAAGGTTGGGAAGAAGAAATCAGCAGAATTTGATCTGAAGTTCTACAAATCTGTAATTGCTGAACATTTCTAAAGGTGAAATATGAAACATTTAGTTTGCTTTTAATAGCCAGTACCAACGGACAACCTTATCGCTGCTGTGAGAATGATAGCAAATATTTGCTTATTTGATGCATGCAATTTAGAACATTAAGATGTTCCAAAAGTCATAGGCATCAGAATGTGTATCTTAAAAATAATAATTTGGATGGACAATTGTATCACTGCACATTTAGTTAGTTTTATTTTCTTCTACCTCTACCTCCAAAGATGTGTTGGAATTTGTAACCAAGGAGATACATAATTTATTAGCCTTGGACTTTTAAAAATGCATTTTTCATGGTAAGCTTTTAAAGTCACCTCTCCACACTGCTTGATAAAGCTACAGCTCCATCTAGCGTTTCTATAAAAACATTAAAAAATATTTTGGGTTGCTGTTTCAGAACCAAAGCAATATTGCACCTTCACCTCTTATGAATTTAATATATATTTAGACTGAAGGAAGATTTTAAGATTCTTTTAAAATTGTATTTTTTTAAAAAAAAAAAGATCAATTATTAAATAGTTCATTTAATTTGAATAAAAGCAATTTATTCCAAGGACTTAAATAAAAAAAGACATTATGAGATGCAATGAGATTTAAAAACTAAAACACATTTTAAGATCCTACATATCACGCATTCATTAGCCTATGTGGTACTCAATTCTGCTTTCATGTAGTATTGACCATATTTTATTTTTCCTGTTATTCTGTTGTATAATTTTACTATTTATTTTGGAAAAAAGGATCCTTTTTGTCATGTAGTTAACAGCTCAGATTTGTTCTCATAAGTGACCTTCATGTGGAATCCCAGATATAGGGTCCATCACATCTTTCAAATAAGCCCTTCATTTCTTCTTCTTTTTCAGATCATACAGTTGATCTGAGATTATATGCATATACTACCTCACACATTCCTGCCACAGTTTAAACTATATATCATATAATTTAAGGGTAATTGATTCATTCTTAAACTTCATGACTTTATCTTTACGGTGTTGTTGCTACTGTTACTATGAAAGAAAGAAAGAGTGCTTGTTTTGGCAGCACATATACTAAAATTGGAACGATACAGAGAAGATTAGCATGGCCCCTGCGCAAGGATGACACACAAATTCGTGAAGCGTTCCATATTTTTGCAAGCTAGATGGAGAGAAGATCAGAAAATTGGTTTTCTGCAAAATGAGGAGAACTTGGTAAAACAGATTAGAGATCAAAGTCAAATGCATATAAAAAGGTTGTATAATGCGTTGCTAGAAATAGATTCAGAAACGGAGTTAGTTAAGGACTGTATGATAAAGTGGACACAAAATATTGAAGAACCAATAATGATGGAAACAACAACTAAGTTGATTTTAAATTTAATAACAGCAGCCAGACTCTTGGTGGCACAGTACTGGAAGAAGGAAGACTTGCCTACTATTGAAGAATGAACACTAAAAGTAGTGAATTTAGCAGAGATGGCTAAAATTTCAGCGTATTTGAAGGATCATTCAAATGAAAGATATATATTGGAATGGAGAAGATGGATTGACTATATTCAAAACAAATATCGGACTAAAAAGTTTCAAATAGCTTATGAATGAAATCTATATTTCCTTTTTGAATATGTTTAGTTAGTTGAAAGGGAGTTAAAGAGCAAGGGGGAGTTTGGAGACCACAGAAAGTTAGCTTATTTTAGCTTATGTTTGTTATGCTATACCCTGTTTTTGCTCTGGGATGTCCGGGGGGTGGGTCTCAGGGGGGAGGGGAGATGGGGAGGTGGGAGGGGGGAAAATTGTTGTAATGATTGTTAAAACTTTTTATATAAAAAAAGAAAGAAAGAAAGAAAGAAAGAAAGAAAGAAAGAAAGAAAGAAAGAAAGAAAGAAAGAAAGAAAGAAAGAGAACACCAGAGCAAAATGGGTAACAAAACCTGCCACATCAATCAAGCTGAAGAGGTGAGGAAAATGGAATTTTGTTTCTTCGACAAAAGCAAGGCCTGATTCTGGAATGAACAGGCATGCACCAGATGTTCTTCCTTCAGGGGAAAAGCAATTGGCAGTCCCTTGTGGCAGCCTCATCCCAAGAAGACGCAATACAGTTCAGCCAAGTAACCATTAGGGTTCTCCTATCTTAAATATCTCATTTAAAGCAATAGGTCATCACTCTTCTCTTAAGAGTTTTCATCAACTGGTTCATCACCAATAGAACTTTATGTTCTAACACAAATTACACATGCATTTTATAATACTTACAAAGGTTCAGGATAGATGGTTTCAAGCTGTGGGACATTCACTTCTTGAACAGGGGATTGGGGTCCCACCACACAGGGTTTAATTGTGGTTTTGCTTGCATTGCATTAATGTGGGTTATATTTTAGCTGCTTTACTTCATTTGTATGATGATTTAGTTGTAGATGTAATATAGCAATCTCTTTTAATATTTTAACTTTTGTTGTGTTATGAGATGTTTTCTCATAACACATAACATATTTTTACTACCGGTTCTGTGGGCATGGCTTGGTGGGAGTGGTGTGGCTTGGTGGGTGTGACTTGGTTGGCATGGCAGGGGAAGGATACTGCAAAATCCCCATTCCCTCCCCACTCCTGGGGGAAGGATATTGCAAAATCTCCATTCCCACCCCACTCTGAGACCAGCCAGAGGTGGTATTTCCAAGTTCTCAAAACTACTCAAAATTTCTGCTACCGGTTCTCCAGAACCTGTCAGAACCTGATGGATTTCACCCCTGTGTTACAGATAATGATAAACTGTCCATATTTAGTTGAAAAATCTTATGAATATTTGGGAAAACAAACCAAGGATGATTGGGGATGTTCTGTTGTTATCTCTAGCTGGATAACAATAGTGTATCTCTAACTGGAGACTGAGACAGGACGTGTACAAATGTAGGTCATATTCTTTTTTTTTTTTTATGAAACTAGTGAGACAATTTCCAACAGATATAAAAGAATTAGGTGTTAATCCTTTCCATGAACTGAACCTTAGATCATGCAGTGTCTATGTATTTCTAATTAATCTAATTTGTAATAAAATATATTAAACAGACAAGGACTACTGTAGTTTCTGGAGGTTGAAGAATGTACATGAATTAAATCTTCATGTGAAAGTAGTGATCAAGAACATAATTAATTCATATTAACATAGTTAAAGATAAAAGATGTGCACTGGGATCTTTCTTTTTCTTTTACTTCAAACTTAAGTCACTTTAGACACTGCCATGTAGCTATTTAAAATGTCCATTTTTATCATAAATTTATCAAAAAATAGATATATCAGAATGTTAATGAAATTGATGATTACTATATATGGCCTTCACAGATCCTGGGTTGCAGTAACCTAGAATTAGCCAGTAATCTAGAATGTGTTAATTTATTTTTTTAAAAAATAATTAGACATATTCAACATATTTCCTCATAAGAAAGTCCCATTGAATTTTAGCAGGATATACCCCCCTAAATTGTAGGTGGGCAAACTTTTGGCTTCACTTCCCAGTCGGTTGATATTCACAGACATGCACATTTTTATCTAGAGGCATATAGACATACACCTAAAATAGTTTCCCTAACCAAGCTTGATGCAGCTCTAACCCTGAGTTCCTAAGGGGCATTTCCTTCTGATTTTCTGGAAGGCATTCTTCCTGCAAGCTCCAACAACTACTGTGCTTGCTAAGTACAGAAGACACAGTGACAGAAGTCATTCTGAAGCCACAACTTAATAGAAACAGCCTTCAAGGAATTGGCAAGAAGCAGCTGCAGAATAATAAATGAGAAAGAGAGGAACAAAAGCAAAGCAACATGAGGACATGACAATAGTTACAGACTCTAGAAGACTGTCCATCTCAATCTAAAAAGGTATTTAAATGATCACTCCTGTGTCATATTGTTTCATGGCACAATATCATAAAGAGTTGCTTTCTTCTTTTTTAGGTAAAGGTAACATTGATATAGAAAATAACTATACTATTTGTCCTCCTATACAACCTGATTGTTGCAGCATTATTGAGATGGTGATGATGATCATGATGATCATGATGATCATATGGCCTTGTTACATTAGCCAGGAGTCTACAATCCTAATGCAGAGTAGTAGTTTGGCTGCCAATTTACTAGCTATGTTGTGATACTTGCTCATGCGCTTCCCAAGGTGCACCACAGGAGGCCGAGCCAGCTTTTGCAACAGAAAGAAAGACAAGCAGTTCTTCCTGCAGCAGCATCCACGGTCCCCTTCCTCCACTGGAACCACCTCACAAACTGGGAAGGTTTAGAGCTGGCAGGAATCTGACCATCTGCACAAAGCACCAGCTCTTCTCTTCACCAAAGTGGTACCTATTTATCTACTTCTATTTAAGCTGAAGCAAGTGACAGGAGCTCAATCCACCATGCAGCAATAGGGCTTGAATGCTGGAGCAAAGACAATCTCTAGCATCATTAAGCCAGTGAGTCATTGTGGCTCCTATTGGTATGATATAGGATAAAGATACAGCAAAGGAACATTGTATAGTTCTCGCAAACCAGGACTAGACCTTTAAGATTCTATTTTACTGTTTATACTGAAGTTTGAAACAGAAGATTTTAACAACGTACCACTACTTAGACATATAATGACCAATGAACTGGTTAACAATCAAGATTCATACATTTGTTACATGTTTTATCAATTTGAAAATGAAGTTTTTATTAAAGCAATTGAATTTATGTTGGATAATAGCTTGTCCCTAGTTTCATAAACAAGCATTTGAGGAGCTCACAGTCTTTTAAAAACTTCTTTTGTCACAAAACATGAACCAGTTTTGCATATTTTCTTCTACCAAACGTTCATAAGTATAAATAATGAGAACAGCCTCTGGAAGGTGGGTTTGTAGATGGCTTACAGCTTATGTGCAGTTGATGGTTATGTTTCTTAACAAAGTAAAAAAGAAAAAGAGCATTAAACAGCACAGAATGGATTCAAGAAGAATACACAAGGAAGTAGTTGCATTTTCCATACAAAATAGCTCGGCATACATCGGGTCCCATCACTCTGGCAATGTCGTTTTGTTGCACCCAAGAGATGTGCCTTCCTGCCCTTTGGAACAGCATTCCCTCTGAGATGCCATTGGTCTGACCCTGCCTGACTTTTGAAAGGCATTAAAGGCCTATTTCTTTCTCCAGGGATATAGTCAGGGAATAGTATGATCTTGTTGGATATATTTTTCCTAACACTTTATGTTCTTATATTTAACATGTTTGGTTTTAATTATTTCTTTACTTCATCATTTTACAAGTTATTGCTATTTATTCCTGTTGTATGCCACTTTCAGTTGTGTACCAAGTAGGTGCTATATAAATCAAATGGATGGATGGATGGATGGATGGATGGATAGATGGATGGATGGATGGATGGATGAATCTAGGTAAAAGCTTCTATTCTGCAATTCACATATTGGAAAAATTGAATGTTTTTCATCATATTTAAAATTGCAATGAATATTGCATTATCTTATGAATTATTGGAATTTTGTCTGTTTTTCAATTGGTGAGCCATATAAAAGACATCTTTACATGACTCAACAAGAGTGTGGAAAGAGTCATCTCAATTTTCTTAATTATATTTACAAAATATTACTGAGGCATTGCCTGGAATAATTCATTCAGAATTTTTTGTATGTGTATGTTTTCAGAATAATGCAGATTCTTGTCTACAAGGAATCTAAAGCAATTAACACATTTAGATAAAATCTAAATATACATTTGTTATGAGTGGGAATTGTTTTAGCAGGCTCAAGCATCTAAAATCTATTGTCCAGCTCCTAGTGAATAGTAGAAAATCTTTAAATAAGACTATATAAATTAAAAGTCCGGGAAGAAAATTGCAAAAGGTATTTGTATTCTAAACCTATACTTGGATTATTGTTTCCTGAATGTAGGGCCTTCTTAATACATATGCTTTCCTGTTACCTTTGCTGATTATTGAACAAAAAATATTTGTAAATAATGTATTTTTACTTCCCTTTAACTGCCACCCATTTACCTTTCCTTCTCTGAATATCAAAGTATATAGAAATATATGCATATATACACACACACACATGTATATACAGTATGTATTTGTCTGTATGTGTTTCTCTCTGTGTGTGTTATGTATGTTAGATTTATATTCTACTTTTCTTACAGTAGCTCAAGATAAGCCACTCGTTTTTAGTAGGACTATTTCTTTCATTTTTTTACAAGCAACCTCATAAAATAGCTTAGATTGAAAGAATGCTACTGCTCAGCAGTATATACTGAGTTCCCATGACTAAAGATAGACCAGAATCTAGCTGCATTAACTTCTACACTTCGTTGTATCTCTATACTTAATTACTTCCTTACATTACACCATACTATTTTAAATACTCATGGGTTACACTTAAACTGACATTTTTTTAAAGTTACTGAAGTATTATTCATAACTTGTGTGATTCCAAAACTCTATACTAAATACTAAGTATCTTCATTGCTGAGGGTAGGACCCCCTGACTTCAAAACAACTGCCTATTAAACGTGGTTTCTATGTTTTCAATCTAAACTCCATTTCTTTTATTGTGATTTTTTAAAAAAAAAGATTAATGTGGGGTGAATGTATTAGTGAGCTCATGAACTGGGACATGCTCTAGAATCTGGCTAAGTTTTTCCTACATATTTAGGAGTGTGGTTGACTGTTCTTTTGATCAAATAAGTTCTGAATTCTTATTAGTGATTTCAATCCAACATGCAATAATTTGTTCTAGATTTTTGTCATATTAAATAAGAGGTTCTGAATAGAAAGATTGGTAATCCCTCCTTATCTGGGTATTGACTGCTGCAGAGAATGTATTCTGGTCTTTTTGATTCCTTCTTAACTTTTCTATTGTTTCTTTTGAATGGTATGTGAATGTGGTTTATTTCTGTGTATCTATTAATGATTAATTAATTAATTAATTAGTTAATTAATTTATATTTGAATTTATATACCGCCCTTCTCCCCCTAGGGACTCAGGGTAGTGAACAGCCAAAATTAAAATACAACATAAAAGTTAAGATAGCTAAAATAAATTAAATCAATCGGCCCCCAATTTTAAACCCCAAAGCTATACAATTAAAAACTAACCCATAAGAAACCTAATTAGGCTAGGCCGGCTTACTGAAATAAAAACATCTTCAGGGCCTTAAGGAAAGTACGGAGATCCGGGATCAGTCGTATTCCAGGAGGAAGCTCATTCCAGAGGGCAGGTGCCCCCACAGAGAAGGCTCTCCCCCTGGGGGCCACCAGCCGACATTGCTTGACTGACGGCACTCTGAGGAGGCCCTCTCTGTGAGACCGAAATGGCCGGTGATAGGTTATCGGTAGCAGAAGGGGGTCTCGTAGATACCCTGGCCCTAAGCCATGGAGTGCTTTAAAGGTGAGAACCAACACCTTGAAGCGCACCCGGAAGACCACCGGGAGCCAGTGCAGCTCGCGCAGGAGAGGTGTTATATGGGAGTGCCATGTCGCTCCCATAATCACCCGCGCGGTTGCATTCTGGACCAGTTGGAGCCCCCAGGTGCTCCTCAAGGGGAGCCCCATGTAGAGAGTGTTACAGTAGTCCAGGCGGGAAGTGACGAGAGCATGAGTGACTGTGCATAAGGAATCCCGATTCAGAAAAGGGT
The DNA here is from genome assembly GCF_059756535.1 of Pantherophis guttatus. Classification (NCBI taxonomy): domain Eukaryota; kingdom Metazoa; phylum Chordata; class Lepidosauria; order Squamata; family Colubridae; genus Pantherophis; species Pantherophis guttatus. Next base: position 96,870,694 of record NC_142067.1, on the reverse strand, counting down.
CGCAACTGGTGTATCAGGCGAACCTGATAAAAAGCCCCCCTGGCCACGGCCGTCATATGCTCTTCTAAAGACAGCCGTGTGTCCAGGAGGATGCCCAAGTTGTGAGCCCCCTCTGTAGGGGACAATGACTCGCCCCCAATAGCCAGCGATGGCACCCGCTGACTATATCAGGATGCCGGCATCCACAGCCACTCGGTCTTGGAAGGGTTGAGTCGAAGCCTGTTCCTCCCTATCCAGACCCGCACAGCCTCCAGACACTGGGACATCACTTCAAGGGCATCATTGGGGTGGTTTGGGGTGGAGATGTACAGCTGAGTATCATCAGCGTACAGATGACACTGCACCCCAAATCCATGGATGATCTCACCCAACGGCTTCACATAAATGTTGAACAGGAGTGGCGAGAGGACCGACCCTTGCGGCATCCCACAAACAAGGCACCTCGAGGTCGACCTCTGCCTTCATATACTTGCATATGAAACATATGCAGGCAAACATTGAAGCTCAGAGAACACTAATAACTTCACAGTTCACCCCTGAGCTATGTATATTCTCTATTTTTGGAATAAATATATATTTCTTCAAGAGAAGGCCTACTTGTTCAAACCAGCCAATAGAAATGTCAATATAGTAGTAGAAGTGGTAAAAGTCTAGTCAATTTTCTTCTGAGAAACAGTGTAAAATTGTCCAAGGTAGTTAAAATATGGTTTGGGTTGAGATAACATCCTATAGGATGCAATAAAATGATAAAGGGGATGAGTCTGAATCAGAGAAAGATTAACATAGCTCAAATTCTTTCTTATTTCTGTTCTCAGCCTGGTGTATAGTTGAGTAGCTTTTAAAATGATGACATTATTAATCTTGCTTTCTTGTTTCAAGTATGATAAGAGAGTGTATAATCCCAGTTGTTACATATATCTGGCATGAACTATATTTTATTTTTCAAAATAGGGTTACTTAAATTAAATGAATCACTTTTTGGCTAATTAATTTCTGGGGAATATGTAGCCAAGATATAGTCATATGAAGGTATCAATAGTGAAGCTATCCCCACCATCCAGAATACCTTGGAATAAATGTTGCACCTCCCTTAAAAGTACTGGAAATAAATATTCCATTTCCAAGATCTGACTGACATTTATTTTGCTAAAAATAATTATTTTGATACATACATACATACATACATGCATACATACATACATACATACATACATACATACATACATACACAACCAAACTTAGTCAATTAAAATTCCTTAACACTGACAAATTTAGCAATGTAACATTATAAAATGTTACATTGTTTCTGACAATGGCGTCTATATTAACATGACATCTGGTAACCATATGGGAAGTTCAGATAGACTTCATATAGGAATCCTATTTCACTGCAATTCCATTGAGCCATTCTTGGATTATTTTTGTATGATTTGATTATTCATGAAGCAAGTGTTAATTCTTTCAAATGACCTGTGGATGAAGTAAGTAACTTGTACTAGTCCCTTATATGTATGTGTTTTATATAATTAGTTCTCCTGAAAAAGCAAATATTGTAAATAGAATGTAAATAGAATAGAAATTGTCATTCCATAAATCTGATAAGATTAATTTTCAAGTTAAAAATTACAGCTTCTTTTATCCAAAAAGAAAGGAATGGAAATGGCCAATTAAAAAGCCAAACAAGCCATTTTAAATAATGCTGGGTTTTAATGACATGTTAAAACACTGAGCTCTGGTGACATAATTTTTTTTATGAATAGATCAAGAAAACAAAAGTATCCAAGCTACTCATAGTGTGGACTGACCCACATTACTTTATAAATTACAATATAACTTTATTGTTAAAATTAGTTCTTTTCACATACAAACACACACACACACACACACACACACACACACACACACACACACACACTCGAGTTAGTCAATTTGATTTTTCTGACAGGTAGATTGAACTCCAACTACATGTGTAAGTATTAACCATGATTGCAGACTATGGGAGAATTAAATGTGATTAAAGCCAGTACCATTGCCAATAGATTTGGTGGAATTGTATACATCTTAAATAACTTTCATAAATTTTTAGCAAAATAGTTACTAGTTTCTTAACAAACTGTTATTTTCTCTGCTGGTAAATCCTAACCAACATAACCAAGTGGTTTCTTCATAATTAGTTGTTTCTTTAAAAAAGCAAAACAGATAAATATGCCATTTATGAACTATTTTTGAACTTTTTTCTGTTATGGGAAATGATCTTTGAAAAGCCCATTAGTTTATAAGGATCTATTTGGAATCTTTTAGTCAACAGCATTTGAAATTTGCACAAGTGTTCTAATCAATACAAGGCAAACAAGTCTAATGATAACAATAGTAATAATGGTAGTGCAATTGAACACATTTGATTATTTGAAATTAATAGTATTTAAGCACTCTTTGTGTACATTACTTGTTGATAATCTCATGAAAATGAAACCTTACAAAACTAAGTTCTAAAAAATTAATTAGAACACTATTTTTTGATATTTAATTTATATTAAATGAAGATTTAAAAAATACACCCAGGTAGAAATCTTGACTAAAATTGATACAAAACTAAAAACAATATTAAGTGATTTGTGTTTACAAATCTGTGCAGTTTTACTTTATCTATGGAACAAAGGCGAAAAGAAAAAAAAAGACCCTTTTATTTAAAACCTTTTGTTCCAAATTAATTATCAATTACTGAATAATTAATATTTTATAAGGATATTGATTGGCCCTTAACTATTTATTTGTCAGCGATTAACAAATCAATGGAACCAATAGAGTTTAGTTTGTTAACAAAGTTCAAGACTATTTTGGAAGAACTACAAGATAATCAAGTGGTCAGTCTTTCTTTTCGGAAAATAATTTCCTGTTTTTATAATTTGTCACCAGAAAAATTGGTGCAAAAGGACTTTTCCATGTATTGATCTACTCTTCACATTGAAATACATATAGATTATATTGTATCTGTGATTTATATTTGTGATTTTTTTTATTGTAAGCCACCCAAACTGTACAAAAAAAAGGAAATTTTGGTGGAAACTAGGCTGTGGCTTATAGAGGCAAGTAGGAATCTGTTTATTTTCCCTTGTTCCAGTATTCTGCCTCAAGGGGAACAATTACCTCTGCCACCAAAAAGACCCCTTCCATATAAGGAAATTAATATCAACATTTATGTATGTCAAGTGAAATTGCTGCATTATTGCTTAATATTTGAGTTAATTCTGATTAACTGATAAAGTGTCTGGAATTTTTTAGTTTGAGAGCTACCTGAAGCTTCTTGTTCAAGAGGCTTCTAATTTTTTATAGAGTTTTCCTACTTGTTATAGCAGCAATGAATAGTTGCAGTCCTACCATGAACTATATTTACCAGATTCATATAATTTATTTCTATAAATTTCTAAAGTTAGAAGTATTACAATAGAATATTTCGGCTCCGGTTGTTATTTACTTGGTATCAGTGCAATAAAGGGATTATACATTGTAGCTAAGCTCCCATAAAAGTGATTGGCTAAAACAAATTGAAATTATATTATATTACTATAAAAGACAAGGCATAAAAATGCTGAAATAAGTGCCAATATATTGTTAGAAAAAAATTACAGACATATAGAAATTACCTTGCTCTATGCAATAAACACTAGAATACATGTAGCCCAGGTTAGGAGTCTAAAATTCCAGGTCAAGAATTTTGATCACAATAAATCAGGAAAATTTTCTCTGTTTTTTATTATTCATTATCAAAAAAAAGTTCAGTTGTGTTTTTTTAATTATTTAAACAATTATTTAAATTTTTAAAATGTTTATATTATTATATATCAAAATTGGGATAGGATGCCATTTTAATGTTTAATCTTAATAGAGTTTTACTGTGGGATTAATGCATCTTTTCTTGATATTTCCCCCCAAAATTAAAGCTAATTGAAATAACAAGGCAGGAAAATTGCAGCTAAATTGTGATAGTGGTATGATAATATCATATGGCTATGATATTATTATTGGTCACACAGTCAGCCAGATGTTCAGACTAGATTTGGCATATTTATCCACTTGTCAACTCCTTCCCAAGGACCTAGGATAGGCAGATTTTACATGAGGATACATAGAGATATACGTACATACATTTTAACTCTAAAATCTTCTGCCACATTTAAATTCCCACTTTCTTCATATTTGTTAAAATTGAATGAACAAAACACAATATCAGATACTTCAGCTAATAAATACCAATAGCAAAAAGCTTTTTCCTGAGCTTCTATAAGAAAATAGCAAAGAGCTTTTTCCTAAGCACACTGACTACCCATAAAATTGAAGCATCTAAAAGCATTATTATAAACTTATTGTATCCAGATAAATTTATCCTACACAAACACTTATGTTCAGGATCTAATTGTAATGTAAGTACCATTTTAATTTAACTTATAAATTAAACTATACATAAAATTATTTGTTCTTTTAATTTGTTTTCAATATATACTAAATAGATTTAAACTTTTATACAAAAGTTTTATGCAAAAGTGGTTTTAAAAAGAACCTGTTAAACATAGTTCCAAGTTTACCCTTCATCCTTAATTGTTTTGCTGTTTGTGTTTTATAAAATCAGATCTTCCATGCATGGGGAAAGTTCCTCTAATGCTATTTACAGCCTGTTCTCTGGGAGTTTGTTTAATTTTTCAGCCGCGTTCTATTTATTTTTTCAGACTTGAACAATTTGCTAAAATCCATGAAGAGAAATATTACTGAGTGCTATCAGACATTAAAAAATTATATTAACCTATTTTGTGGATAACTTGAAAATCAAAATGTATCTTAATGAAAGAGAAAAAGGAGAACATGAGATTTGTTACTTGCTGCAACTATAACTTCTCATACAGAATGATGAATTCTAGTTTAACCCAGATGGCGAATGAAATAAAATAAGATGGGATGGGATGAAAGACAGTTAGTAAGGCAATTTTGTCAGGCTATTGTTCCCAAGCTATGTATTTATGAGAACTGCATAAAAACAATTAAATTGAAATTCTGATTAAAAACAGATAACATGATTGCCTCAACGCTGTTTGTTGAATACTCAGAACCTCAAACAATTCTTCCCTTGCTTTACAAGAAGCACTGAGATGTTCAAGAAGCACTAATGTAGCTTAGAAAATAACTATTTTAAAAAAAACACCATTTTTTAAAAATTTTGTTTGCCCAAATCAGATAAATGTTATGGGTATTTTATTCATCATTTTTCTACTTATGTATATCGACATTTTCCACTTGAGTCTTCCTGGACTCCAAGTTGGGATGTCAAAAACTGTGCTTGCAGAAATGAAAGTATCCTCATTATGCAAATTTGGGTTTCACTGATAGGCATGTTCTGTTTTATAAATTACATCCTCTTGTCAGAAGTCAAATTGTATTTGAATAACTTCACGGAAATTGTCACCAAGATTTTCAATTGTGTGCCTTGTATGCCATTGTTGATTTAGTCAGAGAATAAAAAATGGACATATGTTGATTTTTAAACGTGTGCATGATTGTTTTGTCATAAATGTTATTTAAATGAAGCCTAGATGCATCTGTAATTTTTTCTGTTTATTTTTGTAAAGTTTGGCATTAAATATATGTAAATCTTTATATTTAATAAACTATGATAAATCACACCAGTTGCTGTATATTTTAGTTTTAACAAGTTTGCTTCCTACAAACATAGGGAAAAAGAATTCCTGTAGGGTAAAATAAATATACATGTTCTGAAAATAATAATAAATCTAAAAGTTAAAATGAAGTGAATACAATTTATGAAAATTATTTAAATCTTGTATAAAAGATTGCTTTCCTTATTTATATTCTCATAAAATTTACTAATAAATACACATCCAACTTTCAAAGGTTTCCTTTGTTAACAAGAAGACTCAACAGAACTCCAATATAAAATAAAATGCTTTTAGTTTTGAAAATAATACATCACCTTAAAAAAAGAATAGATGAGAGTTGTTACCAAAATGCTGGGTCCTTTGCACAATGCTTCTACTGATGTCAGGTTTCAAAATGAGTAATCTTGCAGCTGGCAGAATCTTTGATGTTAAGGACAGTGAGAAAGAGTGAAATGCTAAATCAAGTGGTTTTTTTAAAAAACATATTATTCTTGTGAAGACAATATAAAATCATTGGAGTCTTTTTTATTTTCCCCAAACCCTTTCATTCCTATTTTACTCAAAGGAAGAAAGCATAAAGAGGATAAAGAAAATGTGGAATTTCTTAAAATAAAATGTTATTATGTCTGTTTTTATTAAACAATTACACCAGTGATGCAAATGGAGCCTGGCTGAATATAAGAAATGTATTTTCCAACCACTGGCATTCATCATATTTGTTCAGCTCATAATATGAATATACAACAAATTCCTGGTACGGCTTTCCAGAGCCATTTGACTGAGTTTTAAACCCTTGACAGTAACAAATACAAATTGCACCACCAGCCCCAAAAAATTGTTGGGGCTAATTTTAATATTAATGAATTCTTTACAACTTCAGTTCAGCAGTTTCGATTAAGCTTTAATTAGTAGCCAGAGGGGAATCCAAAACAAAAATAAGGAGTTGAATTGCTAATTAAGTTACTTTGATGAGGTAGAGTTTTAGTAAAGGACTCATTGTTGTTGCCTGTGCAGGTTCTGACAAGCTAAAAATACTAAAGATTATCATTATTGTTACCAACATCATACGTTACCAACAGATTTTCTGCAAGAAGAAGACAGTTCATTAGAGTGCAACACTTTGGCCTGTCAGAGAAAGAATTAAAGGCTTGTTAATAAGATAGCAGTGCCTGGGAATGAGAGGCCAAAGCAAACAGACATTGGCTTTAACTCTGAATAGTGATAAATTATCTCATTATTTGATACGTTTGAAGCCAAGGTACCTGCATCTTTAAGCAATGCCCTCTTTGAAAGTACCCTACAACATGTCTGTTTGTTTGAGATGGACAGTGTTGCATAATCTTTTCCATTACACATGGGTGATATTGTACAGCCTCTTTGATAAGAGTATGAATAAAAAAATCCCCCCCATTGCTCCATTGTAATCACAATACATTGGGAAACACGTCCATAAAATCCAAAGACTGGATCCTTTTTCTTCTTCTTCTTAAAATGGGATTCTGTAACATCAGCTTCGGTTTGATATAGGTCAGTATCTTAGCCTGCTTATATTTTTATCAAAAGGTTTCTTAAACAGGGGAATTTGCAAACATTTTTAATTTTAGAAATGTAAAAATGTGCTGCTGAAGCTTCTAAAAGAGCTGTAATTATTACCAAGAAATTGTTTCAGTGATAGCAGTTTGACCAAGATGCAATACACACATGCACACCTACAAATCTGCCATACCTTGGGAAGGATTGTGTGGTATAATCTGATCTGTCTATACTTTGATATTTTCTATAATTTGTATTTTATCCTTTTTGCTTAAGGTTTCAAAGCCCACATACCCAATAACTAAGGGATAAGAAGAGACAGAAAAATAAATTATATTGTTTCTAGGGTATTAAATATAAGCCTGGCTATCACAGCTACATTCCACTAGCGAATTGTAATCAGGTACTTTGACTTAACACAGTTTTGTTTTATAATCAGAATGGTGCTGTATGCTGGAAAACCTATCTGCTGGTGTCTTAGGGGTTTCATACCTTGGTAAAAAATCTGAAAAACCATTGTATAATACTTTAAATCTATCCATTGTAATGTACCTCCAATAGTGAAAATCCACATCAAACTTTCCTCATAAATGTGGCCAGATGATTATACACATTATCACTAAAGCAAAAGAAAGAATCAAGGAATTAGAATGCAGCAGTTTCTGCAGGATAACTTTGGCTAAATCTTCTTTTAATGCATAGTTTTGCAATTTTCTTTCACTCAGCATGAAACTGATTAAAAGCTGCTCATAAGAAAAGGCTTTGCGCAAACAGATGTATTGTTTAATATATTTACATCTCTAAGTGGTTGAGAATGTGAACTGAAATACAGCATGATATGAGTTGGTAAAAAAGAAACATTGTAAAGGTAGTTTTTGAATAGATCATACAATTTTTTCTTGTTCCATTGCCCTTGACCAACTATGCAAAATCTGTTAAATGGAGCACAGTGCATCATAAGATAACTTACAGATGCAGTTATTTGGATATATTCTGAAATCATAATTGAGCTAACAAAGAGTAAGTTCTTGTTAAGAGTGCATTTTAATAGGTAAGCAACCTTCTATTGATATTAATTCTTAACATGGACTAGTTCATCAAAAAAATTCGAACATCTCTTTTCCTAATCTATTGCAATCATATTTTTATGTCTCAGGATAAGTCAGGTTGAAACAATTTGACTTTGATTAAAACAATGCAAACCTTCGAAGCCAAGAGCTTCGTTATTAAATTGTATATTGCGTGATTAAATCAATTCTATTAACTCTATCTAAATATATAGTGTTGTTAGCCTGGAACTACACCAGTTTTCTTTGTAAGAGTTATGATTACAGTTACTGTTTAGAATTGTTACTAAGGAAAGTTAATAAGACAAAAGTAGAACTATTTTAACTGCATTATTAGAATCATCTTTATTATTTATATAACCTTTTAAATCAATGAGAAAAGGTTGAAAGAGTGTGTGTGTGTGTGTGTGTGTGTGTGTGTGTGTGTGTGTGTGTGTGTGTGCAGTCATCTTTAAGAACCCATTGTCTAGGAGAGAATGAAGATGTTTGCTTCCCTTTCTTGGTCCATGTTCTTAAGGAGCATTTTTAGAATTGTCTAGTGTACATTTATTTTGACATTCTTACATACTACCTGTAAATATTGTATCTTTACTGGGCTTCTAAAAATGAAGTACTATAAGGATAAATTCATTGAAATCAGTACAAAGGAAATTGTTGGATTTGATACACTAGATCATGCTATATGTGTTTTGGTATGATGTGCTTGATTTAGTTTGGAGAGGAGGAGGAGGAGGAGGAGGAGGAGGAGGAGGAGGAGGAGGAGGAGGAGGAGGAGGAGGAGGAGGAGGAGGAGGAGGAGGAGGAAAATAATTAACATTGCCATTATTCATTTTCTATTTTCTATTTTCTAGTACTAAAAAGTACTAGATAAAATAACAGAATATAAAACGAAATTGAAGGAGCTGATAAGTGTGGCTTTTATAATTCTGTCCTTTACAATTTTATCCTGCAGTGCGGTTCCATTTCAATGTAACCTGAACAGATGTTCTACACCAGAGTAAATAGAATGCATTAGGCTTGTGAGCTTGAAGTTCTTCAACACTCCAAACGGTTCACCCTCCAACTCTCATCTTCACCAATTATGAAGCTAGCTTGCTACAGTTGATGGAGGCAATTATCCCAGTTTGGAAGTCAACAGCTCGGGCATGGTGAGACTCTTTGTATGAATATATGGGTTTCTCCAGTTCAATTTTATTCTCAGATTCTCAGATTCTCCACTGAGCCCTTTCCCTTTTAGCAATATCAAAAGTATTTCAATCCTTTTAGAATCTGCCTCTTTTGCATTTTATAATTTTGATCTTCCCCATCATCTGTAAAAGCTTTTTAACAGAAAAACAGGAAGAAATATCTTTCAAAGCCATATTAGCTCAGACACATTTAAAGTTAAGGTTTGACCAGGTTATGCAAAGGATACGCTCCACAACAGATGTAACATTCATATTTACCCTCATGACGATATAGTATATATTAAGAAATAGCATTTCTTGATAGATGGTAGGGGACTGTGTTTGCTGGCAAGAATTTTGAAGAATCCTCAATGACTATTCACAAGCCTTATGTCGGTATACACAGCCCAATAGCTCCTGAGGGGCTTCTTTCTTCTAGTGAGAGCAACTTAATTAACAAGGTATTGAAAGCTTAGTGTTATGTCCACACTGGGAATCCTGACTTATGATTTCCAAACAACGCAGGAATTGTAATTCAATTTAAGGGACACAACAAATTAAAAAGCCTGGCTCAGATGTAATACTAGCTTTTCAACTCCAGCTTCTATAGCTCAATTATTAAAACCAAACAAAATGTCACAAAAGAACATGAAAAGAATGGGATGATCCAGAATTTTTCATCAGGAAAATGTTACTTGAGGTATAGAAATTGCTAAGAATGGTAGCCCATCAACTCTGGAATGTTCTTTCGAGGGAATGCTACTTGGTGCCAACTTTACTGTGTTTCTACTTGTCAGGAAATAAGTTCTTTATTCTCCAAGCCTTTTAATATAGCTTTAATATGGTATGTATTTATATATATATTTAGTTAATAAGCAAAAAAAAGAAAAGAATAGATATTGCATACATTTACATAAGCGTGTACATGTGTGTGTATTGGTGGTGAAATCCAAATTTTTTTACTACCGGTTCTGTGGGTGTTGCTTGGTGGGCGTGGTGTTGCTTGGTGGGCATGGCAGGGAAAGGATACTGCAAAATCTCCATTCCCACCCCACTCTAGGGCCAGTCAGAGATGGTATTTGCTGGTTCTCCAAACTACTCAAAATTTCCGCTACCAGTTCTCCAAACTGCTCAAAATTTCCACTACTGGTTCTCCAGAACCTGTCAGAACCTGCTGGATTTCACCTCTGTATGCACATAAGAATCAATTCCATCTTGGCCTTTAAAAATTTAATATCAAATTGATTCATCACTAAGTATTACCAAAGAGTAAAATGGGACATTTAGGATTGTAACATTTGATAATAACTTCAAATAATTTAGAGGATTCCCAAGATGAAGGTGCCAAAGCAATATAGATGTTAATAAATGTTAAAGTTGTAAATAATACCAATGTAACTATTGTGGATTAAAAAAACAAATCCTTTTTGTCCTTTAACATAGAATGCAATAACTAACTAATCCTTATCATTCAATGATTGACCTATAGTAAAAATTAAACCTTTTAAATCTCTGCCTTCTGTATTTTTCATTATAATATAACATTACTGATTCATTATATTGGAAAAGCTCAGTTTTGAAGATCAGCATAGTTTTTTAAATAACCAATTAAAGAAATAATTTAAAACAGTATTTCACCACTACTACTATCCCCTTTACCTATGGGCCACCGTGACTATGATTACTTTCCTGCTTAGTGTGCAGCTGTCACAACTTTGAAACTAGTAGCTTTGGGAAGACCAAGGTAACTTCCAAGGATTGGTAAGTGATTGGTTATAAATCAAGGATTACCTATATGCAAGATTATATAGAGTTCTACATGTCATAGAATGAAATACATAAGTCCGCTGATAATTTAAGATTACACCTGTTAAAATTCATTTGTGCAAATTCATTTAAATGGAAAAAATTATCAGTTGCAGTATAGATTTGTTTTTGGTCAGAAATATACTGTTATTTTGGCCTGTTATTTTAATATGTAACATATAAATAGAGAAATCTTGAATATATGCTCAAATTTTATCCTAGCATATCGACATTCATGTATCTGAATAAGAAAGTTCAGTATGAGAGATGTCAAACTTTCACAAACACGTACTGCAGAAAAGAAGATGTATTCAGAAGGATAAAGACAATAGAAAACCCAAGAAGCCTTCAAACAATCATGTCCATCATCTCTTTATCACAAAAAGTTCTTTTTGAGTTAAGATGACGCATTACAACATACCTGTCATGCATTACTCAGATTACTGTCAGAAGAGCTCTCATTGGCATAATTTATATCATTCATTTTTTTTTTAGATTTGTTATGCAGAGTTTCAAGTGAAAGAATTTTCCAAGTTCAGCTGAATGCAAAATCTTTCTTTTGTAGAGCAACTTAAATTGTTTCTGATGCAAGAGCTATGCCAGATTCCTTTGCCTATCTGATGAAGCCCAGATGTCCAGTCTTAACATAAAGATAATGGCCAATGGAAGTTAAATTGAGACTGGTAAAGATTTTGCTCTCCTCTACAGTCAATTTAGAAGAAGAAGAAAGCAATGTAATTATATTTTAGGGCATATTGCTTAATACTTTTTGCAGTCATGGTAGTTGGGCAGTGATTGTTTAGAAAAGAAAAACAAATTCCTTCTATGTCTTACTCTCACCAACATTACTAAAATTAAAGGTCAAATTTTTATTCATTTTATTTATTGTTAATGGGCAGCTTTGTGGGATAGAGCATTTATGCCTACTGTGATTTTATTTTAAAAAAAAAAAGAATCCAAGCAAATAAATATTTTAATGACCCTCTCACAGTCTTTTTCTTTCCTTTTTTAGGAAAAAAATTAAACCAAATCATTTGTAATAAACTATGACTTCATTAGAATGTCCCACCTAACAGGAATACAAAAGAATGTGTCAATAATTGGCAAAGGTTTGTCTTTCATTAATTAACACCTTTGTATGAATACAAACTTGTTATCCTCACGTTTTATAGGTGAAATATTACCATAAAATGGAAGCATAAGTATTTTTTTTCTTTAAAAAGTTGTTTTCAACCATTTGCAGGACTGACATTTTTTTTTTATTAAAATGTATAATTTTAAAAGAATACATTTCCTGTTGCATCATTTACTTAAACTTATTGGTCCAAAGTTTGATTGGGATGGCTTAAAGAATACCATATTCATAGAGAGAAATTAGGAATGCCTTATTTTTAGAATAGTACATAGGCAGTAATATTTCAACTATTAAAATGCTTATGTCATTAATAGGAGTGTTGAAACCCATGGAATGCTGCTGCTGTTCTGCAGTCTCCTCACAAGGTACTGCCCTCTGAAGTATATGTGGGTGATCTCCTGTTCTATCTTTATCCAGAGAGTTTCCAAGGAACTGGAATATTCACCAGTTCCTTGATCTCTGCTGCAATTATAGCTTCCACTTTCAGTTCACCAACTTTCCCTGGAAGTCAATCTATCTATTTTTAATCTTTGTTCTTATCAATTTAAATAAAAACTATTTAATAAAAAAATAAATCTGTGAGATGTTAAAGCCATATCAGTCTCATCTTGAATGAAAACAATTCCTTTCACCAATGAAATAGAAACAGCATAAATATTCCAGAAAATATCCAACATTTAATAAACACAGTACTAAAAAAAAAAATCAGTGATTTGGAATGCCACCTACATAATTTTTGCATCAGATGTAGACACTTCCTGAATTATTTTCAGATTCAGGAAGAGATTTAATAAATATTTTATTAGATAAGGCTTGTCACTAAATAGGCATATCATAATTTTCATTAAATTATTTTGAATATTATGTGAATATTATGAAATTATCACTTGAAAATCATCATGCTGTTATACTTACTTACAGAATGCCTCTAAATTTCATTTGTCAAGAACTGTTACTCAATTGATTACTTTTACAACTTAGAAATTTTCACTCTATCTGATTGTTTAAGATTTAAACCTGCAATTTATGGCTCTTACTTGCTTTTTGTTAATCCTGAACATAAGCAGGACAGGATTGTCCTTTCTCTCTTTTTAAAAATAAAGACAACATTTGTTCTCCTTTATCTTTTCAGCACTTCAATTATTCTGAAGAATTATTCAAAGACAATACCTACAGACTTGGCTAGAGCATCAAGTACAGTATGTGTTCTAATATCTAAGGGGTTGCCATAAAGTAGAGGGAGTCAACCTGTTCTCCAAAGCACCTGAAGGCAGGACAATGTGCAATGGATGGAAACTAATCAAGGAGACAACCAACCTTGAACTAAGGAGAAATTTCCTGACAGTGAGAACAATCAATCAATGGAACAACTTGCCTCCAGAAGTTTGAGTGCTCTAACACTGGAAGTTTTTAAGAAGAGATCAGACGATTTGTTTGAAATGGTGTAGAATTTCCTGCCTGAGCAGGGGGTTGAACTAAAGCACCTCCAAGGTCCCTTCCAACTCTGTTATTCTATTATATTCTGTTTTGTCTTTGAGTATGTTCTATCAGTAGCTTCCAAGGTGTAGTTCATCTAAATTCATCTGGAGATTTAAACTTCCTCAAATAAATAGGAATTCCCTCACCATGTTTTTATTTACCTCAAGTTTCAGTCCCACTCCTTCATTCTTATAATCACACTTCACTCTAGTTTTCCTGGAGAACTGAGGCCGACTAGCTTTTACTTTCTTGGATACCTATTAGCATTTTGCCACATTCATTGAACAGATGGCACATTGATTCATTTTTCTTTCTTTTAGTTTGAACATATGTGAAGAAGCCTTTTCTGTTATTCTTAACTTCCTTTGCCAACCTCAGCTTATTCTGATCTTTTAAATTTCCCAACATTCTTGAGTAGTTCTGGACAACCTTTCTGTAATCCTATTCATGATTTGTCCTCTTTGCAAGCCCAGTTCAGAGTGATTTTCAACACTTTGTTAGGTTCTTGCGTAAACTATGTTAGTTTTGTTCTTTTGTTCAGGTAGATCTATACAGATTTGTACTTGGAAGATTTTAATGTATTTAGTGAAACATTGAAAGGGAGATTTGGGAAGGAATAGTTACAGATGCAGTGAAATAAATATGTACCATTACATCTTAATTTAGCAAATGCAAGATGCTATTTTATTCTAGGCATAATTATTTAAATTCCTTCAAGATTAAAGAGTGACAATTATAAAAGAGCTAATAGCTAGATAACGTACTGTTCATCATTATTTCAATTATTAATCCTACAATTGTCTGGTACTGACATATACTTAAGCCATACACCATGTAGATATTACAAACACCTTTCATTATATATGGTTAAAAATAAGATAAAAAAGATTATGTTTCAAAGATTTTTAAAGAACTCTGAATAGCTCTGTGTAGCTTACCTATTTAATCTTTGCAAATGTTCAGCAAAATTATTTTTTGAAAGAATATATCAAAATATAACATTCAATGTCCATTTCTGAAACTTAGCCTTATGATTCTGTAGAATAAAAGAACATAGAATAATAGAGCTGGAAGGGACTTTATACCATTTCAGACAAATAGTTGTCCAGTCTCTTTTTGAAAGTCTGGACAAGCATTTTCCTGAAGTGGTTGAGACAAATTCTGAACCAAAATCTGGAGCAAAAGATAAAAAATAGAATGAGAAAGATGTTTGCATTAGCATGGTTACTAAAGAAAGTAACTGATAAACCTGTTCAGATTAATAATTAAACCACTCTGTAAACCGCTTAGAGAGGGCTGTAAAGCACTGTGAAGAGGTATATAAGTCTAACTGCTATTGCTATTGCTACAATTGTGCAATTGTAGAAAGTTGTGGCAGGTTAAAATTGGACCATAAAAAAGCCAGTTGTTTATTTTACATAGCCTTCCACAAAGCCCAGCGAATTTTCAGAGCCTGAAGATTCCAAAGGGTGCTAGTGACGTCTACAGGTTCATGAGAAATATATTGAAAAAAATAAATGACCTCACAATTTAGTTCAGCAGTGGTCTGATTTCAATGAAGGAATAAAGGAATGGAACCCTAGTTCTGCTAACTACACAAAATAGGTAGAAATTTAATGGTATGGGCTCAGAGTTTTAATACAATTAAAACCTTTCCTGTTTTAATTATATTTTAAATTTGTGTGATATTAATGAACTTAAGGACCTATGACTACACACATTTAATAAATGAAACTTGAATTTAAAAAATCCTGTCATGCAATTTTCCCTGCCAGTCTTTAGGAGCTATTTTAGGAAACTTCCTTTATCACTTCTTTGGTGTTTAATTTTTGTCTATATATTTCTTCCTTTTGTTTTATCATGCTTTATAGCAAAGGTAAAGGCTCCCCCGCACATTTGTGGTAGTTGTTTCTGGCTCTAACTCCGTTTCTAAGCTGAAGAGTCAGCGCTGTCCAAAGACGTCTCTGTGGTCATGTGGCCAGCATGACTAAACACCAAAGGTGCACAGAATGCTGTTAATTTCCCACCAAAGTGGTCCCTATTTTTCTACTTGCATTTTTTACGTGTTTTCGAACTGCTAGGTTGGCAGAAGCTGGGACAAGTAACAGGAGCTCAGTCCATTATGCGGTGCTAGGGATTCGAACTGCTGAACTGCCAACCTTCTGATCAACAAGTTCACCGTCTTAGCCACTGAGCCACCGCGTCCCTATCATGCCTTATAAATCCTTCTAAAAGGATTGAACAATATAAATATGGAAATTGCATTTAACTTCCCATTCGCCTTTCCATTCTTTCAGAGACTGTGATGCTCAGTGTTAAAGACACTGAACTTGTCAGCTGGAAAACTGACAGCCTGGGTTTGAGAACCCAGTGCCACATGACAGGGTGAACTCCTGTTACTTGCTCCAGCTCCTGTCCACGTAGCAGTTGGAAAGCATGTAAATGCAAGTAGATAAATAGGTACCATTTTGGTGGAAAAGTAACAGCATTCTGTGCAGCAAAAGTTTTAACTAGTATAAATGTAATAAATAAATAAAATAAACTCTCCTAACAACATTGTTTTCAAATGGTAACTATTAAGGAAGAAGGTTCCTTTATCCTAGAGCAGCAAGTTGGAAAAACAAAATTTAATGATGTCACCTTTATTTTAATTGACATATAACTCTCACACCTGTATCCTGAAATCTTTCTTAGAAGGTTCCCATCCTCCACAATATCTGGTTTATTCATACTGATTTGTGAAATTCATTTCACAACCAACTATACTATTTTTCTAGACCTTGTCTTCCTCATAGTATTTCCAGATCAGAGTGTGAAAATGTGTCTCCACATATTGCTTAGACAAGATGTAAATCCAATGTTCAAGTTTTTAACGTCAACCATACAGGTATATCCTATCTTAACCATAAAATATAGAACATAATGAAATTAGATGAAGAAAAATCAAACACACAAATCTTTTTCGATGGAATGAACAATTTATTTTACTTTTTCTATCTTGCTCTCTCCTTTTTAAAAAAATTACAATGTCGCAAAAAGCTTGGGGAATTTCATTAATTCATGAAACCATAAGAAAGCTCTCTGTGAAGTTCTCAAGGTTTTAAAAAATAGCTGGGCAAATACCTTGAGTTACAAAAATTTTAATTTACTCTGAATTAATTACTAGTTAATTATATCTGAATTGATCTCAAAATTTTCACTTCCAATCTGGTATATTCAGGCAGATTTAAAAATGGTTCACTGGTGAAAAAGAAACATTTTTTCAAACAGAAGTCAAGATATTGTTTTGGCAAACTCCTTATCCTTAAATTAAAATGAGCCATTTTTGAAACTAGGGTCAATTTTGAACTGAAAAAATGTCTAACTGTTATTTTTGGCTGATACTGTTCATGTTCTAGAAACATCAGGAGAATAACTTTTTTTTTTACTTTATAAACTTTTAGTACCACAAGTGTTACAATTTTGCTGCAGAACAGCATGCTTTGAAAGCGGATGAAAAGGAACTTTTGATTTGTTGTACTGATCAATATATTTTTACTACTTAATATTTTTGTACATTTTACAAAAAGGACATTATAATAGCAAGTCTCCAATTTTAATGGTGGCTGATATAAATTTTAGAAAATGAGGAAAGGGTATTTTCCTTCTATGTTACAAATGCTAAAACCAGCACTACCATGCTGGTGTTGGAAATTACATGCTGGAAATTACATATGTTAGAATATGTAATTTCACAACTGCATAATAAAATTTCAAGATGATTGAAATCCAAAGTTCAGATTCTTATGAGACATTGGCAAGCCACTCTGAAGCCTTGGTAATACTGGTTGGTCAGTATCTCAGTTTCTTACCAACAGATTTATATGAACTAGTCCCTACAATATTTTGTCTGTAAAGGCACTAGGTCAACCATGCTGACATATTCTGCCATGATCCTGATCACCTGGCACAAGGTCATGAAGAATCTTCTTTCACCATAGTCAACATAAGACTACCGTTTCTCGACATCGTCATTCTAATGCACTCCAGCTTCAGTCTTTTTTAAAGACATTGACCATATGATCATGATCAAATAGCAAACAACTTACAATTTTCAGAGCTGCCAAATAGCGAATCAACCTTTATAATTAAAGGTGACAAGCTGACAAGAAAAATAAATGTAAAATTGTATATGTATATGAATGTTTATGTCAGATTACCGTCTGTGCAGTTGTTTTCTTTTTGTCAATAGCCAAAGGCTCATTTCTCAGTACCAGGAGCGTGTTTTTCTATCAAGGCCTTGAGACAGTTCCCCTTCGCCCTAGTGAATCTGCTGATTAATTTTGGATGCTCTTCTTAATTAACACCCCAAAGGAAGTCTAGATTTTCTACCCTATATTCCATGTAAACCAAATGAATCTGAAGAATGATGACCCAAGGAGACAGGGCGACTCCATTCAAATGGCATTAGAAGAACACTGAAGTCAAGTCAAGGACTTGTCAGGCAGTGCCTAGGGAAAATGTGGGCCTTTAATCAGGGCAGAAGTGAGATTCATATTAGTCCAATTGTGTTTATTGCTGATAAAGAGGGTTGGGACGAATGCCACCTGACAGTTGAAACATGGTGTCCCTGTACAGTAATGGGTGCCATTGGCTTTGATTAATAATTGGACCCATTTTTGCCTCCAAGGTATATGTGTTGTTGAAGGGTACAAGAAAATACAGTGGCACAATTTATTAAAAATTAGGATAAAACAATAAACTGCATATGGTCTTACAAAAATAACTGTAGATGTAAAAGCATTGGACCAGACAATTCTAATATCCATGTCAGTTTTTACAAAAAAATATATAGATAAAAGCTCCATCTATACTTGTCCTTAATGAAAAATAAAACAACAGACTTTTAAAATAATTTCTTCATCTCTGCAGAAGGCAAGAAATCACTATATGACTCAACCAACTGTTGCTTCATTAGCACAACTGGCAAAATTCTTATTAATTCATAGCACTAGAATGTATACAGATTAGGACTTTATATTGTCTGTGTACATATTGGCATACCTGTGTTTCACATTTATTTTCTTTGCAACAATTACACAAAATTATACACAAAATTATACACCTTAATTATCAAGTCAGACTATCCATATTCATCTAAGTCAGTATTGTCTAAAATGATTGACAACAATTGTCCAGTGATTCAGATTTGATGATTTTCTAACTCTACCTGGAAATTGAATTCTGAAACATGTACATGTATTTTTCCATTTCATCTTTGAGTGACATAATTGTTAGGATATAGAGGTACATTTTTTAACAAGTTATTATGTATAGGAAAAATGTATTTGCTATGGAACCATTTATTGTGATTGGTAATATTACTTTTTTAAATATGGTTTCTGGCTATTTATCATCACCATTTCTGTCTTTACTTTAAATGCCATTTCAGAAAGCAAGCTGTCTTAACAAGTGAGATTGAATCATAAAGACAAACATACAAAATATCTCTCTCTTTCTCAATGGCTTTTAAATACTTATTATCAATAAAACATAGCATAATACATCATACAGAACGTAAGAGTGCAAGAATCCCAGGAATTATTTTCAGGTTGCATGCATTGGCAAAATCACACTGGACAGAAGGTTCTGAGTCTTAAATCAATACAAAGAGTGAAAATAATGTTGTTATAAAGTATGAAAACTTAAAAGTTCAGGTTAGGGTCAGACTGGTAAAAATTTATATGGCCACTAAAAGTCAACACCAATTTTGATAGCACATAATAATCATAATCCAAGCAAGTGTGGGAACGTATAGTAAGGTTTGCAAAAAACAAGAAGGGCCTTCTCCATGGTGGCTCCTTCCCTGTAGAACATCATCCCCGCAAAGGTAAGATTGGTCCCCACTTCGACACTCTTTTTCAAGGACCTGAAGACATGGTTCTGCCAACAGGCCTGTGGACCCCAGAATGATATGGACCCCATCAAGTGGACATATAAAATAAATAGATAGATAGATAGAAAGATAGATAGATAGATAGATAGATAGATAGATAGATAGATAGATAGATAGATAGATAGATAGATAGATAGATAGATACAGTAGATAGATAGATAGATAGATAGATAGATAGATAGATAGATAGATAGATAGATAGATAGATAGATAGATAGATAGATAGATAGATAGATAGATAGATAGATAGATAGATAGATAGATAGATAGATAGATACAGTAGATAGACAGCATTTTGAGCTAAAATTCTAAGTACCCATAGACAATAGTTTGGGCATTGCAAAGGCAAGGCAGAATAGCTCAGAATTATACAACTGTATCCCTCAATGTAGAGAACTACAGGAAGATTCTCTTCATGACATAGAGCCTAAACATTCACCAGATAGAGCTTCCATGCATGGAGGATGTGGGTGACAGGAATACAACAGAGGAAGATACAGCCGCTATTCTTGCTTTGTTGTGTTTCAAGCAAGAAGTTCCATAAACCAGATAATTAAATGTTTGCATTTAATTAAGACTAAATGAATTGTAAGTTATTTAAATCTCAGCTCTTGTCACAACCCCTCTACTGGTTTACTTATACCTGTTTATGAGGCTCCTTGGTGTTTGTAGTCATAGTCACCATGTATTTTCTCTCTTTTGTGCTTGAAGGAAAAGTACAGTATTTAACTAAGTAGATGGCCTGAAGAACATATTTTCATAACCTAAGTTTGGCAGATAAGCAGAGAAACTCACATCTGTCACCATAAATAGGAGGCAGTTCACTACTTAATTTAGTTCTGTCATTATAAAAAGATTATTAACATCATAACAAATGACTATTTAGAATATATCGTATTTTCTGGAAAACAAAGGGACTTGCTGGGGGTAAGAATTAATGAAGGTATCCTATAAATTTTATCATTCACATTATTTGATATCCCAATGAAAAAGCAATCTATTTTCATTTTTGTCATTGACTATTGTAAGTTTATGTCTATTGGTATTCTCAAATACCAACTTGAGGCAATGATCTTAGCTCTTAGCTGAACTTAAACAATACTTTTTAACTTATTCATTTGAAATTTTCACTGCAATCTTTCATGCAAGAGCTTTGTACTTGTAAAAGCCTGAAATTGGAATTGGATAAGGTACAAAGATGGAAGCTGAAATGTGTCAAGATGTATTTCTCAAGCTTTTGAAATGGATGCTATTACTACTACTTCCCTTCTGGAGGACAATACCCAGACTGCTTCAGCTGTCCAATACTGCCCTAAATCAAGCTACTTCAGAATAATTCTGCAGTCTGTTGAAGCAATTACTTCATATTATTCCCTTGCCAATTGCAACCAATTATCAGAACTTCTCTTACTTAAAGGTTCAGCACAAAAATCTATAGGAGAGACATTGAACTGGCTTCCAAATCAACTAGGATCCTAATAATGGAGAGTCTTGGCACACATAGATACCATTGAACCCTACCTGTGCATACCAAGATTTCTCTGCCGTGAAACTTACCCAGCATATGAGTAACTGTAGCAACTTTAATGTACTTAAACTGACACTGGTGGGATATCTGAAATATTATCTGGAGTATTCATGTGTCGTGCCTTCTAAATAATGAATTCTGTAACAAAACAAGATGAAGTGATTCAAGATGGAGGGTTTTTTTTATTCCTAATCTAAACTCAACTGAAATGAACTGGGGAAAAAAAAGAAAAAGAAAACAAAAATAAAAGGTATCAATCAATAAAAATTTTTCTTTCTTTCTTTCCTTCCTTCCTTCCTTCCTTTCTTCCTTCTCTTTCTCTTTCTCTTTCTCTTTCTTTCTTTCCTTTCTTTCCTTTCCAAAAATTTTGGAGGGAGTAGATGAGAAATTGATAGGTGTGCTATCTCATCACAGAAAAGACTTTAATTGGAGCTATGGAATCACAATGCTTTGCAGATTTGGTCTGTTTTATGTCTACACTAGCTTGGTCATTATGCAAGTCACAAAATTTCTATTTGTTGCTATTTTATTCCACCGCAAGCCTAATTTATGCATCATCTTAGTATATGATATTCTTTCTCTTTTTGATTGTATTTACTTTTTTATAGTCTGTCTTTTCTGTACAATCTGATCTTTGGTTGAAATAAATTACAATTATCAATTCCACCTTCAGTTCACCTGAGCAGAAAAACAGGAAGAGCTTTGGTGATAAAAACTATTACTTGAATATTGAAGTCATTCTGATGGCCTACTCAATTCCTTCCACACAGTCTTTATTTCCAAATTTATTCTCTGTTTCAGAAAAGTCCAATCATTTATCTCACATCTTGGGTTTAACTTTTAATTATTGTTTTTTCTTGCTATGACTTGTCTTTGACTTTATGATTTATCAGTCATTGTTTATTATGATCTATCACCTATTACTTGCTATTTACATGTACACTGTGAGTTTATATGCTAGAGACAAATTCTTTGTGTCCAATCACACTTGGATTCTATTCTGTTCTGTTCTGTTCTGTTCTGTTCTGTTCTGTCCAGCCCTGCCCTGCCCTGTCCTGCCCTGCCCTGCCCTGCCCTGCCCTGCCTTGTCCTATCCTATCCTATCCTATCCTATCCTATCCTATCCTATCCTATCCTATCTTCTTTTGCCTTGTTAGACTTTCTCTGCAAAGACAGATTATCTTTCAACATATAACCCCCAAACACCCTGGTTCCTTTTTGAGATCACATGTATAAAAATAATCTTTCACTATAATCTCTATACTCTTAAAATAATTTGTTGCAGATGTTATTGGATGTCAAGATGCTAGGAATTCCCTACTAGATTTAAATCTCCGTACATCAGTAGAGTGTACTTTAACATGTTACTAATTATATTGATTTGAAATAAGCCCATCATGGTGGAAGGCTTCCAATTCTTTCCCACAAATTAATATACTGTATTTGCAAGCAGACAGGAACAGTACTTGGCAGCAGTGAGAGCAGATTTTCCCAAACTATGAACCTGCCCCTAGACAGAGCCAATCTCTTCCCTTTGAAAGGAAAACTCTTCTTGGAAACAAGACAGTTGACAGTAGCGTCTCTAAATCTTTGGAAGTGCAGCTCTAGCAGTGAAAGAGATCTTGCCAGACAGGGAGAGTCCCAGAGTTATAGAAGATAGCCTCTTTTTTTTGCCAAGTCAATTATCACAGACTCCTAACAAACAAGAGATTCTTTTCTTCATAATCGCAAACTGTAAAAGCAACCCTTTCACCAAACAAATAAACACTGCAAATTCCGTTTGCCTGAAATTTCATAGGTTATTTTCTACATAGAAAGAAGACCGTGTTTATATATTTCATCCTATTCTGCTGATTTTATTTTAAGTAGATGGTTGATGTAGCCTTTAAAGATGGTCAGCATAAAAAAAAATCTTTACCAGTTTCTTTTAATTTCATCATGTTCCATCTATTTAGCAATATATATTGTGAAAAAAAGCTAATTCCAGTAAATAGTTACATGAAGTTGTGGTTTTCACTGAATAACTATCAGATTTATGAAGGCTAGAGGTTCCAGATTAGATTGGATCTCAAATGAATTGAGTAACATTTACATTGGTTCAACATAATCAGGATTACTTTCAGAATTTATCAAACTGGAGTTCAGACAAGGGTCTCAGATTTCTGTCCCTGGTGTTCCACTAGCAAAGACTTTGACTCTTGCTTAGGTTTCTTTGAGATTTTTCAGTGGTGCTTTTAGCTTTATTTCTATTACTTTTAAAATTTTATGAGCTACTTTAAGACACCTAAAGTAGGGGAAGATTTCTCAAATAAATAAAATAGTTCACTATAAATTGCTGGCTAAATCTGTAGTTTTCAGTTGCTTAAATTCTGACAGATATTCTTTCTTTTTTCCCCCTAAGAATTAGAGAATGACACATTTATAGGTTTCTCAGCTATCACTTCCATAAGATTCTCTCTAATGGTATGTCCGGCATGATAACATATATTACAACTTTCCGTGGCTTCAGATAAGGCTGAAGGGTCTTCTTAGTTCCAGTAACAGAGATCCTTTCACTGTTTCAGGACTGACTGACTCGCTTTCCTCTTCTCTGAAAAGAAGAAAACTCTAACTGGGTCTGTCTTCTTGGCAGTACCTTTTGAACTTTGTTTTGTGTCAAGGTAACATAAAGAAACAAGAGGCCCCCGTGTAATTTGGATTTTTTTTAAGTATCTCCTTTCAATCTAATGTACTGTTGTGAAACTAAGCCAGTAAAGCTATTTGAGTAGCCCATTTGAGGACTCTCTCTCTCTGCTATCTTTCTTTCAGTGACAAATCCAAGCTTCCAAGGTTTGTTCCAGGATGATAAGCTGCACAATTTACAGGTATAAGTTAACAAATGAGAGCAATTAAAATGTCTCACGGTGGCACCTGTCGCAGGGTAGGGTTGCACTAAATGATTCCCACATCGCTGCTTCCTGGAGAGCACACCATTTTCAGCCTTTCTGCAAGTGAAGCAACAATGGGAGAGTTGTTTTCAAATGGTCATGAACCACGAAATCTGGCCTTATCCTGTAGCTTAGGTATATGATTATTATCACTTGGGTGGGAGAGGTAGGAGGAGAGGAGCCCTGGAGAGCAGGAGGAGAAGCAGCAATAACATTTTTTTTCAATCCTCTTTTGCACAAATGAATTATTGTGTTTCAGACCACTCTCAGTTGCAACAGCATCTTAGAGGTGCTTCCATTGACTTTCTTTTATAACATGGGAGTTTTCAGGGAGGTACCTTTCTGAAGTTTACCGACATCCAGAGCTTTTCTTTCTTTCTTTAAAAAGAGGTCAAATATATTCCTTCTAATACTCATTTTATCTAATACAGAAGTTGGCAACTTGATGCCCTCCTTTTGAGTGAAACATCAACTCCATGAGCTCTTAAATAGCATGTAAAGGGCATTGTCTTATCTGCCCTTAATCTAATAAAACATTTTTCATGTTATGAAGCATTGTATTCAGCTTCCTCAACCAAGTATCCTTCAGATGTATTGGGATAACAGTTCCCCACACACCCAGTAAGTTAGCCCAATGACTGAAGACTATGATTTCTAGAAGCTGCAGACCTGAAACATCTGCATGGTACCACACTGGTGTAAAGTGCCTTAATTAACTCACCAAAGTATTATATTTACCATGAATGATGAACATTCTTTTTGCTGGACTGAGAATCTTTTAAGTGTACAGTACAACTTAATTTTAGCATATTCCCCTAGAACATGTTGGAGATTTCAAAAATAAGTCTGAAAATCCCTGTGGAGGTATTTTTTGTGACCAGTTTCTCCAGAAGACTAGAATTTGTCATATTTGAAAGCCCAGTGAGATTTTAATAGTTATCTATCCATCAAACATTATTCTTCTCTAAAAATAAAAAGTGTAATATAAACATCTTTGAACAGTCTCAATCTCTCTTCATTTCCAAAATGGTATTTGTCTTCCAGGATATGGTAATGAATGCCATAATGGCCAATGCACTGTTGTCTCTTTTGGTAACCATTTTCAACACTGGACGAAGAAAAAAACAGAAAAAAGTACCAACCTTCCTAGACTCTTCTGAGTAATTTCCAGTTATGATGGGGGGAGGAATTATGGCAAAAGGCTTTGTCAGCTCCCCACTCCAATTATTTATTTGGAACAACTAAATAATGCATCTGTGATTTGATTTAATTTAATTTAATTTAATTTAATAAATCATATTTCTATGCCGCCCAACTCCCAAGGGACTCTGGGTGGCTTACAACAAAAATAATACAAACAATGAACATATTTTTTTTAAAAAAAAACCATTATTAAAACATTTTAAAAACATTAAAAACACATGCACACCATCCATGGCCGGATCTCACAAGATTGAACAGCAAGATCAACGGCCCCAGGCCTGCTGGAAAAGCCAGGTCTTCACTGCTTTCTGGAAGGCCAATAGGGTGGGGGTAGCCCGGACTTCAGGAGATAACTGGTTCCAGAGAGCTGGGGCAGCCACAGAGAAGGCCCTCCCCCGCGGGCCCGCCAGCCGGCATTGTTTAGCTGACAGGACCCGGAGAAGACCAACTCTGTGGGTCTTACCGGTCGCTGGGATCTATGTGATAGAAGGCAGTCTCGAAGATAGCCTGGCCCTGAGCCATGTAGAGGTAATTTAAAGGTAATAACCAACAACTTGAATTGTGCCCAGAGACCAATAGGGAGCCAGTGCAGCTCGTGGAGAATTGGTGTAATGTGGGTGCATCTAGGTGCACCCACGATAGCTCGCGCAGCTGCATTCTGGACCAACTGTAGTCTCTGAACACTCTTCAAGAGTAGACCCATGTAGAGCGTGTTGCAATAATCTAACCGTGAGGTGACAAGGGCATGAGTGACTGTGAGGAGAGTCTCCTGATCCAAGTAGGGTCACAATTGGTGCACCAGGCGAACCTGTGCAAAGGTTCAAGTTGACATATATATTAACTTGAAAACAGAACTCTGGTATAATATTTCTCTGATACAAATTTTCACATCTAAAAAACTTTCCATAATTCTGGTCACCATGCCTTTTTTTAAAAAAAAAATGTTATAGAGCAGGAATATTCAGGGGTGGGAGAGAAAGGAACAACCAAAATGAATGGAAGTTTAGAAGAATTTCCTTATGAAAAACACCAACTGGGCTCTTTATCTTGAAGCACAGGAAGACAACAGGAGATCATAGATGACAAAGAACTGTGGATGGCATAAAAATGTGGAGAAATAAAAAAGTCATTTTCCTCTATTATTATGCGAGAACTCAAAGTTATCCCTTGAAGCGAAATGCTAAACAAATGGATATTGTAAGGAATCACTCTGAGTCTTTAGATTCAGAAGCTGAGGAGTTTGACCAGACTGAGCTTCAGCCTACATCTCAAGCATATCTAAGAAAAGATTAGTGCAAGATAAATCTTCTGATCCATATCCTGAGTTAGACAAGGCCTTGAACCTAGCGACACATTGCAAACAAACTATGAAAAAAAAGGCAAAAGAAGTCAAGCTATTTGAAAAAAGGAATTGTAGCTTATCCCACTAGCCAAGCTAGCAATTATATAAAAACTCTGCAATTTGACTGCTTCTTGGAGTAATCATTGTTTGGACTCCCCACTCATCCTGTTTGGTACATGGTGTTGTATATTTAGCTGAACCTTGGATATTATGTATCCAATCGTATTATGAGCCATGGTGGTGCAGTGGTTAGAGTGCCGTACTGCAGGCTACTTCTGCTGATTGCCAGCTGCCTGCAATTTGGCAGTTCAGATCTCACTAGGCTCAGTGTTGACTCAGCTTTCCATCCTTCTGAGGTGGGTAAAATGAGGACCCACATTGCTGGGGGAAATATGCTGACTCTGTAAACCGCTTAGAGTGAGCTGTAAAGCACTGTGAAGCGGTATATAAATCTAAGTGCTATTGCTGTTGCTATTATGTTTTCATGTTAGGTTCATACTCACAAAGTCTAAATAGCAGCAATCCCTATATAACTGGAAGGTATTAGTAGAACTGAAGAATGCTCAATGAGACTGGAATGTTAATGAACAGGTGAAAGAGCAAATATAAAACAGAATGAAATGGACAGAAGCCTCTTTGACTAGGACATTGCAATATCTCATGGAAGATTTAATATAGTTATGAAATCCAAGCCAATAGAATGAACTATCCCTGAAGTTTCGGCTTCTCAGATTACTAGAAGAGTTTCCATTTTTTTTAGACCCTGCCCTTTCAATGACCTGTTCCTATATCTGTCCTTTTGGAAAGGTTAAAATTTGCTGCCAGAGATATTGTGATGGAAGGGATATGATCTTTTCCAAGGAGAGAGCTTTATATAGTGGATGTACTATGCCTTGTGCCAATGCATGCATTTGAACCCAAGGGCAAGCTGTACTGCTGTTTGGCATTTTGCAATGGCCAAGCATCCTTCTGTACAGAGCAAAGTCCTCTGTTTGAAAGGTGTCCTTATGTAATGGTCTGTCCTGACTAACTTGTATTAATTTGGGAATTGAGAAAAGGGAGGTGGGTTAGAGTTAGGATCCGGACCACAAAATGAGTGGCAGAAATATGAATTACCTGGCCACCGCTTCCCTTTCTATAATGAAATATAGTATACTTATCTTTAAATTACTGCTGTTCATACCCCATATAAATTAGCATATGCAATATATATGTCATTTTTTGACTGCTTCCTTTTTAGTGATGTGCGTTTTCTTTTTGGCATTTCATTTTCCCTTCCTCTCTCTCTCTCTCCCTCTCTCTCTCTCTCTCTGTATAAAAGAATGACTACATAATTTTAGTCTCTAAAACTAATTTTAGAAATCCTTGAGGAAGGTGATAGGGTAGCATTCAAAAATTCTAGTTCCTAGTATGTCATAACCAAGTGCAAAGACCCTGTCATTCTATCTAGAGGGATCTGAGAATCTCTTAAGAATCTCCCTAATGTCTACCAATGGAATAGTAGCCATTGTTCAGTCTTGTTCACTGTTCTCTAATGCATTTGGTATTGTAAATCTTTTATTCCTTATCTGAATTGAAATGGTGCCTAAATGCATGCTACTGATTATTTTATTTTCTTGTAATTCTTTTTATGTGTTGGTTACTTCTTTCTGTTTACTCATTCCATCCACTATGTAATATAGACAGTGTATTTCATGCATTTAATTCAATTCTTGCCTTTTGATGTCCACCGTCTAATTAGGCTAAGTTGGAATGTCAGGCTACAATTCTAAACAGCTTGGCAGAAGAAATATTTTTCATTGTGTAAGTTTCTGGAATGGGAAAATCTTTTAAGCATCTGCTAACAGAAGATGGAGCCTCAAAGAAAGCAGGTCAACCAAACATGCTTTTCACTAAAGTAAATACTGGTTCAAATGCTGATTTCCAAGCAAGTACCAGCTCCCTCTTTTGAATAAGATTATAGAAATGCAAGTCAAGTGGGGCTTTTTGGTTGTTATTGTGGTAGTGGTGGTGGTGGGCAGGATTGCAATTGAACATTTCATACAAGCGTATGACTGATTATGAAGTATTGACTTGCCAGTGCTTCGAAAAGCAAGCTATGTACTCGGACCTCTTACTGTGAGTTAAAACAACAGGGAAGGAAGACCATTTTGCCTTGTGGTTCAATCTAAATTCAATTGATTAACATTGTGTGTGCTTTTCTATGCAGCGCTGAAAAGACTGTTTACCATAGACTTGTAATCAACCTGCCTTATAGTACCATATTACCCCTGATAACAGAGGCTGTTGCAATTTGGGCCTGAAAGAAACCTATCTCCCAATGGCTTCTTAGCTGCTTTTGTGCAGCAACCCACTCTGTTATCTCCATGTGTAATTTGTTTTTGAGAACAGTGATTTACATTTCACTTAGATTACACCTTTTAATGTATCACAAGCATAAAGTGGCTGCTGAGGAAACATGCATCCCCGCTAGATTTCAAACAGTGCATTTGAGGCTTCAGTACAGAGAATTACAACACAATTAAAATCAAAAGCTCCCTGATTATTTTATTGATGTGCGCTAACTCTGTGTAGCTATCACACTAAAACATAGTATTTTTTTTTAGTGACATGAAATAGTATTGTACATTTTACCTTATCATCTTTTACAACCAGACATCATATTGCTGTGAGGGCCTAGTTTCTGGGTAAAAAGAGGTCAGAGAAACAAATTAATTTGGGAATAGGGGTGGGGAAATCATTGATGTTAAATTGAGCAAACATTCAACAGGTAGATCTTACGTGCTTTTATGTTTTAAAGACATATTCAAAAAGAAAATGTAGCCATCTTTTATTCAACCATTCTCCTTCTTGCCCACTTAGATCAGCAAATTTAAAAGTGCTCTATGTTATTTACCAGTAAGTGGTATATGCTCATCAGTAATACCTTAATTAAAGAATAGTTCCTAACAGACTTAGGAAATAAACACACTGCATTTGCCCAGAATTGTTTTAAAATATGATAGAAGACACATCTGGATCATACTCAGTGGTGGGTTTCTACCAGTTCGCTCCAGTTCGAGTGAACCAGTAGTGGCAGTGGCAGGAGGCTCCGCCCACCCACCCAGATGTCATTACGGATGCTCTGCGCATGTGCAGAAGCACCCCATGCACGCAAACCGAGCATGCACACATGCACACTCACAGTTCTGAACTGGTAGCTAAGGTAAGTGGAAACCACTACTCGTCATACTGGATGCCCAGAATCAATTCTAGATGATAAGAATGAAACGTTAGGTTTCTGTTTAGATTACTGCAATGGGTGACTTCTTCAGTGATTGGCTTGGGAGAAGAAGAAAGATGTGACCACATGAGTTCTCTTGGACTTCATCTGATTTGGTTAACTGATTTAAGGTGTATATACCCCGTACTCTGCCTGGAATTTCTTACTATTTTATAACTTGGGATCCCTCAAAATGGTGGGTTAGCATGTTCATAAGCAGAATCCTGGAGCCATTATGCCATGCCTGCTAGATTTTCGTCAAATTACAAAATTAAGTGGACTTCAAAAATTCACCTAGAGAGTACATTTTAAACTTTATTACTGGTTAGCTAAATATAACCAGTAATAAAGATATGCTTTATGGCAGGGGTGTCAAACTCACATCGTCACGTTGTCATCATGTAATGTATTGCAACTTTTTCCCCTTCACTAAACCAGGGGTGGCCAGGGTCAGCAAGTGATGTGTTCTGTCCCCGTACCACGCACACACCCAACCAGCCAGCCGAGGGTTAAATAAACTCTTCAAACACTCAACGTCAGTGATAAGGAACTTGGCAGCAACTCCATGGCTGCCTGCCAAGAGCTTTTACTCCGATAACACAGAACAAAAATACACACAGTTTGAATAGTCCAGTTTGTAATTAAATCCACAGCAAATAGGTGTTGTGTCCGAAGGTGCAAAGTGCCTTGCCAGAGATTAGCTTTGTCCGTCACAGAGTCTGAATGGCCACCACACTCCCTTTTATAGCCTGTGGGGTGTGGTCCAGTGACTCAGCTAATCTCTGGCACGCCTTCCCCTCTGCTGCGCACACTTCTCCCTGCGCCTGTGGCAAGGGTCCAGCCAGCACTTATTTTCCTCGTCGCTGTCCACCTGTGGCTGCGGGGACGTGCTTGGCTCTGAGCCTATTGTTTGGCCTTCGGTGTCCTCCGGAGGCATTGCCAGAGAGGAGGGTCCTGGAGAGGGAGGCCTTGCCAACTCCTCCCCCTCACTCTCAGAGTCTGCATCTGTCGATAGCCCAGGCTCAGGCAACAGAGCCACAACAGATGCATCTGGACCACAGGTCATGAGTTAGACAACTCTGAGATATACACTTACGATATACACTTAGATCAGGATTTATTTCTCTATGTGGCAATTGATGCTTCCTGACTGAACAACAAGACACAGAATTCCTCCAGACAAACCTCTGTTATAATGCATTGTAAGTCTGAACATGTTTTATGCAAATATAGACAAATACACATATGCTAGAAATCATATTTTGCAAAATATTTATTTTTAAACGGTTTGTGTTAACCAAACATTTAGTTTAAATCAGGTCCATTTTTAAACACACTATATAATATAGGTACATTCAGTTTAATCAGATGTTTTTTCAGATATCTACTTCCCAAGATCACTAAAGAACACATAGAACTAATAGCAGTTTGCATTTCAACAGAAAGAAGAAATAAGAGACATAAGAGAAGCTATCTGTTCTGAGTCATTGTGTGTTGAGATGTGAAAGGTGAAAAGGTCATAACTTGAATAGCTCATGATTGTAGGAGGCGTGTCCTAAGAGTTGGTCACCCATTCTGGATGGATGAGTAAGCAGAGACTGTAAGAAGACTGTAAGGCAGCACATCAATCAATTCACTGAATGAGCAAATAGGAAGCATTTCAAGAAATTTTTAGGAGATTTTAGGACAGATTTTCCATCTGGATAAGGAATTATTTATTAAGATTCCTTCTAAGAATGGAAGAAGAAATAAAACTTTTCTATGGTGATGTCCTAAAAAGCAAAGGTGAAGATGAATAATAGGATGCCTAAATTATATGCATTGCAATGCTTGTAGCCTAATTTGCCCTCTTGCCCACAGGTGAAATGCTACTGGTTTGCTCCGGTTTGGGCGAACTGGTAGTGCTCAAAACTACTGGTTCGGGCAAACTGGTAGTAAAAAAATGCTTTAAAATTTTTTTTAAAAAAGTTGGCCACACCCACCCAGTCACATGACACACACCTCACCAAGCCATGCCCACAAAACCGGTAGGAAAAATATTTGCATTTCACCACTGCTCCTGCCTAAAAATAGCATTTGTAGCAAATATGACTTGAAATCATTTTCTGTAAAAATGAAAGAAGGTCAAAGTATCCAAGAATACGAACTGTAAAATGAAAGACAGGGTGTTAAATCCCTAAACAGCCTAAGAAAGAAAATAGAAGAGTCAAGAAACAACCAGATTCTTCACTTGTGAAGTATATTTTCTACCAGGAATGTGACAGTATAGTATCCAGTATGAACCCCATTCATAATTCAATGAACAACTTCAACTATATAAAGAAGGAATTGTACAATCTTGGAAGAAAACTTATCACCCTGTAGATCCTTCCAGTCCACAGAAAGAAACTTGAAAGGGAAAGTTAATGATTGTCTGATCAAATTATGTCAATCGGAAAGATCCAATTTAAGAGATTAGGCTCTAAAATACCCAGATGAGGGACTATTGGCACTAGGTGGATTAAACCTCAAAAGAATATAAAAAAAAATTTTTTTTTTGAGAAAACATAGCATATTGATATGAGATTATGGGATTTTAAACTTCAATTATGTGGACATTAAAAAAAATGGAAGCAAGAATCTCACATAAAGGCAAATGTTTTTCATTGTAAAAAGTGGGAGTGTTATTGAAATAGGCATAGAAACTTTTAAAAAATCAGAAAAAACAATGATTTGTAAAACTCATGCCCTTTCTCAAAGCATTACTATTCAGATTTTGAGAAATTAGCAATATGAACTTGAATATTTTGATAAAGAAACTCAAACATGTTGAGTTTGACAGGTATAAACAGAGACCCAATAGGAAGATTTTTATGCCTAGAATGCAGCTACTATAGATTACAATAATTACATAAGACACAGACGCAAAATGACAACTCCCACACAGCAATCCAAACGAATTAATTTGGCAGTGCTACAGTGAGTATGTGTATTAAAATAAGTGGAAAAATTAATAAAAGTTGCATCACAGCACTATACATTGCTCAACCAAAAAAAACCCTGTCCATGATGCCTTAAAACAAAAAACACCAAACCTCAGATTTTTCATAGATGCAAGAAGCCATAGTGAGTGGAGACTTTAATTACCCTACCATCTGTTGGCAAACAAACTATGTCAAGCATGATCCTTCCAGGGAATTCCTGGTTTTCCCTGTTGACAACTTTCTTCTTCAGAGGACAGGAGAAAAGACAAGAGAATTGCACTTCCCTTGGCTTGACAGGAATTAATGAGATGTTTAGTTGAGAACATGAAAATAACAAGAATATTTAAGAAAATCATTGTGCAATGCTGGTATTTTTTTAAAAATTTTTTTATTAATTTAAGAAACCACATAATACATTTATAAATGCAAGTAAAACAATTTACAACAAACATCATCTTTATAACATCTACCTATAATATCTGAATTGTTACAATATCAATATCCTATATTCTTCAATATACAATATTTCTCTCACCTTATATAATTATATTATTTTATTGATATCTCGTGTCTCTTTCTTAAATTTCATTTGATTTAAAACTTTATTTTACTCTATTGATATCTTTTCTTTTATTCAATTTTTCTTTCTTTCTTCTTCTCTTCTTTTTTCACTTCCCTCTAACCATTTATACCATTTTTGCCAGACTAGATAATATTCAGATTCTTCTTTTCCTTGGATCTCCTTGGTAAGTTTATCCATCTCAGCGCATTCCATAATTTTGGATATTAATTTCTCTTGAGTCGGGACCTCTTCTTGTTTCCAATTTTGTGCGTATATAATTCTTGCTGCAGTCAAAATGTGTGTTATTAAATATATTATTTCTTTTTCATATTTGCTTGTAGGTATTCCTAATAAATAAGTTTCTGGCTTTAATGGCACCTTTTGAGTTATTATTTGTTCTAGTTGCATTTTTATATTGTTCCAGAATTTTTTAGCTTTGGAACATGACCACCATATATGATAATATGTCCCTTTATGCGCTTTACATTTCCAACAGAGTGGAGATGTGCCAGGAAACATTTTAGAAATTCGCGCCGGTGGTAGATGCCACCTATAGAACAATTTATAAGCATTTTCTTTGTATGGTACAGATAATGTTAATTTATTAATATTTTTCCACAAATTTTCCCACTTATTTAATTCTATTGCATACCCGAAATTCGTCGCCCATGTGATCATATTCTCTTTAACTACTTCCTCTGCTAGTTTATATTCCAATAGAAAATTATAAATTTTGGTTATTAATTTCTCATTGGGGCCTAATAAAATTTTATCCAACTGATTTGGTTCCATTTGAATTCCAGTTTTTTCCATATCAGATTTATATCTGGATTTTAATTGCAAATATGACCACCACTCTATTTCCACATTTTGCATTCTCAATTCTTCTCTTGTTTTTAGTTTTCCTTCTTCATTTAAGATGTCCTTATATGTTTTTAATTTATTTGTATCTATTGTATTTGGATAAATATGTGCTTCCATTATGGAAGTCCACCTAGGAATCCTATCATAGTGATATTTTCTGATTTCATTCCATATTTTAAGCAAATTATCTCTTACAATATGTTTGCGAAATTGTTCTTGTTTTGTAATTTTGTCTCCCCAAAGATATGCATGCCAACCTCTTGTTAAGTCAAAACCTTCCAATATTAATGTTCTTATGTTTTTGAGTTCGATCCAATCTTTTATCCATATTAACGCTGAGGCTTTGTAATAACTCTGCCAATCAGGGAGTCCCATTCCCACTCTCTCTCTTTTGTCTTGTAGATGTTTTAATTTGATTCTTGCTTTTTTCCCCTGCCAAATAAATTTTAATATCATTCTGTCTAAATCTTTAAAATATGTTCTTCCTGGGTTTACTGGTATTACCCTAAATAAGTATAACACTCTTGGCAGAATATTCATTTTAATGGTAGCAATTTTGCCTAAAAGAGACAATTGGAGTTTTGCCCATTTTTCCAAATCCTTTTCTATTTGTTTAGCCAATTTAATATAATTGTCTTCCTTCAAAGTTGATACTTTGTTTGTAATCCATATTCCTAAGTATTTAACTTTCTTTGCTATTTGTATCCCTAATATATTTTCCAATTCTTCTTTTTGATACTTGTTAAGATTCTTTGTTATAATTTTAGTTTTTTGTTTATTAATTTTCAATCCCGCTACTTCTCCATATTGTTGTACTTTTATCATTAATTTTGGTCCAGATTGTATGGGTTTATCTAAAATGAATACTATATCATCTGCAAAGGCTTGCAGTTTATATTCTTGATTTTTTATTTTTAGTCCAGTTATTTCTGTATCTTTCCTGATTTCTTCTAGTAATATTTCCAATGTTAATATAAACAATATAGGAGATAATGGGCATCCTTGTCTCACTCCTTTCTTTATATCAAATTGTTCAGTTGTATCGCCATTAATTTGTATTTTTGCTGTTTGGGTGTTGTATATCTTTTTAATCATTTTTATAAATCTTTCTCCAAATTTCATTTTTTCTAATTGTGCTAATAGAAATGTCCAGTTGAGATTATCAAACGCTTTTTGCGCATCTAGGAAAATTAGAGCTAACTGGTTTTCCGATCTTTGCTCATAGAATTCCAGAGTGTCAATAATTGTTCTTGTATTGTTATGAATTTGTCTTCCAGGAATAAAACCATTTTGATCAGGATGTATATAGTATTTGACTAGGTTTTTCAATCTCTGTGTTATAATTGATGTGAATAGTTTATAATCTACATTGAGAAGAGAAATTGGTCTATAATTTTTAATTTCCGTGGGATCCGAATCTTGTTTTGGTATTAATGTGATTATTGTTTCATTCCATGACTTCGGAATTTCAGCTTCCATTAATGCATCATTGAAAACTTGTATTAATATATCATCTAATGGTTGTTGGAATGTCTTATAAAACTCTGCCGGTATACCGTCTGTTCCCGGTGTCTTGTTATTTTTTTGTTTCTTTCTCGCTTCTATTAATTCTAACATTGAGATTGGTCTGTTCAATAATTCTATATGTTCTTCTTCTAATTCTTGAATCTTTATTTTATTTAAATATTCTATGATATTTTCTTCTCTAATCTCTTCCTTTGCGTATAAGTTTTTGAAAAATTCCTTTGCAATTCGTTTTTTGTCTTCAATATTCTGGTATAAACAACCATCTACATCTTTTAACTGTATTATAATATTCCTCTGTTTTTCTATTTTCAATTTATATGCTAACCACCATCCAGTTTTGTTTGCATGTTCAAATTGGTTTTGTTTAGTGATTTTTATTTTTCTTGCTATTTCTGTTGTTGTGATCAAATTTAATTTATGCCTTGTTAAATTTATTTTCTCCTTAATTTCTTGATTATATGGCTGTTTCTGTAGATCTAATTCATATTGATGTAATATTGTCTGTAAATTTTGTTTTATTTGTTGTTTGTTTTTATTTTTTTGTGCAGTATAGGCAATTGTTAAGCCTCTGATATATACCTTGGTTGTGTCCCATAGATTTTGTAGACTGGTGTGCTCTTTCACATTAATTTGTAGAAATATTTTCAATTCTTTTTGGATCATATCCACATATTGTTTGTCATTTATAATATCTCTATCCATCATCCATCTTTTACGCTTTTGGTGTCCCTTCCATGTTATTTCAATGGGGCTATGATCAGCCCATGTGTTTGTTGTAATTTCTATTTGTTTAATGTCTGCTATAAGCTCTGCTGTCATCCAAGCCATGTCAATTCTGGACCACGATTGATGTGGATTTGAATAGAATGTGTATTGTTGTTTATCATAATTGAGTTCCCTCCAAGCATCTTGTAATTGAAATTCTTCTACTATATCATAAAATGTTTCTGGAAGTGTTTTTTTCCTGGATTTATTATGTTTACAACTCCTATAGTCCTTCTCTATGTTTACAATTGCATTAAAATCTCCAATTATGCATATGTTTTGGTATTCCAATTCCTTAATTTTGTTGTGCATCTTTTTAAAATAATCAATTTGGGTTCCATTTGGTGCATAAAGTGATACTAGTAATATCTTCTTCTTTTCTGTTTCAATTTCAACCATCAGCATCCTACCCTCCTCATCTGCAAATAATTGCTTTGATTGTATATGATTCCGGATGTACATTGCTATACCTCTCTTTTTTTGTTCTGTTAGTGCCGTATAAAGTTTTCCTAATCTTTTGTTCTCTAATAAACTGCGTTGTTGTTTTTTAATATGAACTTCTTGTAATGTTATAATATCTATCTTCAATTTTTGTAAATTTCTAAAAGTACGTGATCTCTTTGATGGAATGTTTAGTCCATTTATGTTAATCGATATCAATTTTAAATCTTTCTCCATTTCAAATTTCTATTTTCTTGATGTTCTTATTTTCCTAGTGTCTTTTTTTTCCTGTAATTTGTATTTTATCCCTTGCTCCTTCTCTTTCCATTCTTTCTTTCTCCCCTCTTTTTCTTTCTTCTTGCTGTATTTTTCTCGGTTTGTTCTCCTGATTTGCAATTTCTTGCTGTGGTTCAGATTCTTGTTCTTCCTCAGGAAAAAAGTTGCTATCAAAAAATTGCTGTGCTTTCTCTAGTGTATCAAGTTTATATTTTTTATCTTGCCATGAAACAAGCAGTCCCTCTGGCGTTAACCACCGGAACATTATTTTATGTTTGTGTAATTCTGTTGTCAGAAAGTTATAATTTTTCCTTGTTTCTCTTATTCTTCTTGGTATTTGTTTTAATGTAATTATTTCTTTTCCCTTATATATAATTGGTTTTTCTCTCATTTTTTTGTATATTTCCTCTTTCACCAACTTCCTTACAAATCTAATATGAACCTCTTTTGGTAACCTGTTTCTTCGGGCGTAATTTGTGAATACTCTATAAATTTCATCAATTTCCTTATTAATTTCTTCTTTATTCTTTAACGTTGCTTCAGCCAGAATTCCCACCATTACATCTCTCAAATCTTCCTCTCTGTTTTCCACTATATTTTGAAATCTTAGGTAAAATAACGCCTTTTCCATTTCTAAAAATGAAATTGAATCTTCCAGTTCTTTGTTTATTGTTGTTTGAGCACATTCTGACTCTTCTATCTTTTTTTCTACTTTGCCCATCTTATCTTCAATATTTTGGATCCTTTGTTCATTTTTAGCAATATTTTGTTGAATTTTCTCCATCTTATTATCCATTTTTTTAAGATTATCTTTAATTTCACCTATGTCCATTTTCAAATCCTCATGGTTTTTCCTACTTTCTTGATGGTTATCAGCAATTGATTCCTGTGTTTTGTTCATAGTCTCTTGTATCATTGATAATACTGAGTGAATGTTTTTGATGTTAATTGATTGAGGAGATTTCTCTTTTTCTGAAAGTAACATTGTGTCTATTGTTTTCTGTTGTGTTGATGACGTAATAGACATTGCTTGGTTGGCTATTGCCTTTTTACCTGGTTTTGTCATTATTAATAAGCCAGTAGTTGTCGTCTTAATTTTCTAATTTAATAATTCCCAAATTTTCACGCACTGTCTATAGTATATAGTAAGATTTTCCTTCTGATAATTACAGAAGCCAATATCACTTGTTTAGTTTTCAAATACAGTCAAATTTCAAACTATAATATCATTATATGAGGGATTAATTAAATTTAAATAAGGAGCAGGGATAAAATATGATATCTCAGCAAGTCATATTTCAGTTTCTAAACTAAATATTCTATTTAAATATATTATTAATTCTAATAAGTTCTATTAAATCCTTAGTTATATCTCTAATAAATTTTATCAATTTTAATAAATTTATTCTTATTTAAATCAATATATATCAATATTAATAATCAATTTTCAATTCATTCTTTTAACATCATATCAATTTTTAAATTAATATTAAATTGTGTCACATAAAAAAACTATTAGAATAGAAAAACAAGATAAAACAGAAATAAGAAAAAACAGATATGCTATGTGTTATATTATTATATCTATTCAAAACTTATATATTCCAACTTTTCTTACTTATATTAGAAAGTATATATTTAACATTTAAGCTTAAGTAATCCTAAACCTTATGCTATTTGGGCTATAATATTATATACTATATTCTATATTAAAACATTAAGTATTACATAAATAAACAAATAAATAGATAAAAGTACTTAAAAGTATTTAAAATATTATTAAAATAATTCAATTAAAATAATTCAAATAAATTAAGTCTCTCAAACAATAAAATAAATTTCTTTCGTTATATTAGGTTCCAGAATATATTAAAAAGTATATATTTAACATTTAAACTTAAGTAATCCTAAACCTTATGCTATTTGGGCTATAATATTATATACTATATTCTATATTAAAACATTAAGTATTACATAAATAAACAAATAAATAGATAAAAGTACTTAAAAGTACTTAAAATATTATTAAAATAATTCAATTAAAATAATTCAAATAAATTAAGTCTTTCAAACAATAAAATAAATATCTTTCGTTGTATTAGGTTCCAGAATTGAAGTCTTTGCAATCCTCACTTGGTTTTGTGTCTTTTCAGTCGTCTAGTTTGTAATTGTTTCCAAAGTCCTTCAGTTTGCCTTCTAAAAATATTTTAAACACCTCTTCCAGAGCCTCAATGTTTTTTATTTATTTGCAAGTTAATACTCTAATATAGTTACAGTATCTGTTCACTGAAGCTCTGCCACCGTTACAAAGTTTTTAAATCTCTCACAGTCACTCCCGAAACTAGATACTGTTTCTTCTTCGTCTCTTCTTTATTGTCTCCGCACCACCTTCTTTTTTTAAAAATAAGTCCAACACTTGGATCTGTATTTCTTTCCCCAAATGAATAATCTTTGTCTATTTCCCAATTTCTGTCTGGTAAATCTATAACTATGTGTTTTATTTCCAATCCACACCTCTCCGTTGCACTTCCTCAAAATCGCCTCAGCTCCGTTGCCTGTCAGTTTCGCCCCCTCACACTTCAATTAGCCTCGTTAACTCACTCCGTTATATTTTCACTCCGTTTCTTCTTAACAATTCTGCTTTGCCGATCAGTTTCTCTTTTTAGTTATGTATCCGATGTTTTAAATATTTAAATGTTTCAGAATAAGAGTAATTAGTTATTCTTATTGATGCTGTTTGCTCGATCCTCGCTTCCCTTTTTTAAAAGCAACCGTCAGCGTTCTGGCCAACCGACAAGAGGTTGGTTTTTTTCCGGGCTGAATTAAGGGACTTTCCTTGAACCTTCGGGGCAATTTTTTATACTCCCGAGGTCCTCAGGATTTTCCCTTTTATCTATTGACCTCTTTGTGGTCAATAGAGCTAAAAAAATTCAGCTTTCAGACCGAAAATTGGGACCTAGGAACGGAGCGCTGTCCCCTCGGTTCCTATCACGCTGACGTCACCAAAATCTTCCGCTGGTATTTTTTATTTTAAGCTAAACTAGAACTGAACATAGTCAGATACATCTCTTATGTACAACAAAAGCTGACTGTAATAAAATCAGACCAATGATAAGTAGTGTCACATAGCAGGACAAGTTAATGGGGTGGGGGAAAGAATTTAAAATGAATAGGAGTTCCTAAAGAAGGCTATCCTTATTCCAGGATACCTGGAGAGAAATAAAGAAATAGAATAAATACCATGTTTCCCCGAAAATAAGACCCTGTCTTATATTTTTTTTGAACCCTGAAATAAGCACTTGGCCTTATTGCCATGCGCTCAAAAGCCCAATTGGGCTTATTATCAGGGGATATCTTATTTTGGGGGAAACAGGGTATATATACTGTGATAAAATGGGGAAATGGCATTTTAATAGTGTAGTCACAGCTTCCTTAGGCTAAGACATTCCATTTGTAGCAAAAAAAGGGGGGGAGAAAGGAGTGAAGGAGGAGAAGAACAAAGGTTTTTATCCAACACCTTTAATTTCCCTTAAAATCCTTGTTTGTAAAGTTATGATCAGTCTAGTCCTCCAAACCTTCCCTGAGTGTAAATTTCTCCAGTTCTGTATTGCAAACTAGATATACATCTATCTATGTAACTGTATAATTTCACTGGCCCTTTTACAATGATATTGGGGCCAAATTATAGATAGTAGGTGAACTCAAGGGCTTGGACCTCAAAAAAAACCTAAATTATCTTCTTGCAGATGTGTTTTCACCAGTTCCCTGCTGTTATTTACACTTAGAAAGAAATATTTAATTTCTTATTTGTAGCCATGGTTTTAATTTGCTGTGACCTTTTTACATTTAATACTATTTTTATTATTTTATTTTACAATATTGTTATTTTACTGTATTTTATAGTGCTTTATATGTTATGACCTGTGGTTATACAATAAACATACTTACTTTCTACATCTAACTGTTAACCATTTGACTCTTTCTCCTTCTCTGCAAATTGGCCTCAGCAGTGGCAGCCAAAAAAATACTAAATAAAATAAAATATAAAATAAACCTCGTTTCATTAAAAGGAATCCTGTTGAATGGATGTAATCTCAGCAATTATGATTCCATCTTTTGCTTTTCCCTTGACAGCATTATTGTTTTGATATACGCTTCTCTCCGTGTCATTCATTTTCTTCTTTAATGTAACTTAACTCTTATATTTCAGGTGAAATTACAACTTGATACTTCAAAAGGATTCCTTCTTCTAGGAATCTCTGTCATTTCACAGGCCACTCAATGAAGAAAAATAATCTAAAAGGATTAAATGATAAAATAAGACCCAGGGAATATTTAAAACAAATACAAGTGGTGAAGAGTACTGTGTAAGTGTTCAGAGTATTTTTTTTCTCCTGTTGTTTTCTTCATGTACTCTTATTCAGCAATATTGTGTAGTAATTTTTTCAGAAATTGGGAATTATTAGAGAAGTTTGAAGATCCAGCTTTAATGTTTGTTTGTTTGTTTGATTGATTGATTGATTGATTAAAACAGAGGTGGGGAACTATGGCCTTTTATGACTTGTGGACCAAGTCCCAGAATTCCTGAACCATTCCTGAGCTATTCTGTTTTAAAGCATTTATATAGCTGCCCATTTTATAAACAATTTTGGACAGCTCCCAAGCAAACTATATTATTAAGTAAGATTGTTGTGTTCTTTTAGTTCATACTTACTCTGAGCCAATGAAGAAGCAATTTCTTCTCTTCCACCCACTGAATATTGAGTTGCAAACTTTTAAGTGAGTTTGTCTTTTGAAAGAGTTGAAGAGGGATGAAATTCTCTCTTTTCTCCAGCACTGTTCTGCCCCAGCTACGGGACCCAAGAAATGTAGCACACACAAAACTCCGAACAACTCCGTTTACTACAAACACAGTCTTTTTCAAATGCAGGCTATTACTAAAAATGTCCTTAACAGCCTGCCAGAAATTCCAAAGATTAGATAAAGGCTTACAAGAGTTGGCAATTAGCCCAGAAACCACGTTTGCAAGGAAAAATCACTCTCAAATGCTTAACGAACGAACGGACGAACACACGTTGTTTCCTGCAACGTTTGCCAGCTGTGTGCAAACTTAAATAGGCTAAGGGAGTGGCCAATTAGCCCCAAGCCTTACTCTCAAGGATACCTCCTCCTGAGGAACCACTCCTGCCTTTTGGCAGCTCTGCATGCTCGTGCATTGAGAAGAGGCTTCTCCACTTCACTCTCTTCACTTGAAGGAGCCTCTGGAGGATCTGAAGGCCCTGGCTGAATCTCTGCCTCTGGCACCACATCTTCTTCAGCCTCCTCGCTGTCTAACTTGAGTGCCGGCTGCACAGGCTGCTGGCGCGACACCACACCAGCCTCCTTGTTGTCAGGATCAGCCACAATACGTGCAGGCTGCTGGCAGGCCACAACAAGCACATGGAAGTCTTCTGTTTAAAAAGTGATCAATATTACTTGGTCCTATTGAAATAACTGATTGTATTATGTGTAATCTAACTTATCATACCATGATGTTATTTACATTTATTTTTAATTATTTTAATGGTTTTTTTATGACTGCTTAAATTGTTTATTTTATTATACACCATCCAAAGTCACATTTGTGAAATGGGCAGCTATGTAAATTTAACAAAAAATAAATGCATAAATAAAACTTCTCAATCTCTTTGCTTAATGCTACAGACATTGTTCCTTGGCTCAAAGCAACCAGTTACATTTGGGCGTGAACAGACCTTTAACTCTGTGTAGCTGACTACTTAAAATGTGTATAATGTTTGGCTTTCTGAAGGGCTTAGAAATTCAATATTCCTGATTTTCAACAAACAAACAAAATAGAAAACAGCTTCCAGTAGCAGTGATATCACTATGAACTTGAAACTTTCCATGGGTTCAGAATGGCCATTCAACTGAAGACTGGTAAACAACTGGAATTCTCAATCTTTTCCTTCTTTCAAACTTTTCAGCTGAATGTGTGATTTAAGAGGACCGTATTAAAAAAAAGTCTAAACAAAATATTCAAATTTTCTTACAGTTTTGTTTAGGAAAAGTAACACGAATGGCTTAAAAGGAGCAGAGAAATGCACAACAGAGTTGTCTAATATTACTATGATCAGTAATATTAATGCATGATCTCCTTCTCCTGCTTACTTAAAATTCTGTTTATTAACATATATTTCTTCTGGCTATTTATATAAAAAACATAGTCCTCCTTGACATAACTTGCTTTCCCTATTATAGAATTGTCATCACAGAATTAGAACACTGTGAATACACAATAAAGATTACATTATATTTGTAGTCAAACGTAAGAAAATTCTTTATTGTAAAACAGGGTACCTCATCCCATATGAACAGCAGGAAAAAAAACTCCCAAAAAACATGAGTCTTTATTTATAACAACAATCTAGTAAGGT
This sequence comes from Pantherophis guttatus, assembly GCF_059756535.1. Classification (NCBI taxonomy): domain Eukaryota; kingdom Metazoa; phylum Chordata; class Lepidosauria; order Squamata; family Colubridae; genus Pantherophis; species Pantherophis guttatus. The sequence continues at coordinate 96,826,813 of NC_142067.1, read as the reverse complement.
TAAACACTAAAGTACACAGCCTGAATTATCTCAGTTTGGTTACAAACCACTTGAATAAAAACATTTAAAAATGCCCAATGAATTTGGCTAGAAAGTTAATCAATTTTAATTATGTCTCATGACAAATGGTAAAACAGCATGTCAATCTAATTCTAGCAGTATATGGAAATGGTATTTGCAAGTGATGGAATGCACCAAAGCAGAAACAGACATATGTATTCTTCTCAAAAATGGTAGGCTATCAATGATCTCCATCTGCACTTGGTAAATGATTTTTATTTAAATTTTATTTCTGTTTTCGATTTTTTTATCCTGCCTTTATTAATTTTTTTATATAAATAACTCAAGGTGGCGAACATGCCCAATGCCCTCCTCTTATTTTCCCCACAACAAGAACACTATGAGATGAGTTGGCTGAGAGAATGACTGGCCAAAAGTCAACCAGCCAGCTTTCTTGCCTATGGTGGGACTAGCTATAGAACAAAGAAACTGTCCCCACTGGATAGAAGCACATGACAGAGAAAGGTTGGTTCCAAACCAGTCAAATGTCAAAGTTATACTATCTAAAATATGTATAGTTCGGTGGTAGGTTTCAAAAATTTTTACTACCGGGTCTGTGGGTCTGAGGGTGTGGCTTGGTGGGCGTGGCATGGATTGGTGGGCATGGCTTGGTGGGCATGGCATGAAAGGATACTGTAAAATCTCCATTCCCTCCCCAATCCAGGGGAAGGTTACTGCAAAATCCCCGTAAACTGGGACTCGGGAGGCAGAGAATAGATGGGGGCGGAGCTAGTCAGAATTTTTACTACCAGTTCTCTGAACTACTCAAAATTTCTGCTAACAGTTCTCCAGAACTGGTCAGAACCTGCTGAAACCCACCTCTGGTATAGTTCCATTTTAAAATGTGGTGATACAGATACATAGTAGATACACACATTCTACCCCTGGAAATTGAAAGAAGAAAGAAAAATTATCATACGTTCTTTTTAAATAAACACAGTGAATCACATACTTAATGTAGAGAGATTTTATATGTGGGTGTGTATACAGGGATGCGGTGGCTCAGTGGCTAAGGCGCTGAGCTTGTCAATCAAAAGATTGGAAGTTCAGCGGTTTGAATCCCTAGTGGCGCATAATGGAGTGAGCTCCCGTTACTTGTCCCAGCTTCTGCCAGCCTAGCAGTTTGAAAGCACGTAAAAAAATGCAAGTAGAAAAACAGGGACCACTTTGGTAGGAAGGTAACAGCATTCGGTGCGCCTTTGCCATTTAGTCATGCCAGCCACATGACCACAGAGACGTCTTTGGACAGCGCTGGCTCTTTGGCTTTGAAATGGAGATGAGCACTGCCCCCTAGAGTCAGGAACAACTAGCACATATGTGCGACGGGAACCTTTACCTTTACCTTATGTATACATTTGGTCAGTTGCTTTAGAAAACTGTGGCGTTCTTCTTTCCCGTGTTTCTTTTCGTAAAAAGTGATGTTAAGATTAATATTGACATTATTTTACTCATAGTAGGAGACGAGAAAAACATAATGTCCTTTTTGAGGAATAAAGCTCCTAACTCATAAAGAGGTAGGATTTTTTTTTTTTGAGGAAAAAAATAGAAATATTGTTTTTGTCCCTTTGTGTGTTTCAAAATTAAAGTAAGGTTGGATACCTTTTATAAAATATTTCTTTCAACTTCTGACATAAATTTTTATGACAACTTAGTTCCAAATCTATTTTTTATGCTTTATTAAAAAGTCCTGGCTAATATTTTCCATTTCTTTTACTAAGGATTACATTGTTGAATTTATTCAGTATTTTTTATTAGACTCCATTTACAATTTACCTATTCATTGATTCATCACACGTTTGATTTGGAAAGTTTCAGCTTGTAGGCTTAGAAAATAAGTGGGGTCTGGACCGGTTGATATTTGGCTGCTGAACCTTCAAAGTATAACAGAACTGTAGATTTGATTGGGGGAGCCAATAAAGAAATACCTTGGCAAAAGTTAGTAGCAAATCATCTACATACAACTGCCAAGAAACCCTAATGTACACGTCTTTGCTGTCAAGAGGAGTGAGCCCACCACAAAGAGTTATTTTTACTTACCAGATTTGGAAACATTAAAATGTGCCATTCTCTGTTCTTTCATTAACAAAAATGTATCATATGTCATTAGGCTGAATTTTAATTCCTACCATTTATTTATATATCCGTTCATTCATTCATTCAAATACTGGATCACATTGTTAAAAATTATTTAATAAAATTCAAAAATTAAAATTTAATATTGTTAACATATGTAAAGAATAATATTTGGAAATCCTAACACATCAAATATATTTAATGTATAAATCATATTTTTTTAAACTTTGCTTTATATATTTAAGTGATGGCTAACCTTTTTGCCGTCACGTGCCAAAAGCAGGGGGAGCACGGGGGGGTCGTGTATGTGCATGCCAACACCCATAACTCAATGTGCCCCTCCCGCCATAGATGCACACACGAACACACACACACATACCGCTCCCCCGCTTTTGGCACGTGATGGCACAGTGGGCCCGGTAGGCCTGTTTTTCGCTGTCCCCAGGCTCCCAAGGCTTTCTTGAAGTCTGGGGAGTGCTAAAATGGCCTTCCCCACCCCTACACCCCAGAGGCCCTCCAGAGGCCAGAAAGAGCCCATTTCCCGACTTCCGGTGGGCCCAGAAGGCCCAAAAATCAGCTGGTCAGCACGCACATGTGTGCTAGAGCTGAGCTAGGGCAACACTTACATGCCCACAGATATAGCTCCGTGTGCTACCTGGGGCACACATGCCATAGGTTCACCATCACAGGTATATTTCATTAGTTTGTTTTATTTAAACATAAAATAAAAATATAATTCTTTAATTGATATTTTCGAATATATTTAAACTTGGAAAATAAATTAAGTTATTTAACAATTTCCCTATGCTATCATATACTTTTTCTTATAATAATAAAAAAAATCCTAACCTAACATTAATATTTTATGAGGTCTTTTATTTATCTATATGGCACTACAAATAATTTGAAAAGGCCATTTTAATGTAACCAGAATTTTTAACACACTACAACTTCAACATTTCACTTTTATTAATATTTTATCAGAGACAAAAATCTAGGGGACAGTTCAGTATAGCTAATTAATCTTGCAGAGTAAAAAGCTAGTGGGCAGTTAACCTAGGATGTACTAAGTGATTTTTAGCAATTAGGGAATAAATTTTTATTTTAGAATACTAAAGAAGCTCAAAAACTGCAGTATAACATTCCTTTTTAAAAATACAGTTTATAGTTTGATTTTAAGCAGGGTCATTGAGAATTAACATTACATTTAAAAAGATTAGTTTGAGAAAAAAAGCATGCTACAATCCTTTGTATATGGACTATGCAGGTATAATATCAGTTACGTACTTTATTTTTGAAGAAAATGTAGCATTTCTCTTCTTTCTCTAGTGCCTGTTCCCTTTTCTTTCTTTCTTTCTTTCTTTATTGGTTCGATTTATATGCCGCCTTTTTCCGGAGACTCAGGGTGGCTTACAATGCGTTAAGCAATAGCCTTCATACTTTTGTATATACCTGCTTAGTAGGGCTTTCAGGGGCCCCCTAAGTGGGGTTCTTTTTTATACAAAGTCAGCTTACTCACACATACACACATGTGCAGTTATAACACAAACAAAAAATTGTCACTGACATTAAAAAAAATTGCATCTGTCTGTTCTAGGGTAGTCATCATAATTTATTTCAGTATAGATATAATTAGATCATTCTGTAATCTACACAGATCAAGAGCATTGTCCTAATTTTACAAATAATGTCAGATTTTGCTGTTTTTAAGACTAAGGCTGCATGAATATATATCTATATATATCTATATATGTCTTCTTAAGTTTTCGCGGGTGTGCATATGCAAAAAATTAAAATCTCGGGTGTTTTCCCGTGTCATTATAAATAAGTTGGTTAAAATATTTAAAATCCTGGTTAAAATCCCAGCTTAAAATCTTCTAAAAATCCTTACAGAGCACTCTGCAAGGTCCTTTAAAACCTCAGCTAAAATCCTACCAGTGACTTTAAAAGTTTTTCTTAAAGCAACGTTTTAGGCTCACAACCCTGTCATCTTCAGGCTCTGTTTCATGTAGAAGCTATGGGTTCTCGGTTGCGGGGCCGGAGCTGTCGCTTATCTATATTTGCTGCTGCTGACGTATGCTGGCTAGCCTGCAACTCTGTGTTCCGATTGGAGGACAACAGTTTTTCTTCCTGCTTCCTGCTTCCTAGCTGCTTGGCTTTGTGTTACAGGCCCAGCTTTCTCAGATTCTCTATTATTATCTGTCTGCTGTAGAGGGGAAAGGATTCTGGTAGGCATCACAGCACCCTTGATTGTTAGTTGAGATCTCAGCCTATCTTTTGGCTCAATCCTCTCTCTCTCTCCCTATTGCTAGCCACCCTCTGCAAAGAAGGAAGAATTCTGGCAGGCCTTGCAACACCACTGGTTGCTTGTTGTTAGAAGAACATAAAAATGCAGTGAGGAAAGAAGAGCAAACTTCTTCTTTGGTACAACACATGAAAGCCACGGGACACAATATTGATTTTAATAAAACCAGAACAGTGGCAAAAGAGGAACATCTCAACAAAAGAATAATCAGGGAGGCCATCGAAATTGAAAAGAGGCCGCAGAATATGAACAGACGAGACGACGCCTCTAGGTTATCAAGTATTTGGGGACCTGCACTGAGAGAAACTCGAATGTTAACATCAGAAGAGAGGCAGAAATTCCAACAAGCAACCAGTGGTATTGTAAGGCTTGCCAGAATTCTTCCTTCTTTGAGAGGGTGGCTAGCAATAGGGAGAGAGAGAGGATCGAGCCAGAGGCTTTCTTGGAGACTGGGGAGGGTGAAAATGGCCTTCTGCATGTCCCTGGAGGCCTTCAGAGGCCAGAAACAGCCCATTTCCTGACTTCCGGTGGGCCCGGAAGGCCCGAAAATCAGCTGGCCAGCACGTGCATGCACGCTGGAGCTGAGCTAGGGTAACACTTGCTTGCCCACAGATATGGCTCCGTGTGCCACCTGTAGCAAGCATGTCATAGGTTCGCCATCACGGATCTAGGGGCTCAATCTTTCCTCTGCATCAAAGCCTGGGAAAATACCATATTTTTCGGAGTATAAGACACAGCTTTTTACTGCAGGTGAAAAGAGGGTAAAAGTTTAGGTGCATCTTATATACCGAATGTAGCCCTGCCCACCCACTGGCCCCCACACTTTGGCCTGTGCCTCGCAGCAGTTATCTCCTTGCAAGCAAAGAGCAAGAAAAAACAGCTCCATTCAGCTTCAGCATAGGCTAATTAGCACAAGTTGATTAGATTGGCCTCCCGACTCTCAGCTGATTTGCTCTCAGCTGTTTTGCGCAGAGCTCTGCTGCTTGTTGCAAAGAGTGCTGGAGCAGATTTTTTTTCCCCTTGTGCTAATCAAGCTAAGCTGAAAACAAAACTGAAAGAAAAGCAGGCTGTTTGCTGTTTGCTGCAAGGAAAAATTAGGCAGAGGCAAACAGATTTCTTTTTCTTCTTTTTCCTCACTAAAAAAGTGAGGTGCAAACTAGGAAATTTAGGGCAAAAGAGGAGAGTTCAAAATTTTAAAACACAAAAGAAAAAAAGGAGAAAGAAAAAGGCAAAAATAAAAATGGAAAGGGAGAAAAAGAAATGAAAGGGAAAGATGTTATACATATTTAGAATTGAAATATGAATAGTAGTAAGAAATAAATGGGAACTCATGATTGTAAAAGTGAAATGAATAATAATTAGAATATTTGTCTTTGTATTTTTGAAATCTAGACAATGATAAGTTTTTTTTTTGTTTTTTTTAGAAATATGAATAAGTATAAACTGTAACAATTGAAATACCTTTAATGGTATATGGTGGTGAAAGTAAAAAGGATTAAGTTGTAGCTTGGATAATAGCTAGAACATTTTTAAATTTAATTAGGGAAATTGTAATGATTGAAATATTTTTAATTATATATTGTGATGAAAGTAGAAATGATTAAGTTGTGATTTGGAGGATTATATGGGCAAAACTATTTGGGTTATTGGGAGAGTTTAAGATGTGAAAATGAGTAACATAAGGGGAAAGCTTTATTTAACTAGGGAATTGTAATAATTGAGATACTATTAGTTGTATATTGTGTTGAAAGCAGAAATGGTTAAGTTGTGGTTTGGAGGAATATATGGGGGAAATTATTTGGTTTATTGTTATTGGTAAATATAATTAATTGATTTGTAAGAAATTGGATAGGTAGGTGCATCTTATACTCCGGTGTGTCTTATACTCCGAAAAATACGGTAGCCAGGTCTTTAATCACTTCCTGAGCATTTTCAGGGTGGAAGCAATCCAGAACTCTGGGGAGATGTTTTAAATGACCCAATGGAAGCTCTTTGCCTTTTTCACAATTTACAGGCATGTTTCTTTTGATTATATGATATTTTTGATGGCTAGTTGATCGAAGAAATTAAAAGATTGATGCTAAGATTCATGCCACTGAGATTCACACTCAACAGATTTCATGTCTGAGGTTTTATACATCCCTGCTAAATATTATCAGTCAGGTACTCTGTTTTGGTGTCAGATAATCTCTAAAAATTGAGACAATTGCAGGTCACTGAATGTAATGGTATGTGTGAATGACCTTGGGAAACAGAAAGAAGAGCTGCAGAGTCGACAACCATCATGGGAAAGATATCTCACCCAATAGAAAGTGAGGGTCTGGGAAATATTTTAAGGGACCCTCTTTAGTTTTCCAGAGAGTTAAAGGAGAGAAAAAGAAAAGTACCTTCATAGTTTTAGATTCAATCCTAACCCTAAAAGTTTCAAGTTCCTTTACCATTTACCAATTACATTTACCATTTTTTCCAGTTCTTCAGCTTCCTTTTTGTATTATAATAACCAGAATTGGACATGGTATTACAGATGTGATCTGGCCAGTGCAAAATAGAGTGCTACTGCTATCACTCCCTACGATTTTGAACTATGTTTCTGTTGATGTAGCCCACAACTGCAGCACAACGCCATCTCATCCTTTTAATCTGTGGTCTACCCAAACTCTCAGATCCCTCCCACAAGGACTATTGTTAAGCCATGTACCACCTATCTTGTACCTGTGCATTTGGTTCTTCCTGCCTAAATGTAGAGGCTTCCATTTTTCACCTTTGAACAAACCTGATTGATGGAATGAAAATAATTCACAACTCTTTGGTAATTCCAGTTCTAGTTTTTACAATCAACAAATAATAATTATGATTGTATTATTTCATGCTGCAGATAAAGGTGCGTACATGGTACAATAATTACACACACACACACAATATATATATATATATAAAAATTCAGCTACAAGGAGAAACTTGACATTTATTATCAGAAAGGACACCTTTCCTGACTGAAATAATCACCTAGCTAATCTGCACTCATAAATCATGCCATATTGCTCTTCCTTACTTTTTTCCAAGAGGTCGTCTTTGAATGACTGCAGCATTCTATCATGTAAGGGACTCTCTGGTCATGGGATCTTAACAAGTGGACCATCACAAATGCTTATCTTTGGCGTCAGACTTGAATTTCGTTTCTTTTTGCTTTCTAAGTTCATTTTGTGCAGAGTGTATTTAAATGAGAAACAATGCATCATCCTCACTCCAGTCTGTTCATAGGCTGCTGTATTAACAAGCCATTGTGCATTCTGAATGGAGTGATTGGTTGGTGGTTTAATTTAAATGGAGGACGATTAAATTCAATAGATTTTTTTTAAAAGTAACCAACGGGATTATGTACAAAACCATTTTGTCCACTTGTGTGTGTCTTTTCTCTTCAGCGTTCTATTGTGTGTGGCTCAGAGGTGCCTAGTTTTCTGGAAGGACATTAATATTAACTTCTGAGAGTTTATGGCAGTCTCCTTATTAAATATGGCATCTCTTTTTCTCAGCCAGAGCTCTCCTATTGTATAAATTCCACATTTGGGTGTGTTTTTATAAGATTATCTAACAATAATGAACATACTGATTTTAAATAGATATTTGTTGAAGATTTATAGCTAAATCACATTTTCATCTAACCTGACTGTTTTGTCTTAGCTGAATTTACCGGAAGAGTGAAAAGAGGGGACAAACAGTTAGTCACTTTCCACATATATACCCAGAAAAAAAAATTAATTTGACTAAAAATTGACATTTTTTCCACTGTAAAAATATGTATTCATAAAAAATTAAGAATAAGAAAAAACAAAATAATATTTGATTCTTACTCACTTAACAATGAATTAATATCAAACACAAGATACTCTCATTCTCTAGTTCCATAAAGGTTTATGATACATAGAAGGAAATCTGTAGAAATATTGTGCTTTGTAAAACATTTATTATTCATTGAGACATTCAGGTCAATGTTTTATATGAAATAAAATTATTTGAGTTCAAATGGGTCCTTTGTACCAAGATGGTTTAAGCTAAGTTACTTATCCAATTATTTTCAGTTATAAACATAGAAGAACATTCTTCAGGCAGCAAATGATTGGCTAAGCATAGCTAGATTGTATCCCTTTTAACAATGAGCACAAACAAAATGATTTGTTGTGGTCATTATGGCTTAAACTCATCTTGTAACTTAATATATCTGTTTCAATTCACATTACACATATACTGTAACCCAGGTCACATTCTATTGGATTAAACTACAAATATTGTGAGCAAGGAACATGACCAATGTAATTCAAGACATGGATTTACATTGTGGGATAGTGTATATCACTAATTTATTTATTTTTAAAAATTTATATTTTCACTGTTTGTTCTTAGGAGTTCACAAGGGATAAAGACAGTGGTGGGATTCAGCCGTTTTGCACAGATTCAACCAAACTAGTTGTTATTATTTTTTTGCATAGTTCAGCGAACCGGTTGATCCCATTACTGGCTCACCCCATCCCATCCACCGGGTTTGCCATTCAGGGTGGGGAGGTTACAGGGGTGTGCCTGGAAACCGCGCTGATCAGCCGGGAGGCGGTGACTGGACCGGCCATGCTAGTCAGCTGGGAGGCTGCCCCCTCTTGTGGCCCGTTTTTGACCTGAACGGCCTCCTGCAAAATCCTGCAGCAACCACCATTCCCTCATTAACCTGCTTTCCAGCTCCATTCTCTGGCATGCAGGGCAACAAAAGAAGACCATGTGACTACCAGTTTTAAAAAAGTTCAGTCAGACCTTCCAACTTCAGAAGATCTTTTTTCCCCCAAGAAGTTGGACTTTTTTAAAACTGTCACATGGTCTTCTTTTGTTGCCCTGCATGTAGGAAAACGAAGCTGGAAAGCAGGTTAGTGAGGGAATGATGGTTGCTCTGGGATGGAGTGGAAATGAGGATTTTGCATTATGATTCCTCTGAAATGGAGTGGAAATGAGGATTTTGCATTATGATTGCTCATAAATAAGCAAGAACCAGTAAAAGAGGAATAGAAAAATCTGTATCTGTAAATCAGCATTTTTCAGTCTTGGCAAGTTTAAGATGGGCAAACTTCATGCTGACTTGGGAATTCTGGGAATTGAAGTCCATGCACTTTAAAGTTGCCAAAGTTGAGAAGCATGGGTCTAAACTAGAGTTTAGGATTTTCCATTCCTGTTTTATTTAGAGTTTGGTGCAATTAAATAAATCAGTTGTGATTTCTTTAACAAATAGTGATTAAAGTGATATGAATCATTACTGGACTTTTTGTGAGAAACTGAAATTAAAAGTTGATCTGGGCTTTGATGATTAAATAAGCCATTATGTAAATAATGTAGACAAAAGTTAATCTTAGAGTAAGAGTTTGATCTATTTTTTACTTATATCCGTACCAAAGAAAGTTGGAAGTCCTTCTTTTTCGGTTTTCCTTCTTTTCCTCTTTTTTTCTTACACTTTTTCTTTCCTGAGACTTTTCTTTTTTCAAATCTGTTTTTTATTTGTTTATCCCTTCATTTTTTGTTTTGTTTTGTTTTGTTTTTTGATGTATGAAGGATCAAATACTCAGCCATTATAATTCTACGTTCCTTATTTACAGAAATCATATCAAAATTTAGAATGAAATCCACTGGGAGCCGTCTCATATAAGGCAGACTCTGAGTCCCTCCAACCAAAAAGTGTTTATCGATAGAAGAGAATATTTGTAGCTCAGGATTGAACTGTGGGGTCCTTGGTGCTCTCTGAGCTTGATGGTTTTCTTGCAGATGTTTCAATACCAAACTAGGTAACATCATCAGTACTAGAAGGGAATGGAGTTTGCTCTTATTTTCATATACTAGTGGCTTACCTTGTCAGTGTTGATCAGTTGCTTCACAAACAGTGTTTTGATTGGTGCCAGGTCTCTACAGCCTCATGCAGAGAAGGGCTATTTTGCACACTTCCCTCAAATTTTTTTAAAATACAGAGTTTCTCAGCATACCTTTAGGAACTTCCAACATGCAAACTGTGGTTACTCATCCTAAAATGAATTCTCTTTACCTGGAGCTTCCAAATTTGCTGTTTGCTGGAAAGATATGTAGCTAAAAGTCAGACTACATTTAGTGTACATCTGACTTTGGAGATATTTCTTCATAACCAAACAAAAGTGTATTTTCTGTGCAGTTCACACCAGGGGTGGGTTCCAAAATTTTTACTACCAGTTCTGTGGGCATGGCTTGTTTGGTGGGCATGGCTTGGTGGTCAAGTGACTGAGTGGGCATGCCCAACTTGATGTCACTCCGATCTTTCAGAGACAGGGCTATTTCCTATGAACCTCTCCCCATCTTGGGCTGACAAAATAAAAGCCTGCCTGCTGAGCAGCCCGGACTGGAAAACACATGGCTGGGGCAGGGAAACATTTAACAAGCTCCAAACTGGGTTTTGTTTGGGGGTGGGTTTTTTTGTTTTTTGCCAGAAGCCCCTCGAAGAGGCACTATTTTTTACCGAACAATTTCTGCGCTGCCGAATCTTAGTGTACCTCGCTGTTGCAGTGCTGCTTGTTGCTGCTGAGGTCATCAGGGCTGCCCAAGTAAAGAATCACACCGGCTGAGCTCAGGGTGACTGTGAGGAGCAAGAGGAGAAGCCAAGGCAGTTGCCCCACAGCGGCCAACTTCGCACGCTCTTGTTCCCGTGCGTGCTTTCCAACTCTGATCCAGCATTAGCAAGGAATGTGAAGGGAGGCAGACACCGCACCAAGGAGCCGAGAGGAAAAGTAGCGGAGGTGAGGGTGACAGGGGCATATGTGTATGTGTGTGTGTATCCGCAGTCCCCTCCCAGGTAAAAAAGCCTTTTCCTCTCCAACTTCTGCTAGCAGAGAGAAGGAAGAGGCAGAGGTGGCAGCGGCAGCAGCAGCGGAAGGCAAGTGGCCAATCGCAGCTAGCATGGTTACCCGGTGGGCTTCCTTCGCATGGCTCACTTCAGCGCCACCAAACACACATACAAGGAGGCCTCCTTGGAGAGGCTTCAGAAACTGAGGCTTTTTTTTTTCTTTTCCCGCTCCTGCAGGGCTTTGCGGCATGGAGAATGCCACCTCCCAAGGTTTGGGGAGGGAAGCGGGATGCGTTAAAGAAAGGTAAAAGGGAAGCGGGGTGAGGGTGGGTGGCAAGCTGTCCATGGGGACACCAGGAAGGCAGCGTGGAAGGCAGGCAAGCATGGCAGAGCTTCAGGGAAGGGAGAAGCCTGCTAGCTCCTTCCCTGCAGCCCTGCCATGCTTGCTTGCCTTCCAAGTGGCTTTCTGCTTGCCTGACTTCGCAAGCTGGACACTGGGACACCTGGAAGGCAGCGTGGAAGGCAGGGAAGCATGACAGGGCTATAGGCTGCGGGGAAGGGAGTAGGGGAGGCAGGCTGGGACAGGGGAGGTAGGGACAGCTAGGTAGGCCGTGACTCGCAGGCTTATCTGGCAGGCAGATCAGGACCGCTCAGTTGGGGTGCAGTGCTTCAGGCAGGCAAGCTGCAAACAAGGACCCACATAGTATAAGTGAGGAGTGACTGGGTGGAGGGGGCGGGGCGAGCAAGCGTCAGGCGGCTGGGCCGAGCAAGCGGGGACTGGTTTGGGGGCGTGGCCAGCCAGCGATTACTAGCAGTTTGGTGAACCAGCCCAAATTACTGCTACCGGTCCTCCCGAACCAGTGCGAACCGGTAACAACCCACCACTGGTTCACACCCCTTATTCACTGGATCTGGATGTTACAAAGCAAAGCCCACATTCTGTAATTAACCCCCGAACTCTGTTTTGACTGGCAGAGTGCTGCAGGAGACTGAGTGCTGTCACGCCCCTGGCCACACCCAGTCATGCTCATCTAGTCACGCCCATCCAGCCACGCCCATCCAGCTGGTCATTAGGGCAGGGAACCAGTTGTTAAATTATTTGAATCCCACCACTGGATAGAGGTTATCTGATGGGCTACAATGAAGCAGCAGAAGAAGTGAGCATATTTCAAGGAATGGGGAAAGGCAACAGACAACACAGGCCAAAGATGGAATTGAAAAGGAGGAAGAGATTTAGGATAGCTACTTCCTAAAATTCTCAGATATATCCATGAGGATTACAATAGTCTACATTTAAGTCTGGCAAGATTTTCTCTATGAGGTTTGAGCAAATAAAGAACTTAACTTTGGATGAACTGAACTGTTCTAGATTGTTCTTGGCCTGGGCCTAACAATTTACATTTAGACTCAGACAGTATGAAACACTAGTACTATAAATGTCAAATCAGGGTCCATGTGGATCACCAGAAACCTTATTTATTTATTTATTTATTTATTTATTTATTTATTTATTTATTTATTTATTTTATTTATTTAATCAAATTTCTATACCGCCCTACTCCCGAATGACTCAGGGTGGTGAACAGCCAAGATAAAATACAGATAATACAAATATTAAAAATCCCTTAAAATTATTAAATATTTTGGCCGAAACACAGATTAAAACACCCAATTTATAAAATCACGAATTAAAAAATTTAAAAAATAATTTAAAAGAGGGGAGTTAGGCCAGGCCAGCTTGCTGAAATAGAAAAGTTTTGAGAGCACGGCGAAACGTGCGCAGGTCCGGGATCTTCCGTATCTCTGGGGGGAGCTCGTTCCAGATGGTAGGTGCCCCCACAGAGAAGGCTCTCCCCCTGGGGGCCGCCAGTCGACACTGTTTGGCCGACGGCACCCTGAGGAGCCCCTCTCTATGGGAGCGTACTGGTCGGTGAGAGGCTATTGGTAGCAGAAGGCGGTCTCGTAGATACCCTGGTCCGATGCCATGGAGCGCTCTAAAGGTGGTAACCAAAACCTTGAAGCGCGCCTGGAAGACCACCGGGAGCCAGTGCATCTCGCGCAGGAGGGGGGTCACGTCGCTCCCATAACCACCCGCGTGGCCGCATTCTGGACCAGCTGGAGCCTCTGGGTGCTCCGCAAGGGGAACCCCATGTAGAGAGCATTGCAGTAGTAACGAGAGCATGAGTGACCGTATTTAACGAGTCCCGATCCAGAAAGGAACACAACTGGCGAATCAGGCGGACCTGATGAAAAGTCCCCCTGGCCACGGCCGTCATGTGCTCTTCTAAAGACAGCCGTGAGTCCAGGAGGACACCCAAGTTGCGAACCCTCTCCGTGGGGGCCAATGACTCGCCCCCAATAGTCAGTGATGGCACCAACTGACTATATCGGGATGTCGGAAACCACAGCCACTCGGTCTTGGATGGGTTGAGCCTGAGTCTGTTTCTCCCCATCCAGATCCACACGGCCTCCAGGCACCGGGACATCACTTCAAGGGCATCATTGGGGTGGTCCGGAGTGGAGATGTACAGCTGAGTATCATCAGCGTACTGATGGTACTTCACCCCGAAACCACGGATGATCTCACCCAGCGGCTTCACATAAATGTTGAACAGAAGGGGCGAGAGGACCAACCCTTGTGGCACCCCACATACAAGGGGCCTCAGGTATTACATCATTAAAAGTAAAACAATAGGTCACTATGTTTATGGTATTTTATAATAGAGGGGCCAAGAACATCTGAGTGGGGTTTTTTTGGGGGGGGGCAAACTTTTATATGATAAACTTTGATTATTTCTTGGTATTAATTTTATGCCTGTTATCATTCTGTAATTGCCTAGAGCAGGGCTGTCAAACTAGTGTCATGGTGTCATCACGTCATATATCGGGACTTTTTTCCCCTTTGCTAAACTGGGTGTGGACATAGCCAGTGTGTGATGCATCCAGCCCGCAGGCCAGGAGTTTGACAGCCCTTTGCTAGATCTTAACGAAGTTCCAAGCCACTACCATAGTGTTTTTCTACCTTGTCAACTTTAAGGTAGATGGAGTTCAATTCCCAGAAGTGGCTGAGGAATTCTGGAAGTTGCAGTTCACACATCTTAAAGTTGCTAAGGTTGAGAAATACTGTTCTGTTATCTCACCTCTGGGCATACAACAAAGATTATTGCAATCAGCCTTTCTAATTTTTAAACCAATACAGATATAAGGAGATTGTGCCCTAAAATGGTATTTTCAAAGTTTTTCTAATTACCACTGTCTTAAAGGGTGAAATTCTAGGTACACTGCCTGTGGCCTTGAAACCTCAAGAGCTATTGTCAAGAAGTATGAATAAATTATCATGTTTAATGCTACAAAAGGGAACAATTATGAATTATACTGCTGGGGAATAATGGAATTTTGTTCTAGTTATATTTCAACATGAAAAAAAAAATGAAATGAAATTTAGTTTCTAGACCTACCTCTAATCATTGGAGCATAGGCCTGGATCATTGTTCCCAGGAAAACTTACAGCCTCTAGTCTAACTGGCATAATAACATTCCAGTTGGGTCATTGCAGAAATATCCAAGCTCTCAAAAAACCACAGATGCAAATGAAGATCCTAGTTTTCTCTGGTTTTATTTAGTCCAAGTCAGAGGTGGTATTCTGCCAGTTCGGACCAGTTCATCTGAACTGGTAGTGGAAATCATGGGTGGGCCTGCCCACCCACCCCAGCTCTATGCCTTCCTATTTAGGCACGTTTTGTAGGCCGGGCGCATGTGCGGAAGGCAGGCACACATGTGTACAGGACACACACACGCATGAAGCGAGCTTGCACAAGCATGGCAAACCGGTAATAATATAATGTGAAACCCACTGCTGGTCCAAGCATCAGAATAAAATATTAGATAAGTACTTCTGCTATACTGGCGATCATGGATTTTTGCACAGTTTTAGCTTTTTTTTTTTTAAATTACTAGATCACCATGCAGTTTTTAATCTTGAAACAGTTTTTTGTACAGAGTAAAATATTGTTTGTTTTAATTCTGGAGAAAATTTAACTTGCAGAATTTGCTTTGTTTGAAAATCAGCCTTCAATAACAGGTAATGCTCTGTGGCACCATATGGAAGCTTTCTGACATATGGATTGAATTAACAAGTTTAAAACTGTTAAGATCAGTTTTTCTTTCACTGGAGGCAAAGTGGGGGAGGGGCAAACTTTGCAGGATGCACCTCTGTGAAATAAGCTTGAGTAACAGCCATACAACTCAGCTGGTTGGTTTCTTGACAGGAAGGGAATTTTTAACAGCAGCTAATTTTACAGCAGTTAACAAAATGATGAATCAGAATGTAGATAGTGCTTACTCACTCCATATAATCTACACATATGCAATAGCTGCCATGATATTTCCATTTGCACACAACACTGTTAATTTTTTTTTCTACACTTCCATATGTTATAGATAACACTGAATCTTTCCCAGGGACAGCATGGTTGGTGACATCATAACTTCATGAAATTTAATTTGATATGAGCCATTGCATCTGGCCAAGGTAGTCTGATGAATCTCATGATGATGTCATAAACTAGGTGACTTACTGTAGGGGTGTCAAACTTGCATCATCACAACAGCGTCAAGTGGCGTATCATGACTCTTTTCCTCTTTGCTAAACTTTGCTGGACTACTGCAACGCTTTCTACATGGGGCTCCCTCTGGGGTGCACCCGGAGGCTCCAGCTGGTCCAGAATGCGGCCGCGCGGGGGATTATGGGGGCGACGAGGCACTCCCATGTGACACCTCTCCTGCACGAGCTGCACTGGCTCCCGGTGGTCTTCCGGGTGCACTTCAAGGTGTTGGTGACCACCTTTAAAGCGCTCCATGGCTTAGGGCCGGGGTACTTACGAGACCGCCTTCTGCCACCAATAGCCTCCCACCGGCCAGTACGCTCGCATAGAGTGGGCCTCCTCAGCCAGACAATGTCGGCTGTCGACCCCCAGGGGGAGAGCCTTCTCTGTGACGGCGCCCACCCTCTGGAACAACCTTCCCCCAGAGTTACGTACAATAACAGACCTCCGGATTTTTCGTCGGGCCCTGAAAACCTATTTATTTCAACTAGCTGGGCTGGCGTGAGTTTAATTTTAAATTGATTTTAAATTGGGTTGTTTTAATTTACGGCCAGAATATTTAATTATTTTAATATTGTTTTTAAATTTTGTATGCTCTGTTTTTACTTTGGCTGTGCACCGCCCTGAGTCCTTTTTGGAGAAGGGCGGTATAGAAATTTAATTAATAATAAATAATAAATAAATAATAAACTGGGCATTGATGTGGCCAGCGCATGATGCATCCGGGCCATGGGCCGTGAGTTCGACAGTCCTGCAGTAAGTACAGACTTACTGTAATGGACAACTTGGTGAGAATCTGGCAAAAGATTTGGAAGCATTCTTATATTGTGTACATTTCCTCTGCTTAAATGAAAGTGATAATTTGGTTGGAATATATTCATCTGGAAAAAATATATATTCCTTTATTTGTATTTTTTCCATAAGAATGGTTTTTTAAAAAAAAAAAAATTATAGCCCAAACCATTGAAATAAGCTACAGTATAATTATGTAGCAAAAACCTAGTGTCACTTGGTAGATCTTTTTCTAGGGTGACACTGTAACCATAAAGTTCCCTAGCAAAGGGATCTTGTATACGGATTGTATCTAGAAGAAAGAAAGAAAGAAAGAAAGAAAGAAAGAAAGAAAGAAAGAAAGAAAGGAAGGAAGGAAGGAAGGAAGGAAGGAAGGAAGGAAGGAAGGAAGGAAGGAAGGAAGGAAGGAAGGAAGGAAGGAAGGAAGGAGGGAGGAAGAGAGGGAGGGAGGGAGGAGGAGAGGAGAGGAGAGGAGAGGAGAAGGAGAGGAGAGGAGAGGAGAGGAGAGGAGAGGAGAGGTCTGGCTAAAAAATATAAAATTTCATAACAAAATAAAATATGCATTTATAAGGACCTTATTTATACGGTTGTTCCATTCATGTTTTCCCTAACAATTTATAATATTTATAATATAGGTATAGAGATATAGGTATCTCCATATAATGATGCAGCTGAGATGCCAGGTTGGTATAATCTGATGCTTTGGGCACAAATACCTTGCAGCATCTCCACAAGATCCAGTATCTAACCTTTTTTTTTTTTTAAAGAAAACTTCTAAAGAGGGACTTGACATGCTGCAGAAGCAAAGGATTACTTTTAACATTGTCACTTTATATCAGACGCTCAGCACTCCATTGGTATTTGCATGTTGGATACAAAGGAATAAGATACAAAGTATTCCAAAAGATAGACCAGAAGTCCTTATTCTTGCCTAAATTAACCCAATCAGCTTTCCAGAGAAATTGTATGGTGTTAGCCCAGATTAGTATTTGCAGAGAAAGCTGAATTTCCCCTGGGAATTGAAATCTGGGAAATCAAAAGAAAAAAAAATACCTGAAGTTAAAAGCAAAGTATTTTTGAACAATGTAGAGATATAGTCAACAAGTGTCAAGCTCTGAAGGGCAATTTTATCTTTACTTTCTTTGGTGTTACTTTTCTAAGATTAACCTGTTTTGATTACTTTTTAAAAGTCATCTTAAGGTAGTTGTTGACTAGTGACTGTGTTTTTAATCATGTTCTCATTTTATGTTTATTATAGCAAAATATTATTTTTTTAAAAAAACTGGACTGGCAGCATAGAAAGGGGAGGTTGAGTAGTTACAAAAAAGTAGTTACTCTCTGGCAAAATTGCTGCTTTGTGTCCTGAGAATTGTGGGGCAGTGTGACAAAGATCAGTAGATCAATATATATTGATGACTTGAAGATGCAGCTTGATTTTTAAGCATCTTCCACGACTACTAGTAAAAGATAGAGACACTTCTATTGTGTTTTGTGTGAATGTCCAGCAGGCTGAACAAAACACGAATATATATAAATACAATTTAGGCTAAAAGACATGTTTATCGTAATTCGAAACTCACACCATTGTTGCTGTGTTTGATATTTATTGTACTTTGGTGTAGGAGGAAATGTAATCTGGAAATAAGCAATCATTACTATTATGTCCTCAAAATGTTTTAGCCTTGAGTTTTATATTTGATAAGACAAGCTTGAGTGACAGATGCAAACTGAGACTGGCCCCATGTCCTTCTGATCTTCTCTAATTGAAATTTTGTGAGATGAATTGAACGAGGAAAGTTCAAAGATCTGGGGATCCGTACTACATAAACATTGTTTCATTTAATCAAAACACTCTTTGAAGTGCAACACTTGTAGACCACCTGTAGCTTTGAAATATAAAGTCGTATAAAAGCTTCAGTGAATCTGAAGGGGACAGTGCGCAGCTACGATACGCCAGTGGAAAGAAAAAAGCAAAACAGGTAAGATGATCATGAAAGCCGAGTTTGTATTAATGTTTCTCTTCAGCATTGTTTTATTCCCCAGGCAGCAAGGCAAGCAACCCACTGCTTTATTCAGGATTTTATCAAGATTGTTTTTATTACAGTTGTTGCTATTTATAAACAAAACATGTTTTCTACCTAGCCTCCCAACTTTAATTGTTTCTATTTCATATGGATTTTACTTCAGAGTATTCTGGTAAAAGCCCATTCCAGCTTCAATTCTTCTCTGTGAAGTTTACACTTAAAGGCAATTTCAAAGACAAAATGACTGCAATGTAGTCCTTGCTTTCCTATAAAGGATGCAAACAAGGTGGTTTTCCACCTTAGAATTCTGCATGCATTTTGTAAAATCTACCCAGTATGTAGGAACAGCAAGGACATGCAATCCTCTAAATGTATTTAAGGATGGCAGACTGGTTGATGATATTCAGACACAGCATGATGCATAGAATCAGGAGGGCTTTGGTAACTTTCTAAGCATAAGGAACAAAATCAGTATTCCATTTCTTATGGCTACCTCTCTTGTATACCTCAGTATACAAATATTGTGTTCACATGCAGGTATCTCAGCAAATCTAGTATATCCTAATATATAAAGCTTGTGTTCAAGAAACCATACCACCTTGAAGTTAAAATGAATCACTAAATAAGCTGGACATTCTTTTATTATGTTTTCCATTATTTCAGAACATGGAAATATTTTTGAAACATTTTGGAATATTTCAATGGAAGGTTGGATTGAATGTTCCTTTTGTAAAATTTTTGATACAGAGAATGAAAGAGGAGTAGGATGAGGGAGGGGTGAGAAGGGAGAGGAGGAGAGGGGAGGGGAGGGGAGGGGAGGGGATAGATAGATAGATAGATAATTTTATTTCTATACCGCCCCTCTCCCAAAGGACTCAGGGCGGTGCACAGCCAAGTAAAAAACACAATACAAATCCCAATTAAATTTTAAAATTATTAAAATTATTACATTTACAGCCAAGATTCGTTAAAACCCAAAAATTTAAAACTCCGAATTTAAAACTCCTTTACAAAGATAGCCCTGCCTGTTGGAAGAGCAGGGTCTTGAGGGCACAGCGAAAAACTCGGAGGTCAGAGATTGTGCTTATTTCCGGGGGCAGTTCGTTCCAAAGGGCAGGAGCTCCCACAGAGAAAGCTCTCCCCCTGGGTGTCGCCAGCCGACATAGTTTGGCCGATGGCACCCTGAGGAGTCCCTCTCTGTGGGAGCGAACTGCTCGGTGGGGAGGAAAGGTCTTTTAAGGCTGAATGTTAGTTTGATGTGTAGGGAGAACCATGTCAACCTTCAACATACTACCAAGAGATTCATCATGTGGGAATTCTTTACCTCTGTGTTAATTCTTGGTTGATGCAGCAATGCAACAAAAAAGTGGACCAAGAGAAGTTTAAGCAGCTACCCAAAGTCAAAAAGTCTGCATGATAAGGGTAATTAATATTAATTGTACAATTTGATCATGAAGAGTTTGCTTTTCTTGTGTCTCTTTGATTTTCTGGTACTCTGTAATCTGTCTTTTGTTAAGGTTGGAACAAGTTTTCACAGCCTACTAACATTCTGGCAGAAAGTTAAATAGAATACTGTAGCTGTAAATCAAGTCACGTTTTTCAAATCAGGCTGTAAAACCATAAATCAGCCTATAGTTTTCCCATCAGTATTGCAAGGATTTAGCAAATAATGGTATTCAGAATTCCAGGAAGCAGTCCAACACAAGGGTTCTATCTAGTCTAATCTTTAGGTTGAAAGCCATAAAATACAGGCTACTAAAATAAAGCTATCACTAAAGTTGTTTCAGCAAGGTATGAGCCTACAGAGTAGTTTAAATCCATTAAATCAACCAAGTACAGATAATCTTCAATTTAGAGCTGCAACTAGGATTGGAATTTTGTTCATAAATTGTGAGGCTGGCCCAAAAAAAAAAAAATGCAGTCATGTGACTGCAGGATGCTGCAACCAGCCGTAAATGTGAACCAGTTGCCAAGCGCCTGAAATACATTCATGTGATCATGGGAGGAACGGGGGGGGGAGAGGAGGTGGTGTGACATTTTACAATGAGTGGAAGTGTCTTACAGGCTGTTAAGCACCTTTCTGAGGTTGTTGTAATTCTGAATGGTTGTTAAAGGACAGGTTGTAAGTTGCAGACTACTTATGAAGCTGAAATCCAGTTCTGGTTTTGCTATGTAATCGTTCTGCAAAAATTTACCTGCCAATATTGGTCTTTCTTGAGAGACTGCTATTCTCATTCTAGGTTACCCCAGTCTCTTGCACTATTGTCTTCTGCAAGACTTACATCTGGTCTTTGTTAAGTTAGTTAGTTAGTTTATTAAACTTCTATACTGCCCTTCTCCCGAAGGACTCAGGGCGGTGTACAGCCATATTAAAACAAACATATACTCACAAAATTTAAAAAAACAATTTAAAATAAATATATAAATTTGGCCCTTATGTTAAAAGCTACAAACACCCAATTTAAAATTCATTTTCTAAGCCAGCCCGGCCTGTTGGAACAAAAGAGTCTTAAGGGCACAGCGAAAGGTACGTAGGTCGGGAATCATGCGAACCTCCAGGGGCAGTTCATTCCAGAGGGCAGGTGCCCCCACAGAGAAGGCTCTCCCCCTGAGTGTCGCCAGTAGACATTGTTTGGCCGACGGCACCCTGAGGAGTCCCTCTCTGTGGGAGTGTATTGGCCGGTGGGAGGCTATCGGTGGCAGAAGGTGATCTTGTATATACCCAGGTCCTAAGCCATGGAGCACTTTAAAGGTGGTGACCAGCACCTTGAATCGCACCTGGAAGACCACCAGGAGCCAGTGCAGCTCGAGCAGCAGAGGTGTTACATGGGTGCGCCATGTCACCCCCATAATCACCCACGCGGCCACATTCTGGACCAGTTGGAGCCTCCGAGTGCTCTTCAAGGGGAGTCCCATGTAGAGAGCATTACAGTAGTCCAGATGGGACATGACGAGGGCATGAGTGACTGTGCGCAAGGTGTCCTGGTCCAGAAAGGGATGCAACTGGTGAACCAGGCGAACCTGATAGAAAGCTCCCCTGGCCATAGCCATCATATGGTCTTCTAAAGACAGACGTGCATCCAGGAGAACACCCAAGTTGCGAGCCCTCTCTGAGGGGGTCAAGATCTCGCCCCCAATAGTCAGCGATGGAGCTAGCTGGCTATATTGGGACTCCGGATATAAGTAACTTTGGGTCATAGCAATGGTGGGTTTCAAAATTTTTTACTACCGGTTCTGTGGGCGTGACTTGGTGGGCGTGGCATGGCTTGGACGTGGCAGGAGAAGGATACTGTAAAATCTCCATTCCCTCCCCAATCCAGGGGAAGGTTAGTACAAAATCCCCATTTTCTCCTGATCAGCTGGGACTTGGGAGGCAGAGAATAAATGGGGGCAGAACCAGTCAGAATTTTTACTACCAGTTTTCCAACCTACTCAAAATTTCTGCTACCGGTTCTCCAGAACCTGGTCAGAACCTGCTGAAACCCACCTCTGGGTCATAGGCATCTGTCAGAAGCCACAATGATAGTAAAATGACACAAGTACTTGATATGATACACTTGATAAGATGCTGCCTTCCTTTCCCCTTCCTGAAAGGATTTTCTAATTTTATAAGAAGACAGCAGTAAATTGGCCATTCTTAGAATATTGTGCACTGTTCTTTAATGGCTTTGAAGCAGATACTGTAAAAATTACCTATCCCAAATGCAATAGATTGGGGGCATGGTGGAAATATATTTTGTGCTCCCATTCTGCACTATAATTTTATGAGGGGTCCTTGGTGCTGTCTGAGCTTGTTTGCTTTCTTGCAGATGTTTCATTACCCAAACTATTTTATTTTTATTTTTATTTTTTATTATTCATATTTCTATGCCGCCCATCTCCGAGGACTCTGGGCAGTTTACACCAAAGACAGTATACTAGATAGCATATTGCCCCCAACAATCTGGGTCCTCATTTTACCCACCTCGGAAGGATGGAAGGCTGAGTCAACCTTGAACCGGTGAGATTTGATCCACTGATCTGCTGAACTAGCAGTCAGCTGAAGTAGCTGCAGTACTGCACTCTACCACTGCGCCACCTCGGCTCTTTTTCAAACGAGATAACAACATCACTACCACTGATGATGGTAACTAGTTAGGGATAATGAAACATCTGCAAGAAAATAAGCAAGCTCAGAGAACACCAAGGACCCCTCATTTCAACCCTGAGCTACAAATATTCACCTTTATTGCTATAATTTTATGGCTTAAGCATGTTTCCAGTGAATAGCTCAATACCACTGCTGTCATTTTCTCCGAAGAATGTATCTGCAAGAGTTCAATTACATTTTCAAAAAAATATTACGTGGTATCATTTTCCTGGAAACATGTTAGTTCACACTGGATATTCATGTTCCCTTATTTTAAAGTTGTGCCATGGTAAAAAGAAAACACCTTCCCTCACAGATGTGATCATTTCAAGAAATGGCTTCTTGCTAGTTCTAGTACAGACATCATAGATTTGCCTGCCACACCATATGATGCTTACCCAGATAATTCTCAGTATATGAAATATATATTTAAGAATATCTATTTTAAGAGAAAATATTTGAAAGTGTATTTTATGTGGCTTAAAATAGAAATGATAACACAGCAAGGATTATGGTTGGGCTATCTGCTCATAATTTTCCAGTAGTACAACTATTATGCCTAAAAATCTATTTCTAACAAACAGCACTGGCCTTAAACTCATATCCTGCTTGTAGGCTTCCCACTGATTAATTTCAATCAAAACAGATTTACAGATTTTTAAATCAAGTAAGATTTCGGCCTGATTCAGCATATGGCAATCTCTCATCACCTCCAGAAGTACTGTTAGACAACAATTTACAAGACCAAAATCATGGTTGACATGTCACCAAGAAAACCATTCCCATTTCATATATCCAGAATTTCAAAATATTTCTGGTATGTTATAAAGAGAAAAAGAACACACAAAACAATATGTTTATTAATATGCTATATTTGTACTCCAAATTTCTCAGCTATTTGCTTTTACAGTTCTCAGTGATCATAACCAACAAGAACAGTGGTGGGTTGCCCCCAGTTCACACCGGTTCTATAGAACTGGTAGTAAAACAGGTGGAAGGCCCCGCCCACCAACCTCGACGTCATCAAAACGCTTCTGAAAAGAACGGGCTCGCTCTCGCTTTGTTCGCGTGTGCGGCCCCACTGAAAACCAGTAGTAAAGGTAAGTAGAATCCACCCCTGAACAAGAACTGAAATAAATGGAAGTTTAACAAAATATAAAGTAATTATTTAAACAATTTTAGTGTTGTCACTCCGAGCGATTTAGCCTGAGTTCCACCTAACAACAACAAAAATCCAACAGAGGTGGATTTTTAAAAATCAAGAAAATGTAAACAAAAGTAGGATAAATTAATGCTTTTTGTTTTTATAATATATCTGTTTTCCATTAGTATTTTTGGTAACACCTTGAAGAAATGAGAAGAGAGTTATCATTCATGATCATCCTTTAGATATTAGTATGTGTCAGCTCAAATTCATACTTAGACATTCCTTAAGCAGGCATATAGTAGGGATTTCTGATGACTTCTTATGACAAGTAGAAATTGGCCTAAGTAGAAACCATGTGAATTTTAAATCATGGTATTGGGGGTAACAGGTGGATATTTTTCATCATTTTTCTGTCATGAGGTTGGAAGAAGAAGATACATCAAGTCCATTATATTGTACTTCTTGGAGCCTAAAGGAGCCTGGTTTAGCTCAACAGACAGAAGCACTGTAATTTAACATCAGCTGTCTGCAATTAAAGTAAGATCGAATCTCGCCAGGCTCAAGGTTGACTCAGCCTTCCATCCTTTCTAAGGTAGGTAAATTGAGGACCCAGTTTGTGGGGGCAATAAGCTGACTTTGTATAAATATACAAGAGGATGAAGGCTATTGCTTAACGCACTGTAAGCCACCCTGAGTCTCCGGAGAAGGGCGGCATATAAATCAAATTAAAATAAAAATAAAAAATAAAATAAAATAAAAAGTCAAATAGCCTTTGAGAATCTGTTCCTTTTCTATCATAATTCAAGACTCACCTTCCAAAAAAAAGATGAGCTTGTCTGAATTAAAAGAGACAGAAAAAATAAGACATGAAAAAGAGATCTGTTCTCTGCTGTCAGGCAAGAAAAATCAGGTCCACACTTATTGCTAATAATTCCTTCTCAATATTGGTTAATACTGATTAATATTCTTAAATATTGATTAATATTGGGGTTATGTAAGAGTCCACAAAATTCAAGGGAGGTTGGACTTAGTCTGCTTATGGCTACATAGGGATTCTAGGCTGATCTCTCCTTTAGTCCTGCTCCCTCCCCCAGGTTCTGCCATTCATCTGCAAATCGTATTAATGGGGTAAGCAGAGATTCTACAAAGTATATATTAGTGAAGCAGTACGAGTGAGGATCTTTTGTGAAAGATTTATTATTATTATTATTATTATTATTATTATTATTATTATTATTATTATTATTATTATTATTATTATTATTCATTATAGTCCTTTTTTGGATGTTCCTGTTTTCCAATTGTTATTTTTTTCTCAATTTTGTATTTAAACATATAAATAAATGAAAAGGATGCTAGTTACACTTTGTTGAATGGGATTTCTATTCCAGAAGGATATCTCTTACCCTGGATTAAAGTAATCCAAGGCCTTTAAATCGAGAACATTTTTCCCTAAAAGTCAGGTTAGCGCCAACCCTTCTAATGTTCCCAAAGTCCTTCAAGACCTGGTTATGTTATCAATTTTGAGTTTCTCAGGGAATTACTAACATTTTAAGATGGGTCCGCTACTGATACGTTTACTCAATTCTGCCTGTGGTTTGTATATCTTACTTTTTAATTTATTTTAATTTTTAATAATGATTGATATTTTTATAATGATTGTTTTTAATTGTTTTTATTTGGTTATTATACAAGAAAAAATGAAAATAGAGTCAATTCGGGTGAAATGGATGGCTATATATATTTGTTAAATAAATAAATGTAGAGAAACAGATCTAATGGACTTATGTATTATCTATATAGATACTTAATTTGATGTTTTCATTTCTTCTTGTGGGCCAATCTAAGAAACATCTTACAAAATGGCTTTTAAGCCATTATAAATAAGCTAGCACCAAACAAAGCTTTCAAATGTTTTACTGTAAAGAGGAAAATAATAATAATACATTAATTAGTAGACTAATCCAAATATAAAACAGATTTCACAATATAGTACAAGAAAAATCTCAGAGCTTTTAGTGAATTCAAAGAAGAGAAAATTATATTAATGTTTTCCTGCAAACAATACCATTTCCGCTGGAAATGAATACAATTGGAGAAAAGGGCAAAGTATTTTTGCCTTGGCAGGAATAAATTGATTTGGGGAAACTGCAAGTGAAAATTATATCCTCTCATCATCAAGATGCATGATGGGAAATTTCAGGGAAGAAAATGCTGCTTGTTTTTCTCAGAATGAAAAGAATACAAATGGTTGAAATACTTCACACAGTTACCCAGATATGTCAAACTTGGGTTAGACTACTAAATTAAGAAGCAAACTCGACAAAATATTAGAGTTACAGTATACAGGTAATCTTTGACTTATGACCACAACTGAGCCCAAAATTTCTGTTGTTAAGAGAGACATTTGTTAAGTGAATTTTTCCCCATTTTATGACTTCTCTTGACATAGTTGTTAAGTGAATCACTGCAGTTGATAAGTTAGTTAACCCGGTTCTTAAGTGAATCAGGCTTCCCCATTGACTTTGCTTGTCAGAAGGTGACAAAGGTTACTCACATGACCCTAGACACAACAAAAGTCATAAATATCATAAATATGAACCAGTTGCCAAGCATCTGAATTTTGATCACATGATCATGAGGATGCTGCAAAAGTTGTAACTATGAAAACAGTCATTTTCCATGCCCTTGTAACTTTGAATGGTCACTGAATGAACTGTTGTAAGTCAAGAACTATCTATACTGACTTTATTGCAA
Organism: Pantherophis guttatus; assembly: GCF_059756535.1. NCBI lineage: Eukaryota > Metazoa > Chordata > Lepidosauria > Squamata > Colubridae > Pantherophis > Pantherophis guttatus. The sequence continues at coordinate 96,800,084 of NC_142067.1, read as the reverse complement.
TAAGGTATTGTTTTTCAATCTTGGCAATTTTAAGATCTCCAGACTTCAATTCTCAGATTTCCACAGCCAGTATGAAATTCAGACATCTTAAGGTTACTGTTCCTGATGCAATTTAGAAACACTGCAAAAGGCTACAATAATTCAGTTATGGTTTAGCTCCTCTCCCTCTTTTACCCCAATGAATTGGAGGGGAGCTGGCCTGAATACCTGCTGAATGCCAGTATTTCCCAGGACTCCAAGAATGTTCTTTTGCCTAGTTCTTTCCAAATTCCCCTTTCCTGGATCTCCCTGATTCCCCACAAGATAATATCTCACAGGACAGCTTCAAGATAACTCTTTTCTCAACCACTTCTAAATTGGGGTTATGGCACAATAAGATTTCAATATGTTGTGTATAAAAATAGAGAAGGGCATTTCAATTCATCATGTTCAATGCCCATATGTAGGTGCAAAAATTCAGTATTTATCAGATGGCAGCAAGAGGTTACTCATGCTCAGATCATCTGCTGCCATCTAGTGCTTGCCTAGATATGTAGTCGCCATACAAGTAGTTCTCGACTTATGTCCAAAATTGGGGCCAGAATCTCAGTTGTTGAGTAAAACAGTCATTAAGTGACATATCATGTCACCTAGGTTCTCCCCAGGGGGAGAGCCTTCTCTGTGGGAGCACCTGCCATCTGGAACGAGCTCCCCCCGGAGAGACGGAGAATCACTGATCTGTGCGTGTTCCGCCGTGCCCTCAAAACATTCCTATTTCAGCAGGCTGGCCTGGCCTAACCTCTTTTTAAATTGTTTTTTAAATTTTTTAAATTTTAAATTTGTCGTATAAAAATTGGGGTTTTTAAATTTTGTTTTCTGGGCCAAATTATTTAATTGTATTTTAATGGTTTTTTAACATTTGTATTACATGTATTTTATCTTTTGGCTGTTCACTGCCCTGAGTCCTTCAGGAGTAGGGCGGTATATAAATTCAATAAATAATAATAATAATAATAATAATAATAATAATAATAATAATAATAATAATAATAATAATAATAATCATGTGACTGCTTCACTTAACAATCCCAATCCTGAGACTCCTGCAATCTTGCAGGTCATTAAGCAGCTTGAATCCCAGGTAAAGAGTGAATTGGTACCTCAGGGGGTTGGGAGCTCCAGCAAAAGCTGCATGCAAATTGGGGGGTTTTCGGGTGCCTCAGCCACCCCAGTTTAGCACTCATGTGGCCTGAAGAAGAAGCCCTTCAGCAGTCCCAGCACTGCAAGAACAAGCTGCATTCTCACAGTGCTCTGGAAGTCTTTTTCCCCAATTGTGCGAGGCTTGGAAAATGGTGCAAGGTGGCTTCAGGAAAGAAGGCCTGGCACAAACAGGAGGTGCTTTAGATAGGCCAGGTGGGCCTCTCAGCAGCCGGACAAAAACAGCCAAACAAGAGCAGCACACAGCAGACCCTGGAGAGCATTGGGCAGTAGAGACAATTGGACCAGTCTTCAAGCTTCCTTGGATAATGGCCCAAGATTGCATTTCTCAGTGGCTGCAGGTGTGGTAGGGCTGATGTTGAGGGGGCATGAGTGTAAGCAGGCTGTCAATCACCCTAATTTTAATCATGTGACCACAGAGATGTTGCAACAACTGTCCCTTCAGGCATGGGGCATAAATCTTTTCTTTCAGTGCCATCGTAATTTTGAAAGGGCACTGAATGAATGACTGTACAGTAGTGGCCAAAATTGTGGAAACCTTTTCGGCAAAGTGTATTTTTGAGGTTTGATGGCTAATAACACCACTTTTTTTGGAGTAATACCATAAAATTATATCAATGTAAAGATAATTTAATAATCAAGAATGTAATGCAATAAAGTTTGTTCAATTATCTGTATTCTATGAAAAGTTATAGCCAAATAAGCAGAAAAAGGAAGCACAACTTGCTTAGATTGATATCAGGTAGCTTTCATTCATCTGATTGTAGCCAATGAGCATGAGTGTTTAGAGAGCCAATCAAGTGTCATCTTGTTTTGGCAATGAGCCAATCAGATCACAGTAGGATTTGTTATTGATGTCATGTATTGAAGCTGAGAGGAGGACATTTATCAGTGTATTATTTGATTGCTATCAAGTTGGTTGGGTTTTTGGGGGTTATTTCATTTAGTGAGCTTGTAAAAACTAATAAAATTAAAGTAATGGTGCAAAGAGTTGACTGGTCACCCAGAAAGTGATGTAAAATAGTATTATTAAGTGAATAGGCCTACAGTTATAAAGAAACTAGAAGAAAAATTGGTGGAAACTTAACCAAAGCTGGCATTTCTAAGATTTTGGAGAGGTATAAGGAGACTTAGTTACTACAAAACCACACTGGTAAAAGCAGGAAAAGGTGCACAACAGCAAGTGATGATAGAAGAATTAAGAGACTGTGCCTATGTGGGTGTATACAAGATAAATGGCGCAATGCAATGTGAAGTGGAGTGCAAGGACTGTTCAGCGCAGACTGCAGGAATTTGGCCTAAAATCTAGAATTCCACAAAAAAAGCCACTTTTATCTCTCAAACAAAGGTTGAAAAGCATTACATTCTTGATTAAATTATCTTTCCATTGATATATAATTTTATGGTACTACTCCCCCCAAAAAAGTGCTATTAGCCATCAAACTTCAAAAATACACTTTTCTTAAAAGGTTTCCACAATTTTGGCCACTACTGTAAGTCAAAGACTACCACTAATGAAATCATATCCCCACCAGACAAACTAGCTGCCAGTTAGTTTTAAGGGAGAGCCTTTCCCCCTCTTTGACTTTGTGGATTTCTCATAGTTAGGCAGAAAAGAGGCAACTTCTATATTTGAATATCTATTTGCCTCTATCTTTTCTACAGGTGTTAAATAATTAGAGCTGGCTGAATTATGCACTGCAAATAATATTCATTGTGAATAGAGCCTCCCCCCTTTTAAAAAAGCCTCACAAATAATTAATGAAGCAATCCTGATTTTTGCAAATGTGTTTATTCTCATACACATTCATCAAAGACCTTGGACAAAGAATTTGTAGTCTTGAGAAATGCAATAAATTATTGCCTTCAGGTAATGTTGGTCATGTTTGGCCCTCAAGCAAATGGATGTTCCCACTTCTAGATCTGTTGGATTAGAGACTAAATTTTAAAAAGAGAGAAAAAAAATAGGCAGCAAATTAACTGTTCAGTTATCTAGCAACAGTTGTAATCAGAAAGAACAAGATCTGTCACATGGCACATCCTCCCATGTCATTTCAGTGTCTAATTTTTCCTTACTTCCTCAGTTTGTAATTATCAGGCAAAATCATTTCCCAAATATAGGTATATATTTTAATGCTACAATTTATAAGGGAACATTTTGCAAAATAAAATGCTCAGTGTCTCATTTTAGAGTCATAACTTTGTAAAGCTGTTACATGTAAGCATGTAAATTCGACGAATACCACTAAGAGAACTTTCTAAAGTGACTTCCATGAAACCATTCTTTCTACTCCCCATTCAATTCAAAGCAGTTTGAAAATTACCTATGATCTTCTTAGGGTGAAATGCGGAGAGGATAAAGCCACAATCATGGATGGATAATAGCAAGTTACTAAAGTTACTAAAAACAGGATTTAACAGCTATTGTTTTCATTGGTGAGTTGTGTTTAGTTTTGTCCTTTAGCCAATGGACCAAGTATTGATATGATACCAAATCAGTTCTCCTTATTCTTGAACCAAACGCCAAAAATGTAGAAGTGTTTTATTGGAGTGATACCTCAATTTAAAGTTGCCCCGTTCAGAAAATTTGACATCAGCTGCTATCAAGTGCAAGTTTATATATTTTTTTGGTATTGCAGCTTGTACAAAAGTTACGGTATTTATATTTTAACTACATCTTTTGGAATGCATCTGGATGAGGAACAGTATAGATTGTTTAAAATAAAATATATACTATAAAATACTGCTAATATAATGGATAACTCAACAAATGAAGGGAGAACATAAATTCAAAAGCACAAACACATTTGTTTCTTCATTGGTTTTTAGACAATTTGAAGAATTATTTCAACAATTATGTTTATTGTGGTATTATGAAACAAAGAAGAAAAAGTGAAGTTATCCTAATGATCAGCATACCAAGAGGAAGAATAAAAATTGTGTAGTTTCTTCCAAATCTAGAAAAGGCCTTTGACAATTTTTGCTGGAATAATGTATGTATTATCTTCCACAGAATTAATCTAAATATAGAGAGATAAAACACTGAACTTATGATGTTTAACAAGAATGTGTGTTGTTGAACAAGAAGTACAATTAATAAAGGCTTCCAGTGTTGACGTTTATAGTTATCAATAATATAAAACAAATATAGACCAAGGATTAAAAGATGAAAGGGACTTCACCAGCTGTATATGGCTGGTTGAAAAACTCTACTGAACAGGTAGGGCTTGAAAATAGCAAGAAATGCTAAATAAAATGTTTTTGTTTGTTTTGTTTTTTAAGACTCTAGCTTCAAAATAAATATATAAACATGTTAATCATATAGAACATATATGTGTTGCAACTGATACGATAATGTATAAAAAGGCAGGAATAGAAAATATCTCAAAAGTAAAATAAGGCAATACAATTCCAATTTTTAATGGAATAATTTCATAACAGAGAAGATTGGTTTTAAAAAGAAAAGCATTAAATCCTTTGATGTTATATATGTATATCAAATAAAGAGGAAAAGGGAAGAAAGAAAATTGGAAGCATTTTAAGTGGTGGTAGAAAGGATTCTGGAAAGAGAACTGGGTATAAAAATGAAATTAATGAACTTTGAATGTGAAGAGAAGAGAAAAGAGGAGAGGAGAGGAGAGGAGAAGAGAAGGGAAGAGAAGAGAAGAGAAGAGAAGAGAAGAGAAGAGAAGAGAAGAGAAGAGAAGAGAAGAGAAGAGAAGAGAAGAGAAGAGAAGAGAAGAGGATTCTTGAAAAATAAGAAAAGAGGCTAAAATCAAAAATAATATGGCCACATTCTAAGAACTTGTTCTGCCCAGCTACGGACCCCAAAGAATGCAGCACACACAAAGTCTGTACAAACCTTAGTTTACTAAATTAAATCAGTTTTTTTCAAATAAAGGCTGTTAATTAATTTTCTTAACAGCCTACAAGAATCCAAAGAATACATAATCGTAATCTTACTATGATTGGCAGAAAGCCCAGAAGCACTTTACAGGACACTGATAAGAGAACTAAGATCAGGACGCGAAGGAGAGTGAACTAAGTTGTTCCCTGCAAATTGCCTCAGTAGTCGTCCTTCCTTAAATAGGCTAAGGAAGTGGCCAATTAGCCCCAAGCTTTACTCTCGAGGAGATCTCCTCCTGAGGAACCACTCCTCCCTTTTGGCAACTCTGTGCGCCTGTGCATCGAGAAGAGGCTCCTCCTCTTCTTCCTCTTCACATGGGAGCTTTTGGAGGTTCTGAAGGCCCTGGCTGAACCCCCACCTCTGGCACCACATCTTCTCCAGCCTCCTCATTGTCTGACTCGAGTGCCAGCTGCACAGGCTGCTGGCGCAGCACCACACCAGCCTCCTCGCTGTCAGAATCAGCTACTAGCTGCACAGGCTGCTGACGGGCCACAACAGAAGTTGGGAAATAGAGTGGCATGCAAAAACTCAAAAGGAAAAATAACAAGAGAACATTCTAGATATAAAAGAAAGGAGTATTTTAGGTATTAAATAAATAAATAAATAAAAGAAAGGCGATATAAGTGGATTTTTTAAAGGTTTGCATAAAGATGAATTTATAAACTGGAATACCAGAAAGAAAAATGAATTAGCTAGAAAAAAGCAATATTTTTCAAAAGTTTCATATTTAGTCATATGTAGAAACATTTATATAATCAAGGGTCACAGTTTCTAGCTTTTAGAAATTTTCCATCATCAATATGTTTGTGTGTGTGTGTGTGTGTGTGTGTGTATGTACATACACAATATTTTATTTTATTCAAAAAAGATTGAAATACAAAACTCCAAAAAAATTAAGGAATAAAACAAAGAACACAAAACATACAAGACATTAAAAGTACATTGAAAAGTTCATCACAAAAGAAAATACTGACACTTGTAAACATTATCCCTCTTAGTTGAATACTGATTAATACATTACTGCTGTATTAATTTCCCATCCCTTGAGAAGCAAAAGATTTTTAAACTACTAAATCTATTTGAAAATTACTAACTTGTCATCTATATATTATGTTATTGACAAAATAGATAAGAAAACAATAATAATGAAAAAGACAAGTTTATTTTTAATATACCATCCAAAGATAATCTGATCAGAAAAGTTTTGGAATGTGCGGAGATGGACAAATTAACAAAGGAGATACAAGAAAAAGAGGAAACAGATTACTTAGTGTGGGAGAAATGGTATGAATGGTTGGAGAAGAGAGATAAAAGGAAAGGAAAAATTAAATAATGGTCGAAATAGGAGTTGAAGTATAATTGCTAATATAAAGAAACAAAAATTGTAGAAATGAAAGTGTGTACATGAGTATTGTTATGTATATTGTAAATAAATAAATAAATAAACATTAGAAGTATATGTATAAAAGATATAGTAGAAAAAAAGGGAGGAAAAAATGTATAAGTATGAAATTTTTGACTGATGCAAAACTGTTGAAACAGAAAAAGTGTTAAAGCTTCCTTTTTGTTTTTTTCAAAAATGTTTAATAAAAAAATTTGAAAAAAGAAAAAAGAAAAAGACAAGTTTAAATTTTTAAAACGTCTGTTAACAAGCTATTATTGTGATCAACTTTTAGAAAATTTTCCATAGCATTTTATCTATCTCATATAATCCCCAAATTTAACAATAATTCATCCTGGATTAAATATCCATGTTTGTTTCTTAATGCCATTTCTTAACAATTATTGTCTGATTAAATATAGTAAATTCAGTCTCCAAAGTTGGTCTATCTTCTCAACAAAGTCCAATGAATTAACTGGTTCCAAATCCATTTATTTTGTGAATCTGATTTATTTAGATTTATTTAGAACTACATGCATCTAAATAGTTTCCATAGCCATTATCATTTCATCAAACATTTAAAAGAAACTTTCAGCTAAAAAATAAATAATTTAAAGGTATAGGGAAGATATTTTCTGGATATGTCAATCCAAAGTTAAAATAAAAATAATAAGCGCTAAATATTTTTGCAAATTAATAAAATGCAAAAATCCTGTGGTAAAAGTCCAGTGCTGATGTAAATCAAATGGAAGCATTTCAATGTCCAAGAATACACCATTTTCCATATGAAAAAGCAAAAGTTATTTAAAACAACATAAATCAAAAGGAAAAAAAACACATGAAATCCAGCAGAGATTAAAGTAAATCAGCATTCAGCCAATCATTCAACTTTTAAAGACAAAAAACAAAGTAATGCAATAGATTTTTAAAAAATGAAAGTTAAAACCCAGGCATGCTTAGAAAACAAATTGCTGAAAGGAAGGTGGATGCCTAGTGACTTTCCTACTGTTCCCATAGAGAATAGGAATCTTCAAGACTCTCCTTCTCATCTAGTTCCACAGCTATCAAAAAGCCATTTTGTGTCATTCCTAAGTATTCCCATTCAAATTCAGGGAGCAGCAATGTCAGGGAACCAACTTTGGCAGCAAAACCAGTAGATCATTGTCAGGGAAAAGAAAAATTCCTACCATTCAACATTTATCTTGGGGAAGAGTCTCATCACTATTATTATATTGATTTCCTTCTGTAAGCATCTGTGTTCAACATGTGGTCTTTGGAAGATCCCTTGATTTTGTTGAGTGTATCAGAAGCAGTCATTTTGGGCCCCAGGTTGTAGTCACCTCCAAGCCTTTTGTTGTAACCAAAAAGAAGTTATAGAAAGAAATTATAGACCAAATCCAAAAATAAGAAAGCACTCCATATATTTACATATTTATAAATATCTACATATTTATAATGAAGGATTAAGTGCCTTAGACTAATGAAAAAAGTTTGTGGATGTGTCTTCTTCTCCTCCTGCTCTTCCTCCTTCTCTCCCTCCCCTCATTCACCTTCTCCTCCTTCTCCTTCTTTTTCTTTTTCTTTCTCCTTCTCCTTCTCCTTCCTGAGTTTTAAGACAGAACTGGCCTGATATTCGTCTGTGTGCAATCAGAGATAGAGCCTTCAGATAGATAATGTAATACTTTGGTGGTACAGAGGAGTGTTTAGCCTATATGTTTATATATAAAATTTTGGGAAAAGATACAATTCAAAGAATAGGGTTATTCCCCCTAGAAAACCTTCTAGTGGCCTCACTGTTTCTTTTTCCTTGCATTATTTTCATTATTATCCAAATAATGTTTGCATTACTTTAAATAAGATGTTACATGTTATATGTTCGGATTAGAAGGGAAAGTTGGTTTCTTTGAATGGTGTTTCATTAACTTTCTGTCTCACTAGAAATAAGAATCCGCTTAGTTTTATTCAGTTATGTAGTGTACTAATTCTACAATGATATGTTTCTTGGAGAATTCTTAAATTGCCTTCATTGTTTATGCTGCTGAGAGTTGTTTTCTTTAAAAGAAAAGGGCAATTCCACCAAATTCTTACTTATCTTTCTTTCCTCTCCATAATGTCTCCAACTTCATATCAATGTGTTATCAAAAGGCTTATCCTTCCTGTAAAGACAGCAGTGAAATTACCAATTATGAGTGAAATGGTGCTTAAGACAATTTAATAATTTCTGTAGTTGAGATAAAATTAAGTGCACAATCAAGAGCAAGTCTTTTTTACAGACTCCCTTTTTTGTATCAAAAAATTGATGAAGATGATTTAAGTGTCCTTTCCATGTGAGAGAATAGAATCATGGCCCTACCAAATTAGAAAGGGAAGTGCCATTTCTCTGGCACAGACTGATTGTGCCCATTTCAAAAATTATTTAAAAAGGAATGCTTTGCATTTTGCACAAGCCCAGCACTGCTCTGATATTCATTAAAGCACCACTTTCATGTAACTTTCAAAGCAGCCACATCTCGTTTAACTCCATTGAATCTAATTATGCTTTTGTCTTTGATAGTTTATTAGTAGTCTTCCCCAACATGATGATCTGCATAAACAATTCAGCTTTCACAATTTTTCTAGCCAACATATCTAGAAAAATCAGGTTAGAGAGATAGGTTCAAAGTTATAACCTAAATCTATTAGTCTTGAGTTGTATCCTGTTTTCAGGAAATTCTTATCCTCCTTCTGCTTTCTTTTGATACTTGATAAAAAGTTTTTATTTTTGGTATCAATGCAAGATTTCATTCTGTCTCTTCAAACATTTTTTTTTAAATGAACTATCAAAAAATCCATCAATGAAGACCACAGTGCACAGTGGTTGGTATTGATGATGAAGATTACATCTTTTAAAAACGAGCTATCAAACGATACGCCATTACTGATGAGAATTTTAAAAAAGAACAGAAACAATCTCTTCAAATAAGAGCTTTTCAGATTCTTGTTGAACAGCAATTGCACTTTATTATTCTCGGTTCCCTCACTGGGGTGGGGAGGGAACTTGACAGAGCTTCTTCAAACTTTTGATTACTTTGGTCTTCAGTGTTGTGGGCTGGTGTCTCAGCCGAGATTTCTATGGCTGCCTGTCTTTTTATCCCAATTGCCTTCTTCCCAAATCAAAATACTGTCCAGAAAGGGACACTATAGGACTGTGAGCTGCTAGGCTGAGTGCCTCTTTTTATGCCTTATTACTTCTTTTCATTCTTTCTTTTCATAATTCAAAAGCAGCCATTGGTTCCGCATAATTGGATAAATACCTTATTATCAAAAAAGCTAACGTTGGGTTGCATTGAAAAAGGAAAAGACAGAATGGGTAACCAAAAGGAAAGGAAAAGGAGGTATATACATGACTGGCAGTTCCCATTTCTTTACAAGTGTTACATTTCGGTCCCCAGCCACTACCACATGTTTCCTGTTCACAGATAATTTGTACAACATATTTTATCATTCAGTTTTAGACACAGTTGAAAGGCTTTTGCCTAAGGCTTAGAACACTTTGAAAATTGTATACCATTTGCAAAGCTTTCTTCTGCTTCAGTGTCCAATTAGGTGACTGCCTTCCTACAGACACTGAATTTATCATTTATGAAAATGGGATTTCTTTTCCCCAATCCCAAGGTGAACAGGAGTTAAAAAAAAACCTCTTCTCACAGAAGAATTTGTGAATACAACAATTGTTCCTTTGCTATCACAAGTTCAGTGTGGCAAAAAGCTGGCTCTTATCAATGGAATTAGGGTATGTTGGCCTTCAGAGGCTTGGGGTCTATTTTCTTAGCAATAATAACAGTAATAGAACATGGTAGAGATATGATATATATTCTAATTAATTGCAAGTAAAATTCTTGGCTTGTTATATTATTCTTTTGCCTTTTGTCTACTCTGCTTCACTAAAGTTTTCTTGTCTGTTAAAGAACAGTGACCACACTTTGCACACTTGTGTGCTAAGAGCTTCCCCTGCTGGACATTTCTAGAAAACATGCCTTAGCTGGAAAACATGCTCTCCAGATCTAATTTCACACTTCATATTCTTGACCTAAGAGTAGCAATTGATAGCTGATTAACCAGTGTATTATGATCTAAACTTTTTTAAAAATAAATAAATAAAACCTTGCATTGTTAGATGTGGCATTGTATCAAATAAAAAAAGTCTTGCAATATTTTAAGAATAACCAGTTTTCTTGGGCAATGGTTTCAGGGAGTTAAACTAAGCTTCAACAAATGGATGAAATGGATTGTCATATAGTTATACTATACAATACAGCAAGCAACACAAATGGCAAGAGGTCTTGTCTGATATGTTTATGCAAGGCACAAACTATAACACTTCTTAACAGTATAACAATACAGAAAACCCTGATTTCAAATGATACTAAAATTAACGTTATTGGTAAATAATTTAACCATCTATTCCAGTTGACAGATTTGTGTGTTTTTATATAATTGGTATATCCATGTTACTGTTCAAAGAACCGCATCGTAAAATTCTGAAAAGTGACATTACATTATAAATGTGGTTTCAAGATTCACAGATTTTTACTTTGTAGTAAATAGGGGGAAAAATGATTCCAGAAGTGTCTGCTATATTATCTGAAATAAATAGGTAAGAGAGAGAGATGATAGGTAGATGACAAGTCATCTATGGCAAAAAGATTTGACTCCAGCATGTTTCCTTTGTAACCTGAAATTATAGTTGTATGTCATGTGACTACAATCCTCAAAATAAATTAAAATTTAAAGTATTTTTTTCAGAAATGTAATATCTGAACTTGCAGGTTTATCATAGATATATTTATGTAGTAACTTATCTTGTGAGATCTCAATGAGAGTACGATTTGATCCCTGATAAATTACTATTTTTATGTACAAAGATCACTGTTGGAGTGTTTCTCCTCCTCCTATATTTTTTCTCCATTTCCTATAATATTTATAATTGTACTTTTAAGAGTTCTTTTTATTATCTTTTAAAATATTATTGCATTAATGTCTTATGCTTAGATAACTACATGTACAATTCTGGCTAGAAGAGAGCTCACACTGAAGTCACAGCTTTGTAGATGAACATAGATTTGGCTCTCCCAGAACTAGATGAACGATTCTGCCTTTTTACTTTGCTGTGGTGCATTCTAAATTAAAAAATAAATTACAGTATTTGTGTCTACTTTCTTCTGATAAGATGGAAGTGAGACATTTTAAAAGCGAATCTAAATTATAAACGTCGTAGTCTCTGAAAATTTCAGATTGCAGCCAAAGTAATATTTTGCAGTTCTGAATGACTATGCCTGTGTGTATGAGTGTTAAGTGAAATAAAGAGGAGGCTGGCTTCTGAATCTCAGGCACTGTCAGAAAAATGCCATGTTTCGTTGGTCTACCAGAGAGCTCTATGTAGTTGTTAACTGAAATATATCAATTAAAACCCTGGGAGACTTAGAAAAGCAGTACTGTGAGAGGCAAAACTAACAGGATTTTAATCTAATTGTGCACTTATCTATTTTGTAAATAGTCAGTTACAAATTGCCAAGTGTACTGAAGACTATGCTAGTCAAAGTTGTATCACAGCACTGAATTAATAAGGGGTTGCCAAAAGTCTGAAATGGAAACCTTGTTCAAGCTCTGAAAATGCATTTTCACCGACCTGATCACATGGCCTATTTCTATGGCTACTTAAACATGCAGGAATAGGGAAGGGGAGGAGAGGGGAGGGGAGGGGAGAGGAGGACAGTTATCATATATAAAAAGTTCCATGGCATTTTTTCTAGTTCTCTTTCCATTAATCCAAAAGAAAAGTGTCTGGTTTCAGTTGTTAAACTCTTCTGGATTGATGTATGTATTTATATCCAAATTCTTTTAGCTTTTTTGCATGTCCACCAAACATGCCAAAATGTCCCTTCATGTTGTTCACATTTAGAGCAAAGATTCAAAGTAAGTTTGTATATTCTAGGTGGTTTCTGTGGTGATAAGTACCAATGATACAGTATTTCATAAACACTGTTCTTAAGACTACAACATATAGTAAATATCAAACATATTTTCCCATTGATCCATTTGTATGTTATAATGATTTTTTTTACCCCATTTTATCATGTATTCCTTCATTTCTTGTTCTTTGTATAAAAGTTTATAAAATGTATAAACTTTTCAACAAAATCATTAATAGTACATAATTGAGCCACAGTGGTGCAGTGGTTAGAGTGCAGTACTACAGGCTACTTCTCCTGATCACCAGCTTCCAGCAGTTTGGCAGATCGAATCTCACCAGGTTCAAGGTTGACTCAGCCTTCCATCCTTCCAAAGTCAGTAAAATGAGGACCCAGATTGTTGGGAGCAATATACTGACTGCTTAGAGAGGGCTGTAAAGCACTATGAAGTGGTATATAAGTCTAAGTGCTATTACTATTGCTATAATTCTATTTCAAACTCAATCCTATTTTAAAGTCCACTTTAAATCTTCCTGGTAATAAAGAAATCTTCCTGTGCATAAGAAAAGGATATCCATTGACATGGATATCCTTCTCTTATTAGAACTTTTCTTGATGTCATTTTACAATCTCCTTGAGAAAATTCTAGTACATCATGGTAAATTAACCATTTATGTTTATTTATCATTTATCATCTATAAAGTGCAGAAAGTCACAAAGATGTTTTTCAGCAAAACCTAAATTTATATATATTCCATACTCTTAAGTATAGCTCATAAATGTTTATTCAATTTTTTAAGTTTATAAAGCAATAATATTTTTAAAAAACTTTAACTTTAAATCATTGCCTGTAGAATAATAACTAACGCAATGCCATGGAAGTATACTTAGAAATAAATCTTACTGAATTTCATAGCATTTCCTCAGAGAAAATTAAGAAACACACTGTGAGAAACATATCATAGGATTGGAGATTTGGACTGGAACCATGTCCTTGACTCAATGAATAGATTGCCATTAAATGGGATTTTAATTATCCTGAGGAAATCATTGTAGATTACTACAGTGTTTTATTTAAAATTATTTATTTCTGTATTTTATTATATGTTAAAGTGATTTTCTCAACAGTATGTTAAAATAATTAATAAAACCTTATACTAAAATGTCATATAATCTGTAAAATATTGAACGTCAACCATCCCAACCAGTCATCTAGCAAAGAAAGACTCCTGGACATTTGCTTTGCCAAGAGTATACTTAATTGAAACTGAAATAGTTACAGAAGTAATGCAAGCTGAGGTTTTCTCATGAAGCAGCACAAAGGAAAGTTCCTTCTTCCCACTGGACATACCCTGGTTACCTGCAAATGTCCAGTCAGGTGCTTGTATATAGTTCAGGAAACAGGTGCTCTGTTTCCCAGCTCTGCATATATTAATGATCTTGGCTACAGGGAGTTTCTTACACAGCTCAATTGGGCTTGCATCCTCCCCGTTATTTACATTCCAATCTTTCCCTCATCCCCCACCCCATGCTAAAGTCTGGCTGCCAGCTCATGAAGCTTGGATAGGTGAGATGCAGCCATTACAGTGAATAAATATTAAACTAGATTACTAGCAGTCACAATGGCGGCAGCAATAACATTCTGGCAAAACATTTTGGGATCAAAGGCTAAATAGTGCTCTGAAGAACACCTGCTAATGGAAAGGAAACAGCTGATTTCAGGTAATGCAAACGAGTCCTACCTTTACATCTACACGCGTTCCAAAGCATAATTTTGACTTCCAGTCAATGATAAGCACTGCCCAGGTCTAGAAAATATAACAAACTAGTAAGTTTATTAATAGTCATGTGACCATTAGTAAAGCTGAAACAGAGCCCCTTTGGTGTACAGATAGTCCTTGACTTACAACCACAACTGAGCCCAAGTCCCTGTTGCTAAGCGAGACATTTGTTGAGTGAGTTTTGCCCCATTTTACTGCAGTTGTTAAGTTAGTAACCAACTGTTAATTGAATCTGGCTTCCCCGTTGACTTTGCTTGCCGGAAGGTCACAAAAAGTCATCACATGATCCTGGAATACTGCAACCGTCACAAATATGAGTCAGTTGCCAAGTATCTGAATTTTCATCATGTGACCATGGGGATGCTGCAATGGTCATAAGTGTGAAAAATGGTCATAGGTCACTTTTTCAGTGTTGTTGTAACTTTGAATGGTCACTAAATGAATTATTGTAAGTTGAGGACTACCTGTAGTGATTAAGGCATCTAATTAGAAAGTGGTAAACTGTGAGTTTTAATTCTGCCCTAAGTATAAAGCCAGCTGAGTGACCCTGAGTCAGTCACTTTCTCTCAGTCCTAGGAAGGAGCTAATGGCAAACCACTTCTGAAAAACCTTGCCAAGAAAACCACAGGGACTTTTTCAGAAACTGAGAATCAGAAATGACTGAACAGAAGAAAAACAAACAAAATGTCAGACAAAAACATATTTCATGACACACATTCAGTAAAGTAGATGACCCTTTAAGACATAAAAGACACCTAAATTGCTCAGACATCCAACAGAAGATTCTGTACAGTGCAAGTGATGGTATAGAATTTGGGCATACACCATAAGATGTTTTTATGATGCTCTACTAAAAGATACTTTAGCCTGAACAAAATGTAGTCCTCTGACTAGGGAATCCCCTGAAATAACACAGAAGAAGCCCTGTAAGAAGCATATGTTAAGAAGTGTATCTCACACACAAGTTCAATTTCACCTTGACTGTAACAGCAAATTTGGGGGGAAATGAGATTTTGTCTGTTTTTGCAGTATCTATTTAAGAGGAACAAAGTATGTTAAATGGGCCACTGGCAATAAGATGCTGTTATACTACTCTGTTTCCCCCAAAATAAGACCTCCCTGGATAATAAGCCAAATTGGGCTTTTGTGCACAAGCGCTAAAAATAAGCCCTCCCTGAAAATAACACACACACACACACGAAAATATTAAAACACATGCACAGCCGGTCCCAGCCATTTCCTCTGGTTAGGGAGACAGAGCTGGAAATCAGGTAAGATGGCAAGAGGAGCCCAGTCTTGCTCCACGCACCCCAACATAATAAGACCTCCCCAAAAATAAGGCCAAGCACTTATTTCGGAGCTCAAAAAAATATAAGACAGAGTCTTATTTTCAGGGAAACATGGTATTATTTTTGTTGTCTACATAATAGAATCTAAACACTTGTATTCTATGAAACATTTTGTTTTCATTAACTTTAAAGTCCCAAATATGGTCTCAGGCCTCCATTCGTTTACTTGTTCCATATGATAGTGCAAGACACAAAGTGAATTTCCAATAAAATGAGGGGGACAGGGGGGCTTCAAAAATTTTAGCAAGGGGTTCTCTGCCCGGTTGTTGGGTGGGGGTGGCCATGGTGGGTGTGGCTAGTTGGCCTCCTGCACCATGGCCGGGGGGGTGTTTTTGCCTTCCCCGGGCTCCAGAGGCTTTCCTCAAGTCTCCGGGAGGGTGAAAATGGCCTCCCAGGCTCCAGAGGCCCTCTGAGGCTGGAAATGGGCCCATTTCTGGCCTTCTCAAACTTCTGGTAGGCCAGTTTTTTGCCTTCCCTGAGCCTCCACGCATGCCCTGCACTTACCGGCATCCAAACGGGCCACATGGAGACTCCTGGGAGGGGAGAGAGGGGTGGGTGTAGCCAGCCAGGAGTGGGATTTGGTGGTTCTCTGAACTGTACAGAATCCTAGCTAGAGGTTCTCCTGAACCCCTGTGAACCCCCAGCAGCCAACCCCTGCAGGGGGGAGGGAATTGCTGAGTGTGGAAAATCAAGTTTTACAATTCTGCTCTTATTAAGCATAAGCAACTAGTAAAATTAGTTCTTGTCAGTTTCTTTGTTAACAAATATCACTATAAAAGTATTACAATAATGTTTCATTTGTATACTTAATTAGGGGAAGTTGCTTGAAACCAGATCAGACTATTCATTTTGCCAGGCAATCAGCCAGAAGTCTTTCAGATTGTAGTTTGCTTTACTCTTTTTAAGTGAAATGTTTATGATTGAAAATGGGACCTTCTGAGTGAGAACAGACTCTTTACGCTAAATTGTAATCTCAATCCTCAATCCTATATTTTATACACTTTTATTTGGATGGGAAACCCAATAGTAATTCTATAACATGCTCATGTTTAGCATTCAATCATACTTTCTTTCTATGTTCTTATTTTTGTCATCATGTATGTACCCATAAGGGACGCGGTGGCTCAGTGTCTAAGATGCTGAGCTTGTCGATTGAAAGGTCAGCAGTTCAGCGGTTCGAATCCCTAGTGCCATGTAATGGAGTGAGCTCCTGTTACTTGTCTCAGCTTCTGCCAACCTAGCAATTTGAAAGCACATAAAAAATGCAAGTAGAAAAATAGAGACCACCTTTGATTGGAAGGTAACAGCATTCCGTGCGTCTTTGGCATTGAGTCATGCCAGCCACATGACCACAGAGATGTCTTCGGACAGTGCTGGCTCTTCAGCTTTGAAATGGAGATGAGCACCGCCCCCTAGAGTTGGGAATGTCTAGCACATATGTGTGAGGGGAACCTTTATCTTTACCTATGTATCCATCAAGAAATTTCTTAATTCCACCACCATTCTATTCTTCAGGCCACAATATATTTCATTGAAGTTATTTTTCTGTAGGCCTAGGTTGATTGTATTTTTACAAAATTTAGGATTTTCTCAGATCCCTTCTCCCCAGTCATTTTGGCAACTTAAGAATCCATGCTCAATTAATGTGTTCAAAGAAATAATAAGGCTATTAGTACATTGGAATAATTGTATAATGACTGAAAGTAAAATTGTAATTAGGGTCCACATGACATTTAATATTCTGTTTCACTCCCTTTACTCTCATAATATCTCATTCCTATGACAAAAATTGAGCAGGATTTACTGTGCAGTGACTGGCAACTTTACAGCAATTCCAAAGTATGTTTACTAAAAAGATATTTCATTCTAATCAGCTTAAAATTTGCTTACAGTTTCAGTGAGATAAAAGTTCTTTTAATGTGTTTTTTTCCCATCAACAGTAAAGCAAACTCTGTAATTAATTTCTTGAAATGTTTTTACCCCAATGTTTAATTGTTTTTTTTTCCTTTACCTCATCATTTTTGGTTAACATTGTATTAAAAATCCTACATATTAATGAAAACAAGAATATAGTGAATATAGTGAAGAAAAAATTCTACTTATGTATGCAAATATTTAACCAGGAACATCCCTATTAATGCCAAAATATACCACATCTTCTCAAAAATATTTTAAAATAATGCTTGGTAGATGTTCACTAACCAACTGTGATCTATTCTTTTAATTTTCCAATCTTAATAGAGCTGGAAGGGACCTTGGAGGTCTTCTAGTCCAGCCCCCTGCTCAAGCAGGAGACCCTATACCATTTCAGACAAGTGACTGTCTAGTCTCTTCTTATAAACCTCCAGTGATGAAGCCCTCACAACTTCTACAATTGATTCAGAGATTCAGACTGAATTAGAATCAACAAGATATTCCATTTTAAAATGCTTAGTATTCTGCTTTAATGAGTATCAAGCTAGGAGATTCCACCACCATTACAAAAAAAAAAAAAAAACAATAAAAATTACAGAGAAGATGAATTGCAGATGATGTCACGCAGATGCTCCATTAAAAGACGGTGGCAATTCCTTAAATGAAAATTTGTTCCAGAAGTGACATCACTTGAAGATACACTAATTATGTAATCAAGGGAAGAGAGAGATGGAGGGAGAGACCACAAAAGAAAAGAAACTGTGAAAATATCTTTGGCAATAGGATTTAGGCAAGGTAATTGAAAGAACACCTAATGTCAAAAACTTCATATGGATACTTTGATCACAAGCAACATGGAGACTGAAAGTTTTTTGAACAACAAGCCATATGAGTGAAAATATTCATGGCATAATTAGATAAATAACAGATCTAGTGTCTATTTTTATTTTCCTTGATGAGAAGCATTGCAGGAGAGACTGCTGGTAGTTAATTCTCCCTAACAACAATCTGTGTAATCACAAACCCCAATTAGCTGTGCCTGTTCTATGCTATACAAACTATTTCCTTAGCGCTTCACATCACTACTTTGTAATTAGCTTTCATCTACATGAGCTTTGACTAAAAAAAATATATAAAAGAGTGTAAGTGATTGTACTGCCACTCAGTATTCTGTGAAATAATCGCCCGCGATTTCAATCAGATTAATTTTATCACCCGTATTAAGGAAAATTACCTCCCTCTTTACTCTCTACAGCTGAGGGCTATTTCATTTCCTGAGATGTTCATAAAAGCATAATATAAAGCAATCTGTAATTGTAAATATCCTTTCCTAATAACTTTGAGATATTTCCTTAATACGTCTTTACATTTGGAGTTTCCGTTCCATAAAATACAGTAACAAGTGCTCTATTATGCTTAAGTATGTGCTGTTAAACTGGGCAACTTAGTACTGGCCTTCCTGTTTTTACATAGGGTTATATTTAACTTGTAGATAATGGGAACAAGGTTTAAAAGTGATGGAGCGGAATAATGGCGTTGCGACAATAATATATCTTACTGCTGTGAAGAACAGCCTTTTAACGCGTCTTGCAGGTCATCCAGCACCGATTCCATTTTTCACTGCCTGACAAGTTTCACCTTCACCCACTATGTGAACAGGTACTAAAACAGATTTTTCAAAGAAAAGCTGCAATTTTTCTGAACTGTCCCCTACCTTAGGGTAAGCAATCTGCTTGCATGAGGTAAGCCATCTACCCCCTCAGAAAAAGTTAAGTTTCATCTTCCCAGCCTAGTGATTGTCAAACGTCTTTTTTTAGCAAATGAATAAATGATCTATAAAATAGAGAAAGGTTTCACTGTGAGGATGGTTGCTTGTAAGAAATTAGGGCCACTCACACAGAGTTGTGTATCAACCTTTATTGGGGGAAGGTACTTGGGTATTCGTTTCACATATAAAGGAAGGATGGATGTGATGAATATTACTATAGAAATTATGTGTACAATTACATTCATTAGAAGATCCATTTTATCATAAATTTGCCTGCGTATACATTCTTAGAGATCACTTCATTCCATCCCCACACCCAAAAAAAATTAAAGATGTCACTTTTTGTATACTTGCCAGGAGTGTACTATGCGGTTTTACTTTTCCAGTAAAGTCAGTAAATCCATGTGCAATAAAAATATGCATCTTCTTTTTATTTGTAATGTATACAAAGATGAAGAACACACATACAAGTACATGTCAGAAAGTCTGGTGCAAATATAAATCATTCTCAAGTTGGTTCTTATTAGGAAGTAGGATATCCATCAAGTTTTAAATCGACTTTCAAGCAGGAAAATTTCCAAAGCTAACTGAAAAAGAAAAAGTCCTAAACCTTTGTGTAAGTGTTCTTATGCATATAGTTAATGAGGGAATGCACTAAAGGCTATTGATGCAATGAACGTCATCTTCAAAAAGCAGGATGTAACAATAATGCGCCTGATGGATGTACAAGAAAACCACTTATCACACTGAAACGAGGCCACAGAATTGTATATTAATCTTTGGAGAGACAGAAGAGGGTGAGAGTTAGTCCTTGACTTTTTTAGAAGAGTAGATCGGAGATGCAACTTGGCACTTGTGCTTGCTTTAGAAGCAGAGCAGATATTCTTTCTAAAACATCACACATTGAGAGGTATAGTATGCTATACACCTTTTGGGTCTCATTAATTTAAATAAAAGCTTTTTGGCTGAATGGTACCCCTAGTGTGAAAAGGCATTTTGGATTTCTATCTCCCAAACATAACAATTCAAATGCAACTATATAGGTCTTTACTCCCAACATGATGCCTGGAGCAAACAATGTTTCTTCTGACATGTTCCTTCACTCCTGCCAGGATCCTTGCCCTTCTTAGCTTTATTTTTTTTTTAGGTTCTTTTAATTAAAAGAGGAAAGGAAAGCCAGCACGCTATGAAGTAAACCACTAGCCTCAAGCACAACCTGCATTTCCAACAATACTTCTGCTCTTGCCATATCTCCAGAAACATTAGCAGATAAGAAAACAAAAACTGTGACCAATATTTTCTGTACCTTCTAGTGACTGGAAATACATGCATTGTCAACGTTTAGGGAGAGTATTCATATATTCCAAATGTATTTTTTGTCCACAGAGTTTGAGATCTCTAGGAATCTATGCCTATAAATTCCAAAATTATATCTAAAAGCATCAAATTAACTTCTGGACAGAGGGATTCACTTTCCTTCTCTATTTAATCTAGTAATAACTAACAAGAACAGTATCCAAAAATGCCTCCCCCCTCTTTTTTATAGAACTATTTTCCAGCATAAGGGGGAAAGGCCTATTTTGTCATCCTTGGCAAAACAGAAGAAAAAGAAAATTCCCCAGAACACTTGAAAAAACTTGAAAAATGGTAATAGGAACTTCATTTTTAATTTTTAAAAAAATTATTCTGGATGGAAAGCATTTCTCAAAACAGCCCAGCAGGACGGTTTTCTCCACCAATACACCTTTGAATGCCTCTGTAGCAAGATATAGTTAGAATCCAATGTTGTATAATCTAATGTTGTTCTAGTCTTCTAATGTTTTGTTCCTGAAATTAAGGATCTTTATTTTCAAAATTCTCATTACTCATTAATGGTGCAATGAAGGCTTCTCCCAAATATAAAATATAAAATATTTGGGAGGTCAATTTCCCACTAGCAATTTAGAGAAACAAATCAAATTCTGGGATTAAAATAAGAATATATAAAGTAAAATAAGGGTACTAAACAGTGTACTAAAAATAAACAAAATCAGAAATAATACAGTACTCAAGAAATCAGTTCAAGAATAGTTGTAAGTACATGTTGTCTTATTGATTTCATCAACTTTGCTTGGCATGGAACCTAAATTATCTTCATTATTGCTGGGACAGATCTGAATAATTATTGTCTAACTGGTGTGATTAGGCATTTCTGAAAGACCAGAGTTAATAAGGATGCTTCCATTACCAGGACACTCCTAGTAATGGGGAAACGTATATGAAGATTTTCACAGGTACCATTAAGGAGTGTTTCTTAATTTTGATGCTGTTCAAACCTGTCGAATTTAAGTCCCAGAATTCCCAGGTAGCAATCCCTGGCTGGGAAATTCTGAGAGCAGAAGTAGAATAGAATAGAATAGAATAGAATAGAATAGAATAGAATAGAATAGAATAGAATAGAATAGAATAGAATAGAATAGAATAGAATAGAATAGAATAGAATTCTTTATTGGCCAAGTGTGATTGGACACACAAGGAATTTGTCTTAGGTGTATATGCTCTCACTAGACAAACACTAAAATCTAGATAAGGATCTAAAATACAAAATGTTGACTAAAAATGTCAGCTGCAAACAATCAGATTCACAGATGAAGAGTTCAATTAGCTATTGCATTGCTCAAGCTTACGACAATTAGCATTGCTCAAGTTTACGACACTAGAATCTTCTCAAACTGGTAGTTTGCATCAGGATTAAACTAGATAAGGTTCAATGGCATTTGGGGGAGGGGATCAGATTTTGCCCTTTTATACCCACGTAGGAATTCCAGACTAATTCCCCATTTGATTCCTCTCCCTGGGTCACTCAGTCTTGCTCTGACACATTTGTGGAAAATGCAAGCTAAATCTCCTTTCTCTTGTGAAGATAAAATTCACATACATTATGTCTTACTGGTTACTCATGTTATATCCATGCAATGAGTTTTTTTTAAAAAAAAACCTGAAAAGTATAATTTGACTGAAATACATGAAGACTATGAACTTTTTCTTTTCTTTTGTTTGGGTGGGGGGGTTTCTTTTTAAATTCTTTCTGCTGATAATCTGCTGCCTCTGGGACAAAATGATCGGTAATGGTATTTCCTAGATATGGAGGATTAAGTTCTGGATGACCTGCATCATATCCTTTGATTTATTTCCTGACATCTCATAATCCTCTTCTATAGGAAAAGTCATGACTATATACAACTAATAATATAAAGCATATACTTTAAAAGAAAGAAGATGCAAACAGTGTTTCACTTTTTCATAGCATGTCTAAAATGTGTTGGATTAATCTTTAAGGTACCACAATTGTTTTTGTGGTTTGTTTTGCTGCCATGGGAGTTGAACAAGACAGCTGGTAGGATTAGTCCCTATCACTTCCAGCTACTCCTTAACTTACTATTTTTTAGCCAGTCCAAAAGTTCTTTCATTTCAATTTGACTAGTTCAAATTGAACTAGTAGCCTTGGGCTACCAATTCTCGTCTCATCTTGTTAATAATATTGATATTGCTGGTGTGATCTCACACTACCTGACACTGATTGTGCATTTTCTTTTGCATCTGTTGCCGGATGATTGGGATTACAGACAGCCCATCTTCTTTGCTTTTTGTTGACATCTTCAGTTTCCTGGCTTCACCTGTTTAATACCTGTCAACTCAGACAGATTCTTTAGCATAACTTTTGAGTACTTTGAAAAGAACTATCCCTTTGAAAAATGTGTTGAATATTTACCCTAGTGAATCCTGATCAATTCTAAAAGGAATATATACTGTATATTTGATAACTATTGACTTGATGTCCACTGCTTTTGCTAAGAATATGTTATGATAAGGAACATTCAAGCATCTTTGGAAACAGCTTGTGGAATTTTTTTTCTTCCACATGTCTGGAGTACAGTTCAAAATGTCTACATTTTATTCTGTTCTATATTATTATAATGAATAACAGAGAAGGTCTCCATGACTAGGTTATACTGAAATCTTCAAAATACATATTATCACACTTTGATATGCTCAAAATAAAGAACTAAACTGCTTGGATGTGTCCTCAGGCAGTTAGATAAAATAACATAGTTAAGCTTACTTTGTAGACCTGCCCATTTTGCTAACAATAATACAGAAATGGTTTACCATTGTCTTCTTCCATTTTTTAAAATTATTGATCAATCTAGTCCACAGCTCTGGTGTTCTTTTTTGTTTCCCTCCAAATAGTAGTCAAGATCTATTTTGCTTATCAACATCAACTAGTTACTACTAAATATTTTGGGAAAATAAAACTTGCTATCTGAATCATAAATGTTTGTAAGTCACCCAAAGTTGTCTGTAGGTGAGATGGGCAGAAAAAAATAAATGCATGCATTTATTTTTAATGAATAACTCAAAACAATCCAGCCCCAAATAGTGAATGTACCTTAGATTTGGAGTAAGCAAGACTACCCTTTCTTTCCATGAATTCTATTGGATAGATCAAGTTTGAATTGATGAAATATGAATTCAGGTCTAACAGTTGCCATAACTCACAGATAGCACTAAGCATTAAGCAAAATTAGATCTCTTGACTTCAGCTTTCAATCTACGAAGCTTATAAAGTATCTTTGTTTGAAGAAATATATTTATACATTATTAAGGTAGAATTTTATGATTTACTGTAGCCATGTTCTTTATCCATGTTTAATGTGTTAGTAATACAAGGACAATTTTATTTATTTTTTACTCTGTGTCTGAAGGGTGTGTGTGTGTGTGTGTGTGGTGCATATCTCATGTGAATTGATTTTTCTTGCTTTTTCTCCTTACCATTTACAAGAAAATAATTTTCATGCAAATAGTTCAGATTAAGCTGAAATCTAATTTTGATTTCAACCTATTGGAGGAATGATCAATGGCTTAGGAAAGCTTTGTGTTATAGTTTGTGTTTAAATCTAAGTGTGCTGGTTCAGAGACACTGAAAAAAAAAATTATTATTTACGCTATTTTAGAAATGTCCATTAGTGTCATTTCTTTCATATCCTGTTTACATTTATCCTACGTATCAGATACATTGATCTGATGTATTCTTGTCTTCATATATTTCTTCTGTATTCTTTTTATTTTGCTCCTTGTGAAATACGATATAAGTTTATTAAGGAGCATTTGCATCTTTTTTTCAAGGTATCATCTGCAATAACCATTGTGTTAAACTTAGAAGAAGCATTTACATTTATTGCCTAAGACAAGCTGAAAGCAGTACAGCTCCATTACACAAATGTTTCTCCGAGATGTTTTTTTTTTCCTTTCCTGGAACTGAATGCCAAAAATGCACATTCTCCTTCTTTTCAACCAGGTCACCTCTAAAAGAATGTGGCATCAAATTCCTCTGTGCTCTTCGCCAGAGATGCGTCTGCAGGCGCAAAGCCTGTGACAAAAGACTGAAATGACAGCACTTTGACTCCCTTCTACCTTGTGTTTGTTTAGGAAGGTCCCAGAAATTGTATTTTACCAACCACATTTGCTATCAACACACAATTATCTGGCTTAATCATGTGGAACAGTGGCAAATTCACCTGGGGCTTAAGAACTAATGACATTCTCGTCTGAGCTGCTTTAGTGAAATGGCCCAGCACCTGAAGCAGGAACAGCAAGATTGCTCAAGAAAATTTGGTTTTCTTTTTTTCATTTCACAGCATAGGGGCTCTGCTCAAATCAACAAATGCTCCTGATTAAATAGCTATGGTAGTTTACTTATTTGCACTTGGGTGTATGGCTTTGAATGTGCTTTGAGAAGCCCTCACCTTTACAAGAAGAGAATTGTCTGCGGCTTGCTTTTAAGGCAAAAACCCTTTCGATGAAGGCTACGGTCAAAGAAATTGTTGTGGAATCATTCTGATGCAATTAGAGTGATGAACAGAGAGGACGACCACTGCAACCCTGATGCTTACAAACACAGGCATTTTAAAAGCTGTAATTATTGTCCTCTTTGTTTATTTCTGAGTCATTGAAACTCCTTCCCAAGGAACAAATGGCAACCCCTGGAGTTCATGCACCAAGGTGAAGTAAAAGATGATTCCACTTTTTACCTTTGAGAACAGCAGAGTCGAAGATGGAATTTTAATAGCAACAACCTTTGAGGCAGAAATGAACAAAGCTGCACCTGATTTCTTCCAGTTTCATTGCACACTGACATGTAGATGCAACCTGAGTGATGCATAACGTATCAACTGTTGTAGAGGGGCTTCCACGTTTTAAAGCTGCAGCTGAATCATCATTTGCCTTTCACCTAATGAATTGATTGAAATTAAATATATTTGCATATTATCAAAATCTTTGGAATCACAAAAATGATGCTTTAGACAGCTTAGAGAGTAATAAATGTAAGTCTCCCCTATTTGGCAGAACAAAAAAGTTTTTTTTTTTTATTCCATATCCTCTGGTAACATTAAAAAAACAAAAAATAAGGCTAGCCTTATATTCTATTACTGTATTAATACAGTATTAATACTGTATTAATACAGTATTACTGATTAAAACTGGTCTCCCTTTTAACATATGTTGATACATTTTTCACTGTTTTCAAGCAGGATTTCCTTACAACTAGCAAAATGCTGTAATGAACAAAATGAATTTAACTTACTGTGGATACGGTAATATACTAGCTCAGTTTGTTACTCCCACCAACAACAACAACAACAACCAATAGTGAATGGCTATAACTGTATATCTACTCTGAAGTAAGTATCAATGAGTACTGTGGTACTTTTGTCCAGACAGATAAATATGGGGTTGTATTATGCAATTTGCAGCTACTGTAAGGACCAACCCTAACTGACTATAGCAGGCCAATTTCCATGAGATTTATAGAGCTTGCCATGATCTCATAGCCATGTAAGTAAAAATGTAAAACTTCCCCTGATTTCTTTTAAAGTGAAGGATGGATGCTGCAGCAAGATTGCAAGTAATGTTCAAGTCCACTAGCATAGATCATTCCCAAAGAGTTTACCAGACATAGACTTGGATATATAATGGACCATGAAAACAAAGGTGTGCATCAGGGGTGGGTTCCACTTACCTTTACTACCAGTTCGCAGCAGGAGCGCGCACACTTATGCGCATGTGCAGATCACCCATGATGACACCTTGGCGGGTGGGCAGAGCCTCCTGCCAGTTTTACTACCGGTTCTATAGAACTAGAGCAACCCACCACTGGTGTGCATTGCAGAAGTGTTGTTTACAAAACAGGTAATTAGACAAAGTTGTCTATTGAAATGTATTTATGAAAAAAGTTGGGTTCAAGTTTCATGCAAAGTATGAATGTTAGGAAATGTTGGAAACAAAAGAAGTCTCAGATGCAGAGGAATAAATAAAAAATATGCAATATTAACATTCCAGGTTTAGGCTAATCTTCTCATTCATCACCATCTAAAATTCAACACAGAGTACTTTATTTTCTGAGGATTCCAGGGCAATATTCAGTGGTGGGTTGGTCCCGCTTCGATCCGGTTCAGCCAAGCCGGTAGCGGTGATGCTATTACATCACCAAACCGGTTCTTTTTCTTCGGGAGCTGGGCCCCCCTGCCTGCCCCCGCATTATTCCGACCTTATATTTCTTCTTTTTTCGCCCAGCTGAGAGGTGTGGCAGAGCAGATTGCTGCACCTCAGCTGGGCAGATTCGCAATGTGCTTGCGCAAAGTGCAAGTTTGGTACACATGCTTGCTTCGCTCACCAAAGAGGCGATCGCGCGCAAAGCACACGCACAAAGAGAACCGGTAGTAAAGCTGGTTAGAACCCACCTTTGGGAATATTGTATAACAATTACAAAAGTTTTCATATGGTGATGTAATGTAAAGTTAGGGCAATCCAGTCACAATAAGATAGGAGTTGGTATTTGGGAGTAGCCGAAGTCACAATGAGTAGAGCACTGTTTTCATATCCTTTGCTTTGTCTTAAGGACAACCAAGTGTACAAAGAGTCCAGACTCACCTAATAGGGCAGATGGCAGCATAAAAATTTAATAAATAAAATAAATAAATAGGATAGACTGTGAAAAAGAGTCACCCAGTGAATTTAATGGTTAATAAGAAATACACTCATAATCCTAATACAGTATAATATTCTAGCTCATATTATAAACCAGCATCCCCTGTACTCCAAATCACAATTCTGCTCATATTGTCATCATTCAGAAGAGGAATCCTGAATACATTTAACATCTGTAGCCTCCATTTCTGCAGTCACTTGTCAATATTAGCATCTTCAGAATTAGTAGAAATAGGGCAATTTTATCATCACTGAGTAGAAATTATTTTTGGTGGGGCAGCTAAATACTTCAAAATATTGCTTAACGCATTGTAAGCCGCCCTGAGTCTCCGGAGAAGGGCGGCATATAAATCAAATTTTAAAAAAAATGTTATATTTCAAAGGCTTTAACTTGATGACATAATAAACTATAGGTTTTAAGTAATAGCTGGACAAGGCGGGGGGGGGGAATCTATTTTAGTTTGCTCTTGAGGAACTGGGGACAAAAATCACCATGTTTCATCTGCATTGCCAGATTTCCAGCCTGGGGCCAGCTTAATTAAAGTCAATGGAGAAAAAAATGAATATGTAAAAGTGCAACTTGGGTCTCACAAAGCTTGAATAAATCAAAATATGAAACATTTAATTATTAATAGTTGGGAGGGGTTTCCCTATTGGTGAGCAAGGTTATCGTCCTCTTTACTAGCTGCTTATAAACTTTAGTCTCTTTCTTAAAAAATCCTCTGTACCAAATATAAGATATTTTTTGAAAGCCTTTTCCTATCTTGTTGGCCTCAAAATCTCAGTATTCCACCAGAACACCAGGCAGCCAACCGTTTTCTGTTTTCTACTAATGTTCCATAACAGCCCCAAAGGCAGACTTAGAAAATATAAAAATGCTGGCTAACTGCAGCCCAGTCTTCATTTCAAACTAAAAACAAACCAGCCATCCCACAAAACCATGGTGATGATTGGATGTCTGTGTTTTCTCCATAGTTTTGCAGAGTTCTTATTTTGCTTGTTGCCTGTGTATCTTTTCCATTGCCTGCTGCAATGTGTGTCTTATTGCCTTCTGTGAAAAGTACACTTCTTATACTTTGTAGTTTTTTGTGCTTGGAACTCACATCTCACACCTAAATTGTACCTTAATTTCTGGACCAAGTTACTTATCTCTGAACCTCATCATTTTCTTTCTGTGAAGTATGTTAAACTTTATTGATTACAAAGGTTTCTGCAGTGATCAATCTTGGGATTATTTTTTAAAATTAATGAATCTCAGACTTACCTTTGAGATTTTTTCTGGATTTTTTTTTCTCTGCACCTCTGTTCTATGAATTATTTCCAAGTTTCTCCCACCCTAACAAGGCCCAAAGCTATCCTACTGATAGGCAAACAGATGGATAGACAAAATACCATTCCTGTTTACATAATTTCTTTCCAAAATTCCGGTGGGCTAGAAAGGTAAAAAGCAAGAATAATTCACTCTGAAATTTCATAAACTATACCAATTACATTTTACAAGCCTTTTAATAAAAAGAAAATCCATTATTGCATATATATCTGAATTAATTTGATAATGTGAAAAGCACAAAAAGAAGCAATGATGATTCTGACCACCGTGGCAATCAAAGGAAAAATGCATTCAGAGAGTCTCTATGCCAAGCGTCTACCATGTTAGTTTGCTGATTTGTCATAATGATGGCATAAAAAGGAGATATATTGATGACTACGAGCCTTGTATCCCATTCAGATACACAAAAACATACAGAAACACATAAACAACATACTGCATATACACATGAATATAAATGACAAAACTACACTATATATCAGAATCACGTGTGTGTATATACACACAAACACAAACACTATTCATAATGCATGGCTGATTTCAAATCAACAGTAAAGAGACAAGGAGTCAAGAGGTAAGCCATAGACTGCCACTTGGTAGAACAACCATGAAGGTCTTGAAGTCTTGTGATGTGTTACAAAGAGAATTGTGCAAGCTTTGGTTTTCTCTATAACAGCCTATGTAAGCAACAGTTAGTCTTTGAAGAAGCAAGACAGGAAGAGTATTGACACTTTAGAACTTTGGTGTTGGAGAAACCCTTGAGAATACCATGGACAGGCAAGAAAACAAAAGATCATTGAAGAAATCAACTCAAAGATCTCACTTGAGGCACAACTGCCAGATTTAAAGTATCCTGTTTTAGACATACTATATCAGTGATGGCGAACCTTTTCGGCACCGAGTACCAAAAAGGGAGTGCACGCGCACATGTGCAGCACCAAGTGCCGAAAAGGGAGCACTTTGCATTCATCTGGGCAGAGACCAAGAATATGAGTTGCATGCGCTGGAGAATGTACTTGCGTTTCTTCAGGTTTCTTCTTTTTTACTGTGGTTTCTTCTTCTTTACTGCCAGTAAGTCTTCAGATTACTGCCGCGCATGCACATGCACCGATCAGCTGGTGAGTGTGCACCAGAAAATGTACTTCCAGTTTTCTCCACGCGCATGTGCGCTGGCCAGCAAGTCTTTAGGTTACTGCCATGCATGTGCACGCACTGGTCAGCTGGTCAGCGAACATGCTCATGCTGGAAAATGGAAGACTAGCTCTGATGCAAGCACAAAGGCCAGCTGATCGTCGCGTGCGCATGCACACCAGAAACCTGGAAGAGGAAGGGCGCCGCTGCAACATGGCCCTGCATGCCACTTCGGGCTCACGTGCCATAGGTTCACCTTTACAGCACTATATGAGGACTCAGGCTCTGGAACATGTTCTAATGTTCTAATGCTGGGGAAGGTAGAAAGAAAGAAAAAGATGAAGGCCAGCAGCAAAGGAGATAAGTGTGGAGGTGGAAGATCTCAAGGAAGGAGGGAGGGAGGGAGGGAAGCAGGAAGGAAGGAAAGGAAGGAAAGGAAGGAAGGAAGGAAGGAAGGAAGGAAGGAAGGAAGGAAGGAAGGAAGGAAGGAAGGAAGGAAGGAAGGAAGAAAGGAAGGCAGGCAGGCAGGCAGGCAGGCAGGCTAGGTTGGAAATAGTTCATCATGTAGAAAATATGTGTGGTCACTAGGAATAAAAAATAACTTGCTGGCATATAATCAATCAATTGATCAGTCTTTATATTCTACTGCTCAAATTGGCAAATCCTCTTCACCTCACAAAATCCACATAATCACTGAGAACAAATATCTCTTAATTGAATTAGACTTTTCTATATGTTAATAAAATCTTTTCAAATTCAGTGAAAAATGACGTTATATCTACTACCCTCATTTTATTAATATTATTATTTATTTAAAAAAATTAAAACCCATCTTTATTACTTTATAACTAACTCAAAGTGGCAAATGCACCTAATACTTTTTTTTTTCTCAACAACAACAGTCCTGTGAGGTGAGTTAGGCTGAGAGATTATGGCTGACCCACAGTCACTAACTTCATGCCTAAAACAGAACTAGAATTCACAGTCTCCAGGTTTGTAGCCTGGTGACTTAACCACTAGACCAAGCTGGCTATTTTTAGATATTGTATTTCAAAGCTTTTCCATTAAAACTATTTCTAATTATTTGGAGTACCAAATGCTCTAAAGTTGGAGTGCTAGTCTCCTTCACGTTCGGGGTTATAGATATTCTTGTTGTCATTCCCAACTTGATTTGGAGTTAACAACCCATTGTATATCTCAGACTCTAATTTGAAATATCTTTTTGGGGAAATGTGTTGAAAGGCAAAATGTATAGCCATTGATTAATTAGCTGGATCTAGTAACAAAATGCAACTAAAAACAGACTACCTACCTAGCTTTCCAAGATGTGGAATGTCATCACATAAGGGCAATTATAGAAGTTGCTGGATAAATTTTCCTTTTCTAGTAGCTAGTAGCTCTGGTCCCATTAGCTATGGATTGTTATATATATTAATCTTGCTGGTTTCATTTTCCCAGCAACCTAGCTATAGTTCTTAAGGCACCTTAGTTGTTTTTATTGTGTCTACTTCCACCTGGTGATTGTAAGACTTAAACATCATCTATCCTCATTCCCCATCCCCACTCCAGATAGGACTTTCAACAATCTTGCCTTCTGAACTCAAAAACTACAAAAAATTCTTTTAAACTTTGATTCTGCAAACATTCCAGTCATTCCAATTAATTTCCCTCACTAACCTAATTACAGTCTATTGCCTGTACTTCTACTGGTGATCAGATTAGATTGCTCATCTTGAAGACATCACTTGCACAGGTACAATCTTGCTGGCTGAATGGAATAAAAACATGAAACCCAGAACCATTTGAAAAACAATGAAATAGACAACAGAGCATACAAGCAAGAGACATCAAAGTTGAATCCAAAGGGAAACATAGGTATCTAGGGAAGTGTAGGACAAAAACAAAAGGCAGAAAACTAGATGCCAAGAATAGCAAGTATATCAGCTATCATATCATATCCTCAAACATTTAAATTCATGTCAAGTTATCCAAATATTACCCAAGATGCTATAAAAATTGCTTTCACTTTTGTGCCAGAATGAAAAATAGCAGTCAAAATATTAATTATTTTATAGCAAGAAGGCTATTTGTAATGTAGGCCTTTTGACCACATCAAAAGAAGCCCCGAAAAATATTCACCTCCTACCACTCCCTGTCAAATATTGATATGCAATTGTTGGGCCCAGTGGTGGGATTCAGCCAGGAAGAGAACCGGTTGTTAACTTTCTTCAAGGTGTTGGTCACCACCTTTAAAGCGCTCTATGGCTTAGGACCAGGATACATACGAGACCGCCTTCTGCCATCAACAACCTCCCACCAGCCAATACGCTCCCATAGAGAGGGGCTCCTCAGGGTGCCATTGGCCAAACAGTGCTGACTGGCGACACCCAGGGGGAGAGCCTTCTCTGTGGGGGCACCAGCCCTTTGGAATGAGCTGCCCCTAGAGCTTCATCTTAGCCCCAACCTGCGTACTTTTCGCCGTGCCCTAAAGACCTTCCTGTTTCAGCAAACCGGACTGGCCTAATATGAATTTTAAGTGGGTGTATGTGTGTTTTAATTTGAGGGCCAAATTGTATATATTTGTTTTAATTGGTTTTAAATTTTATAAATTCATGTGTTTTAATGTGGCTGTACACCGCCCTGAGTCCCCTGGGAGAAGGGCGGTATAGAAATCCAATAAACTCTAAATTCTAAACTTTCTGAGCAGTTTGGTGAACTGGTTGTTGGAAGAAATCATTAGGGCAGAGAACCGCCTGTTAAATTACTTGAATCCCACCACTGGTTGGCCCCTTTGCCTTATTCCAGGGCTCAAAAAAAGGTCCACATTTAAAACAAAGGGCATGAGATGGGAGGGAGGGAAAGAGAGAGTTTCTTTTATTTTTGCAATCAAAATACTAACCTAGGAAAAACACAAGTGAGTTAACATATTCCCCAGGACAAAATGGGACCTCATTGTGGGGTAGTTGTTCAAATGGGAAAGCCTTGACATGGGCCATATTTAAAAAAAAAATAGACAGATATCTCTCAGTACCAGGGATCTATATTCTTCTGGTTACAGAATTTTCAATATTTTCATATCCTTTTTTTTCACTCCTATGAACTGCAGCTTATAGCAGTGGTAATCATTTCCTGTGTTTGAAAAAGAGATGAAAGCATTCATGGATGAAAGCAAGTTGGATTTAATCTCCTTCTCTCTCATCCACTGCACTGTGCTGATCATTTTCCAAAAAAACAAGACTTAAGCTCATTTTTGTCATGACAAAACTAGTTTCATAATAATCAGATGGCAATTCCTAGTGTATACAATTCTAATATAATTACCAGGAGGGAAAATGTAGAGGGAGTTGCAGGTTTGAGATAAAGAAAAGCCTGTGGAATTTTGTATTAATGTCTCTGACTCTCTTATTTGTGCAAGTAATCAATCTTTCTGGGAACAGAATAGTAATTCTTTCTGGGGGGGAAAAAATGACAAGAGTCTGTGGAAGAAAGAAGATAATCTGAGTTTCATTCTGTACACAGCAGGTCAGCTGTGATTGACAAAGCTCATCACAAAACTATAGCTCCCAGAATAATCCCAGTAGCCGAGTTTCATTTGCAGCCAGAGTAGTGTTAATGACATGTTTAACAGCTGCTTGTTGAAGTTTGGAATCTGCATTAACCTGCAGAGCAGTGAACAGAGAAATGAGGGAGTTGCATTGAAATCAAGCCTTCATTATGCTGACAGGCCAGGTTAAGGAGGAGAGAGGATGCTCTTCAGGAGGGAGGAGAAGTCTCCGGGTACCCAGGGTTCAATTGCAGATAAGGGCAGGGGAGAAGATGACAGAGTCTGATCAATACGCACAAAAGGAAGCTGACATGTGCTTAACTCAAGACTTTTAATGAAGGGAAGGGGTTACGCAAGGCAGCAACAACACACACAGGAAGGACCAGCAAGGTAGCTGCTGAGAGGGCAGCCATTACAAAGGAAGGGTCACCTGCCTGCTTGGCTGCACAACAATCATTTTGATAAGACCACCAACCATCCCTCCATGGACCTTGGAATGGGGCAGCTCTTCTTATGAGTTTAGGAAGAGCTGGCCCATTCCTAGGTAAATACAGGTAAATACAGGTCCACTCAACTTCTCCAGTCAAGATCTCTGCATTTCTTTACTCTGCAGTATCGATTGCAATGTTTTTACAAGCAAAAGTTTTAGAGGATATTTTACTCAGCTCTGCCTTTTGTCATGTGTTTGACCCAAATACGTTAAGCAATCTGGTACTCTCTGGATTTATCAAGCTATCGACTAGTTTTGGAACAGAACTACTGGAAAGCGTACCTTACATAGTATATCTGCATTATTTATTTGTCATCATGTTTAAAATGTCTTATGGTTGCAATCACTACTGAAATAATATTGTCCCCTTTTAAATCTCCAATAAAATATGTTACATATTACCTTTGAATCACCAATACAGTTAAAGTCATTCTACTACTTGAAAGCTCCTTTCTGGATATTCTATACAGCACCTCTGCTTCCTATAGGTAAAGTAAAAGTTCCCCTCGCACATATTTACTAGCCATTCCTGATTCTAGGGGTGGTGCTCCTCTCCGTTTCAAAGCCGAAGAGCCAGCGCTGTCCGAAGACATCTCGAAGTCATGTGGTCAGCATGGCTAAATGCCAAAGGTGCATGAAACACTGTTACCTTCCCACCAAAGGTGGTCCCTATTTTTCTACTTGCATTTTTTTATGTGCTTTCGAACTGCTAGGTTCTCAGAAGCTGGGACAAGTAACGGGAGCTCACCCCGTTACGCGACACTAGGGATTTGAATTGCTGAACTACCGACCTTTCGATCGACAAGCTAGCATCTTAGCCACTGAGCCACCACATCTCTCCTACTTCCTATAGACTCTGTCTATTAATTTTGCAAAGATTGTTAGAAGTATGGAATGCTGGCCCAAATCATTATTTGCTCAAAATTAGTACAGTTGAAGAAATACACCATAAAGAGCTGTGTGATTGGATTCACATTTACATTTTTTACAACATTAAGAAAATTGTGCCATTCCTCTTAAACTCTACAACTTCTGATCAGGGGTAAGCGTACTATTATTAATGTTTTAGCATATAATCATGAGCAGGCTCTTTCTCCAATGAGGAATTGAACAGGGGAATCCTAGGGTCATTGAAAAGCTTGATTAAACACAATTGCTTCGTTTGACTACTAGCAGAAAATCACTTGGACCAAAGTTGTCTACATGGGTTTAGTAAAGTACACTTGTATTTTGTACATTTTTATGCCTCTCTGCAATCTATAAAACTTGAATATTGCCATGCTCTTGAAATAGCAGATAATAGCAGATTTCAGGAGAATTTTTATAAGGTCCCAAAGTACCACAGGAATAAGGCTTGAAACAAACAAACAAAAATAGCAAAATACAGGAGTACTTTAAACTCTGCATCCCTCTGCAAAATCAAATTATGACTCTGTGCTTTCTCAAAGCTATGTTATTATCAAAAGGTGTATTTGGCATTGTTCTTTTGTCCTCTAAAATGCATGCACCAGATTAAACGTATCCAGATATTTTTGACAGTCACATTTACACCTCAGATAGTTTTCTTAATTCATATTCTGAAACAAAAGTTGAAGAGAAAGATAGAGCGATAGCAGGCTGTTAGATATGAAAATAAGTAAAGCATAAAACAAAGCATGTTCTGGGGGCTTTAAAGAGACTTTTGTGGTGGGATGACATTTTGTTCCTGGATTCTGGTTAACCCAGTGAGTCAAACATTTTAGCCAACTTTTCTAATTTGTCTCTAATTGTTGAGGCTGCATATAAAATATATGTGTACTGAGAACACCTCACTCCTAAAACTGCAAAAGCAACGAATGACTAAAATTAAAGTTCAGCTCATTGATCCCCTGATCCCCATGTCTAATTATCAGACAGATTAAGATTCTTACTGAGTTCCTAAAATGTAATTTGATGTTTTTAATTAATTATATTTTACTAAACAATGCAACAATCAACTAAGATGCACAGAGCAGCTCACAGACGTCTGCTGGCTCTGAGGGCAACTGAGACCAGTATGGCCAACCAATGGATCTTTTCTACCCTAAATGTAATTAATACAAGCTAACATTCTGTTTAAGATTCTATTCAAGATAAGATCAATTTAATTTGGATGCACAACAGGGATAGCAGAGTCTGCCCAACAGCAAAAGCAAATCAGATCAAAATAAAACATGAAATAGAAGCATAGACAAATTTTAAAAAATGAAAGCATAAATCAATTAAATATAAAAATATAGCCTAAATTGATTAAAAAGAAAATAATAAATTAATTAAAAATAAATAACTCTCTTAACAATAGTGTAAAGATTGTTTATAAAATTACCAATTATACCAAAATCAATAACCCAAAAATGATTTCCACTAATTTCAGGGAAGAGTTCCAGCATTATGAATGAAAGCGAATTTCATAATAGTTCCAGCATTCCCCTGCTCCATGATCCATGTCACAATTTTAACACTGAGCCACTATGCAGGGGGAGGCAGTTATCTCTCAGATTGACTGTTAAGAATAGTGGAAGCACCCCAGTATCTGTGTTTCCTTCACACCTAGAGGAAAGCTGGGTGAGTTCATGTTGTGAACGGTGGGAAATGATCTGCCACACAGAGAAAATGCCTCAAAATAATCTTCTTTTGGAGCAGGTAACTGATTCAACAGGTCTAAAGGAGGCACGTGATGACCTTGGAATACAACAGCATAATGCTGTTCGAGGATTGGTAGGGTTCTTGTGTATGGAGAGGAAGATTTTTAAAAAGGCATGGAAAACAAACAAACAAACATCATAGCTAATTGAATTAAGCTTTTTTTTCTTTGTGGAAACAAAAACAAAAAGCAGCTGGAAGGAAACCAAATCCCTATCTGTCACCTGAAAACCCTTGTTGAGCACAGATAAAAATCTCAAATTGTTGTCATTGTTTCTGCTTCAAAAGAGAACAGTTTTGCTTCTGTTGAAGTGGAGAGCAAATCATTTCAGTCATTGAATTGAAAGGAGAAATAAATTGCTCCCATCCCTACCAAAAAACCCATTGTCCCCAATTCTCTGGTGGAAGTGAATCGCCAACTAGCTATTTTTCATAGGAAATCCTTCACCTTTTCCTCCCATACTTCCAGTCTCAAAGCAGTGTGAACCCAATATGCAAACTCATCATTTCTGTGGTTCTCAAAAGACTAAGGACGTAAAATGAATACCAGGATCGAATTAATATTCTTGCCAGCTGTGCAACAAGACTGTTTAAAAATATCATTTAATCAATGCCTTTCCCTATCATCATTTCAAGTTGCCCCCCCAAAAAACAAATATTTTAGCCCCACCCCACATAAAACACAATTAAAAAATCAAGCAAGAAAAATCCTACAATGCTTTAACCCCATTCAGTTGTTGTTGTTGTTTGTACAATATGCATTTGCTGGCCACGTGGCCAAAAAATAAAATAAACCTGAATGGTGTCTATGAGGGAGGGATTGTTAAGCTGCCCTGCCATCATTCTTTCGTTGCATTGAAAATGTTTCTAAGGCAGATTTTCAGTATGATACCATGGAAGAGAAGAGAAAGACATTTTGACTTTATTTCTTCATGGCCTGAAGGAGATTGTCTTGAGCCTTGGAGCAAGAGGAAGAGAAAGCAGGAGGCAGGATGAGTCAAAAAATACCAATTGAAAAAAAAAATGTTCAGCCACAAGCACCATAGATGTACAGAACCACAAGAAGAAGTTGAAAACCTTTGCTGCTGCTTCAGACAAACCGATGCAGAAAAGAAATAAGTCAACATTGTTCTCAAACCCAACTGATAATGCAAGATTGGACAGGCTTAAAGCTATTTCCAAACTAAATAAAAATCTCATGTCAAAATACCTTTTTTAATTTAAAAGGGTAGAATGACAGTATTCACGAATAGCAAAACATAATTATCTGACTTCACCAGAGTTGAGGAAGCCACATACCATCTTCGAATGTTATACAATGCTTGATGGAAAAAAGCTGTAGAAAAGTTGATAATCATATACAATGGATGCATTCAAGAAGGGCACATAGTACACAAAACACTAAATCAGCTTCATGGGTGAATATAACCTAAGATCAAGCAGTGCAACATTGTCATCTTTTGGTAAATAGGCAGAGGTTCAGATCCCTTCACCAGGTTTCAGGTGCCATTGCACAATCTTCTACGATGGCACACACATATGTATATATGTTGTGAGGTGCTGCAAATGTCATTCAAAAGTATCACAGGCATCCAGTGCAGTGGTGGGTTTCAAAAAATTTTACTACTGGTTCTGTGGGCGTGGCTTGGCTTGGTGGGCATGGCTTAGTGGGCGTGGCAGGGGAAGGATACTGTAAAATCTCCATTCCCTCCCCACTCCAGGGGAAGGTTACTGCAAAATCCCCATTTCTTCCTGATCGGCTGGGACTCGGGAGGCAGAGAATAGATGAAGGCGGGGCCAGTCAGAGGTGGTATTTACCAGTTCTCTGAACTACTCAAAATTTCCGCTACTGGTTCTCCAGAACTGGTCAGAACCTGCTGAAACCCACCTCTGATCCAGGGATACTCTTCATCATAGCAAGGTGATCATTTTGATGCCAAAAATTACTAATTTGTGCTACAGAGAATTTAGACTTTCCCAATCATTACACTGTAATTGAGGAGCAGCCAACACTGAGGCTGGAATAGAGCAAACTATTCACAAGAAACAATTTGAAAGATAAATTATGTCTCCTCTCCCACACTTTTTCTACTATTTTGTGTTATTTTCATCTCCCCCAACCCCTGCTGATTGATTTCTGAACAGTTATCTTCTGGCACTCAATTGCTAATTATGCTTGCATGTAATATAGCTTACAAAGGTTGTGTTACATTTTTCCCTTAAGCAAGCAAGACTGTTTTCTATCTCAGAAACCATCTAAAACAAGGGGGGTGGGGGAAGGGAACCAGGCAAACTACAAGAAGTGTGAAAAAGCTTTTCTTTTCTATTTTCTCAATGCCATCATTTTTATGGTTGTTCCTTCTTTATACACATGCCTCCACCTCAAATCAGCAAGCACTAAAGATATTTTTATAGAGTGACAGAGAAAAAGAGACCGATTATTAGACTGATAATCCTCACAAACATAATTTGGAATGATTCAGTGGGGTAGGGGAGGTTTTTTCCTTGCAACTGTTTGGAATGAGGAAGAAAAAGAAATGTACTGTACTAAATAAAGTGACCTTATTAACTCTGACCCAAGATGTTTTTCTGCCTGAGAAAAAGGGAACTTTTTGTGTTGGATATAAAGTTGTACCTCTCTTAGAAAAAAAATTGAAGAAATAAGATTTATGACAAAACAAAGAAGATGCCCCAGAATTATAACATACATACATGCATGCATACATACATGCATTTCATACATAAATATATTTAGGAAGCTAATATTAAATTAAATTTCTGTTTTGGGCATGTAAACTAATAATTGCTTAAAACTAGATGTTTTTAGAATAATTTAACAATAGAAAAAATGAGTTTTAACATATGATCAGTTGCTCTTCAAGAAAAAAGTTACTGATAAGATTAGAACAGTGATTATTTTTATTTTATTAGACGTGGATTACATAGATTGAATTAATAAGACTAATAGTCCAGGTGAATCTTGTAATGAACCTTGATTTATATGCCA
The DNA here is from genome assembly GCF_059756535.1 of Pantherophis guttatus. Classification (NCBI taxonomy): domain Eukaryota; kingdom Metazoa; phylum Chordata; class Lepidosauria; order Squamata; family Colubridae; genus Pantherophis; species Pantherophis guttatus. Next base: position 96,760,645 of record NC_142067.1, on the reverse strand, counting down.
ATTAGATATTATTTAAATGGAATAAAATAATGGAATAAAATAATAATAAAATAAAGGTAAAAACACTTATCCACTCATAAATTCAATTGGATTGGCAGGTGTATTTTACCTCACCTATTTATTTGTTTGTTTGTTTGTTTATTATTCAAACTTCTATACCGCCCTTCTCCTTTCGGACTTGTTTGTTTATATTTCATATTTTAAACCATCCATTTACCTCAGAGCAAGCTAATTTCTGAGTTCAGGGAAGGGCTTCTATATATTTTTAGATTCATGTTCCAAAAAACAAATAGTTGTTTCATTTTAGCTGATCATAGAGTTGGTCTGATACTGAACTGGTTGTATCCTGCAACATGTATGACGGCTGTAGCTATTATGGATAGCTTGCAGTGATGATAGCCACAGTAGACAAAGATTGGTCCAGTGGTGGTGATGAAATCAAAAGCTTTTTACATCCTTTGGCTCAATAATAGGCAAAGAGACCAGGGGGTGTTGGAGAGCATCCTAGGTATTTCAATTTATTAAGAATAAGGGGAAAAAACCAGTAAACAATGTATTAATGAATGCAACCCATATTAGCTGGTTGAATGAATCTAACTTTAAGGCAGACAAAATAACTCTGAGAGCACTGATGATGCCACATCAATATGGAGAACAATAGCCAATGTGATTGGATCATTTTTATTCATAACCGGAATAGGAAGAATTATGCACTGCTTGTCAGAATTGTGGATGGCACAAAATTGGGAGGTTGGGCCAACTCTCATGATGACAGAATTAAATTTCAATAGACTGGAGAGGTTGGAAATTGGGTTGAGAGGAAAAAGATGTCCTTCCCAGGAATAAATGTAATGAATTACATTTAAAGAAGGAAACATAAGGTGCCCATTCAATAAAGGGGATTCATGGTTTGGAGAAGAACTTGAATGAAGAACTTGGAGAATATATTGCTGAGGGTTGGAATAGATGATATTCATGACTCTTCCTACTCCATAATTCTATGATTCTATTATTCTAAAGCAGACAGTTAACAAAAGAAAGTAAAGATGTTATTTAGCACTATACAACAGAAGCTATAACACAGAATTTTATAACATTTTGTAAAAAGTAATTTTTGCCTGACCAGAGTAGAGAGAAATATAGAATTGCTTTAACTGACCTGGATGTTGTAAGTAACAAAACATGACACCAAGATACAAAACTCAAACATACTAGTGTCAGATGTCAGGCTCCAAATACCAAGCGCAGCATTTGCATCAGAACATTACCATGTACTTTCATTTGGATGTGATCTTGGCATGATGTAAAGTAGCAAATTGTCTGAAAGTTACAATTCTAAACTTCCGTCTGAGCAGGTGGTAATATCTGGCAAACCTTTTTTGAGCTCCAGAACTAAGCAGGATTGGTCTTGGTTAGTAACTGGATGGGAGACCTCCAGAGAGTCCTGATGCTACACACTACACTTGGGAAGTAAAAAAAGATCCCCACCAAAAAGACAATGGAAATAATTCACCTCAAGCTGGTTGAAATTTTACCTTTTACCTATCTTACCTTGTATTATTTTGTATCAAAGTACCAGTTTGGACTGTTTATTATACTGTACACTCTTTAAAAATTAAAATTCTGCAAATTATGTACAGGAATTTTTGCAAAATAATATTAAATCTAGAATCTAGAAGAAGGCAATCATTGCTTTGAAAGCAGTGCAAAAATTAAATATTGCCATAAAATGGTACATTAATGAGTCATAGCATATTATGAAGACATACAGTTCTGAACCTTAGGAAAAAGCAGTCAATTATAGGTCTAAGAATCCAAATTAATGGTCTTTGATAAAATAGTTTAGTTTTACTTAGACGTGTCATAAGAAACTTCTAAAACTTTGGAATAAATGAAAGGAATGCTCATCATAGCAATGTTATGACCATTTAATCGTTTTTCCATAAGAAAAGATTAAAATGCTTTACTTATGCTAGATTAAATGCTTACTCGATAATTGCAATGGACAGTATGCTTTCAGAATAGGAGAATTAAATTAAAAGAAAGACAACTGCAGAAAATGTACTAGTGGTAGAATTAGAGAGGGTTTCATCAGCTCCTGATGCCTCCACTGTAATGAATCTGTCAAAAGATAATAATATTTTAGTGAAAGGTGCGATTGGATAAGTCACGTTATTTATTAACTGTTACCTTAAAATATCACTTTTGTCTTATTATTAAAGAGTGGTTAGAGTGCAGCAGGGCTGCCTGACATAAAGCATTAAAAAAAGATTATAGCTCTAACAGGGCTCAGAGTATATTCTCTGCACTGTAAACTCTGTAGCGTAATTTACCAATACCTGACGATCAGAACCAGCTAGAGAACACTAAACCAGCAGAGACTGGATCCTTAATCTGCTCCCGTAACCCATCCAGCACATTTAGAAGAGTTCCCTGGAGCTATATTTGTCACAGCACTTTTAACCAGCCAATATCAACATCCTTAGCTTCTAACCTTGATGTTTCTAACTGCCACAATTAAATATCTGCTTTTTGCTTACATGGCTTGAGAACAGATAGAAAAGGAAGAAAACATCGTATTGCAGAACCTGAGATTCAAGCTGGCTTCAAGTTGTCCCTCCCTGATAGTCTATCCCAAATCAATAAGAAAAAAATAGGAGCCCATTTTTAGAACTCACATGAGATAGGCTAAAAAATTTCCAGAAGAATATAATTTTTCCCTGTAAAAAAACAATGTGTTGAAATAAGAAGAGTCACATGAAAATAATCAGGGATCTTCTCTTCTCTTCTCTTCTCTTCTCTTCTCTTCTCTTCTCTTCTCTTCTCTTCTCGTCTCGTCTCGTCTCGTCTCTCCTCTCCTCTCCTCTCCTCTCCTCTCCTCTTCTCTTCTCCTCTCCTCTCCTCTCCTCTCCTCATATCTCATCTCATCTCTTCTCCCCTCCTCCCTTCCCTTCATTCTGCTCTGCTCAAATCTTGTATCTCCCTTCATGAGTGGGTTAGGATTAGGATTAGGATTAGTTTATATATTTTGACTGTAGTGGCCACATATTTTTGGCAGCTGTATAAATATAGGAGCTGTAAAAACTTTGAAAAAAAGTTGTGTGGCATTTCAAGTCTTTAACATGGTCTTTAGAATCCCACACGTAGTTTATAACAGTCTTGGTTGTCTTGTCCATGGATTCTAAAACTAAGACTACTTTACCAATTTACATTTTAGGATACAGGTAGTCTTCACTTAACTACCAGTCATTTCAAAGTTATATCATATGTAGGATTGTTTTATGGCCTGTAAAGGATATGCTGTGTCTGCCCCCATCTCCCTCACAGTCATGTGACTGCATGTTGTGTGGGTCAGCTTTACAACCAGCTGCAATGGGTTATAGTAATAAGATTGCAATTCACAATATTTTTTGCCTGTCCCAATGAAATAAATCAGTTCACTTAACAACCACCATGAAAAAGGCTGGAAAATTATTTCTGGCCATGTAAGTGCCTTAACTTATGACTGCAATCATTTATGGCCATAACTCCAGTCCAGGTTCAATTATGGTTTTAAATTGAGGACTACCTCTAATGCCCTGACTTAAAAACATCACCTCTAATCTAGGTTTACTATCGTTTGGCATCACTATCTTTTGATAATCTCAAAAGGAGATTAAATTGTTAGAGAAGTGTCTGGCCTTGAAATACTTTATTTGGAAAGGCATGATCAAAAAATCTCGTCATACCATTTTCCAAATTTAAGGAAATCCCAAACCATATTAATGACAGCTGTGCAGAAATAAACCTAAAAACAACAGAATATTAACTTAATTTCTATTTTCCAGCAGCTTCAGAAGCCATTAAATTTCTTCATTCCCAAAGTAACACCTGATAGTTGGAAGAGAAAAAGAAATGAATTTCCCAGTTCCAAGTAGCTTTGACTCTTAGTCTCCTAAGTTTATCAACATGCAAGACATAATGGAAGTCTGACCAATCTTAATGAAAGGGAGGGGCTTTGATCACATGATTGTGAACAGCATATTGACTTATTTTATTCTCTTGCTGTGGACACTTCTAATTATTTCCAATTCCTTATACCAGGCTTGCTTTTTGGCCTATTTTTCTCTCGCCAGGTCCTGTCGTCAATGCAGTAGATATCACTTTGTTACAGAGAAATCTAATTAAATCAAATTTTACATTTGCTTTAGGCAAACAATTAAATGTCCCAGTATTTTATGGACTCAAATCACCATCTATTTTTCCTCTCTCTCCTTAAACAATGTCATTGGAAAGTGCATATTGATTAATCAGAACATTCCTTTTTTTAAAAAAATAATAAAAGTCTTTTAATGTCTTGAGTGTTTTTGCGATTAAATTCTCTGAGAAAACATTACATTTTAGTGCCATTTCCTCTCACACGGAGGCATTGTGCCTTGAGTGATTCATTCCTTTTCTTTTGCTCTCACCCACTGTCCTGTTGCAAATGACACCCCTTGTTCTATCAAAGGAAAATCTATATGAATGTATAAGTGAGAGAGCTGCCTGATTGTATACATTAGTGGGGGAAAAACAATCCCACCCTGTGAGATTTCTTGTTCTCCTTTCTTGTATGTATCTCTTTAGCAGGGAGACTCCCCAGGATCTTGTAATTGTATCACTAGTGATGGAAGAGATGGAAGAGAGACAAAGTGTTTTGAATAGGCTACAACTGATTTCCAACATTAAAGAGATTACACTAAAAGGCAGATACTTGGGTTTTACACATCTAGATAATTAGTCAAATAAGCTTTAAGCATGTCTTGTGCCTGGGTGCTATATTTGTTATAAAATTGTAAACAATTATTTCACTTTAGTCATTCTATTTTACCAGCTTCCATTAAATATGTAAATACAACAGATATTTCATTAATTTTAAGGTAGCTTTTGATTCTGTATCCAGGACCATATTATGGGAGAAGCTGGAAATGCATTTATCAATTGGATAAATCTCCTTTTAATTCATTTTTCATTTTAATTCATTCATAATTCATTTCCTATACCCCAATACAACTCTTAAGGTCAGGTGCAAAACGTAAAGATTTTTCTTGAAACCACTTACAACTCAAAAGGGAGAAAAAAGACTGATGATTTTCCCTCCCCCATTCTAAAGGCGCTTTTTCGAGAGGCAATTGGACTTTCTTTGAATATGTTTCGCTTCTCATCTAAGAAGCTTCTTCAGTTTAGTTCAGAACTGAAGAAGCTTCTTGGATCAGAAGAGAAATGACTTCAAGCAAAAACAAAGAAAGTCCAGTTGCCTTTTGAAAAAGCATCTTTGGGACAACCATGACCTGGATGACTGAGAATCTCTATAGACATTTGGCCCCATTTTTAGAATAATGGCCTGGTGAGATATCAAAGATTATAATCAGAAAATCAAGATTACAGCTTTTTCCACAATTTATAGAGCATTAATGGCCATAAAATAGAACAAGTGATTACCTTTAGCTTTAAATATTTACGGGTAGTCATGCATGCCACTGACTCAAGGAAAGCCTGGTGTTAACATGCTGCTGTTATTCGACAAAGATCTGCCAATGCCATTCTTAAATTTTTCCAATCCAAGGAAGGACATTATGTTCCAGCTGCACTTAAGCTCTTTCAAGTTGCTCCTTTATGGAATCTGGTTGGCCCCAACTTCATCTTCCAGGTCTCTGCAAAAAGTACAATCTAAATTCATCAGACCAACTCTCCAGATACTTTGTTGTGTCTCAAATACACACTCCGAATAGAGCCAGGTATTATAAAACTTATAATTAAGAGTGTGTCTAGCTTCTAAAAAAACTTTGGTTAAAGTCAACTTCTGTCCTCAAGGCTTACACCATTAATCTTTCAGGATAACTTCCAATCCGCATGGATCAAGGCTGTGTAATTTAATCTTTCAGATTTGGGCTACTCTCCTTCCACAGGTCTTAAGATGGAACATGATCAGACAAAACAATCCCTGAAGTGAAGGTTAAAGGCAAGTGGATCTAAGGGAAGCTCCAACTTTCCTGTCACCAGCACATAACAGATATATTGTCACAGCTGCCAATATACACACCTTATACAGCTAGAAAGACTCAGTCATCAGGCAGCTTTCTCTCTTGCCTGATGCCATGCGCTCTCCTCTGTAGTATTGGATGGTAAATACAAAACAGTTACATTGCCTGAAAGGCTCTGCTCCTGTAATTCCAGAGAGGTAAATACTACAGAACATGTCCTTCTATGTTGCTCCCTTTATGGAGGACATCCAAACCAGATTCATACTTCCTCTAATCATTAAAATATCTATATTTTAAATTTTGTATTTATATGTTTTATTTTATGGCTGTTCACCGCCCTGAGACCTTCGGGAGTAGGGCGGGATACAAATTTAATAAACAAACAAACAAACAATAGATATTCTGATTGTTCAGATTTGGCCCATGCCAGATGCTGCTTATAGACAATATGCCATTTGTTACAATGCACATAGCTAGGTTTTGCACAGCAGTGCAGAAGGTCCATTGATGGGCCATTATCCTGCAATGCATCCCCTGTAACAATAATCCCTTTAGATTTTAAATACTAAGACTTTGCTGATATTAATATATATTTTTACTTTGGTTCAATTTTAGATATCATACTTAATATTAATTAGTGTTTATATTATAATTTAATATAAGCCTATAAAATCCTGGATTTTATATATTAGATACTAGTTAAGTTATTTTACAAATGTATTTTAACTCTGACCTAAATTTTATTTCTCTGTTTTCTATACTGGTCTCTGACCACAATAAATCATACTGAATTAAAAGATAGTTGTATTCCAAGTATCTGAGTTTATTTTTGAGACAGTATAACAAAATGTGATGTATTAATAGGAATATGTCCACAAAATATGAGATTATAGAAATGTTTACACTCCTATCTAGTATTTTGATTCATATATAACTAATGCCATTATGGCTAGTACTTCTATAGGTATATACAGTGATTCAAACGTGGAATAAAATTATATTACAGATAGTGAAAGCACTATATAGATGGATTCACCAAGGATTTCTGTAATTTTTTTATGGGCAGTGGCAAGGGAAAAGGGCAGTGGTGGAATTCAAAAAAAAAATACTATCGGTTCTGTGGGCGTGGTTTGGTGGCTGTGGCAGGGCTTGGTGGGCTTGGCTTGGTGGGCATGGCAGGGGAAGGATACAGTAAAATCTCCATTCCCTCCCCACTCCAGGGGAAGGTTACTACAAAATCCCCATTTCTTCCCGATCAGCTGGGACTCGGGAAGCAGAAAATAGATGTGGCAGGGCCAGTCAGAGGTGGTATTTACCAGTTCTCAAAATTTCCACTACTGGTTCTCCAGAACTGGTCAGAACCTGCTGAATACCACCTCTGGAAAACGGGTCAAGCCTGAAGCTCCTAACTTGTAAACACTGACTGGGACTGATCACAGAACAAGGAGAAGGAGCACTGCAACACTGAGAGGTCCAGAATGATGCCATGATCTATAATATTAAAAGTCACTGAGACATCAAGGAGAATACCAAAGATCATTGATAGGCATAATCAATGGAGTCTCCCAACCTAAAATCCTAAAAATGCAAATAATTTACTTCCTCCATGATCCTCTGAAGCCACAATCTGACCATCTTCTCAACAAAAGTTGTTATCTACCTATATGATTTGTCCAAATGATAGCTTCTCCAGGATAGGTGTAACACAACTTACTGAAGACTCAGACATCACCACATGGCTACTTCAGCAGTTCTAACTAAAAAGGAAGGGTAAAAATCTAAAGGATAGGTAACAAGATTAACAATCCCAAAAGGTTCTGAGCATTTCCAGGAGGTACAGGATTATATTTCTTCTAGATACCAGGACAAGGTGATTTTTTCAGTCAGCACACAAGAACTCACCCAGTCGGAGTCTAACTCTGAGCAGATCTGAGTGACATTTTAAGGTAAAGGTTCCCTTCGCACATATGTGCTAGTCTTTCCCAACTCTAGGAGGCAGTGCTCATCTCCGTTTCAAAGTCAAAGAGCCAGTGCTGTCCGAAAACGTCTCCATGGTCATGTGTCCGGCATGACTAAATGCCAAAGGCACATGGAATGCTGCTACCTTCCCAACAAAGGTGTCCCTATTTTTCTACTTGCATTTTTTACATGCTTTCGAACGGCAGCTAGGCAGTTCAAACTATTGGCAGAAGGAGTGACATCTTACAGATACCTAAAATGTTTCTAACAGTGGCCTTAAAGATATTCCCATATCTACATGGGTTTGACTACATGTTAAATTTACTATAGATAAGAAATAGCTAATTTTTTAAAAAATATGTATAAGAAGAATTACTCTAAACAGCCTTTTGATGCAAAAAAAAAAAAGAAAGAAAGAAAGAAAGAATCTTAAAGTCCAATTATTAAGGTAAATCTTAGGGGATACAACTGCTGCTTTTCCACCATAAAGGGTTGTTACTTTAGGAATTCTTTTGGCCATTCCATAATATGTTTAGCATAATGGTTAATTCAGAGATTATGTCAATGTTTTCCTCTACAAGTCTAAATAAAACTGTAATTCTACTTGGATGAGTTCCAAAACTGTGTTTTCTCTACTGGAGAATTTTAAATGGAATTAGACTATTGAAATCAAACTTCTCTATCAAATCTGGATTTCCGTTATGTATTTTCCCTACTTTTGACGTAACACACTTCAAATAAAGCTTCTATTAACTAAGGCTGTAACCATGGATTAAATATTTATTCTGACATTATTGGACTGATAATATCAATTTCAAAGTTCAAATTTTAATAAGGTATTACAAAGCATGGAAAGAAACAAGCTAATCAAGCCAAGTTTCATATTTCCTCCCTTTGTATAAAATGATAATTGAATTTAAAGCTATGCTTTGTCTCTTTAATATCTGCTAAATATGGATGAATTACTGAATATATATTTATTCTCAGACTCATTTGAAGGCAAATATTTACAAGGCTTTTCTTTTGTAATCTGATTTTAATATCTCAACTGAAAATGATTCATAGCATATGACTTCAAATACCCTGTAGTTAAGAAGGCCAAAAATTAATTAACTGATTCTACCGTAGGTTTCTTGAAATTAATGGTGCCATTTGTTTTATTATTTTAAATTATTGTTCCTTTCATTACATTTCAATGCCTTGTATTCAAATTGTCCTAACTTTTAATATCATTCTTATTTTAGTAACATAATACTGAATTTCCTGTTTTTCTGCACACATTCTAGCCTTTTAATTTAGAAAGAAAACTATGACATGTCTTTTTTTTATTATTATTTGATTTGTATGCCGCCCTTCTCCGGAGACTCAGGGCTGCTTACAATGCGTTAAGCAATAGCCTTCATACTTTTGTATATTTATACAAAGTCAGTTTATTGCCCCCACAAACTGGGTCCTCAATTTACCCACCTTAGAAAGGATGGAAGGCTGAGTCGACCTTGAGCCTGGTGAGAATTGAACTCGCAGTAATTGCAGACAGCTGGATGTTAAATGCTGCCTTAGTAGGAGGCATTAGCCTCCTACGCCACTCAGGCTTGAGATTCATTTTAAAGACTTTACCAGAATACCACGAAATGAATGTTATGTGTTGCAGGACAAAACAACCCATCTTCTGGGAGTCTCCCCAAAAAAAAAAAAAAAAAAAAAAGGACTTGCACAACACATGATTACCCTACCTGGGGTCCAAAATCCATTGAATCAATAGATGGCAGTAAAGAATCACATTTTTGTTATCTAGTGGAATTTTTCCCTTTTTCAGATCAGGGTCATACTTGAGGGTTTGCCCTTGCTGTGCTGCACCATAGTGGTGATATTCTGCAGCAACTAGTTCCAGCTCTTGACAGAATCAAACTCAAGTATCCAATAGTCCACTTGCAAGCCAAGAAAGTTTTTGTCTTTTTCTTTTTCCCTTTTCCCTTGTATCTCACATCCCCTATTCTCCGCTCTCTTTCCTTCCCTTAATTTCCTATTTTTTTCTTCTCTTGTTTGTATTTTATATAATAATAAAAAAACCTTAATAAAAGGGAAGCAAACCAAGCAAGTTGTAGGGCATTCAGGGGCGATAGCATTCACTCCAGCAAAGTACTGACTCAACTTCATCTCAAGCTTTGTCTTTAGACTCCTAGGGCTGGAAGGGACCTTAGAGGTCTTCTAGTCCAACCCCTTGCTCAAGCAGGAGATCCTATACCACTTCGGACAAATGGTTGTCCAATCTCTTCTTAAAAACTTCCAGTGATGGAGCATCCACAACTTCTGGAGGCAATTTGTTACACTGGTTGTTCTAACTGTCAGAAAATTCCTCCTTAATTCCAGGTTGTTTCTCTCCTTGATTAATTTCCATCCATTCTTCTTGTCCTGCCTTCAGGTGCCTTGGAGAATAAATTGATGCTCTTTTCTTTGTGGCAGTCCCTCAAATATTGGAAGATGCTATCATGTCTCCCCCTAGTCCTTCCTTTCATTATACTAGACATAACCAATTCCTGCAATAGTTTTTCATATGTTCCATCCCCCTAATCATCTTTGCTGCTCTTCTCTGCACTCTTTCCAGAGTCTCAGCATTTTTTTTGCATTTTTTGTATGTGATTTGTACGCTACGAATCACACACTCATACAAGTGTGTGATTTGTACTCTTTGACCCGGTCATGCTTCTCTTTCTTCAGGGCATATAGCTGCAGAAAGATCCACCTCAGTTGTGGGTTGCTTCCGGTTCTGTCCGGTTCTTTAGAAAAGCGATGGGAGGCTCCGCCCACCTGCCCGGACGTCATAATTGACAATCTGCGCATGCGCAGAAGCGTGCACGCTCCCGTTGCAAACCAGTAGTAAAGGTAAGTAGAACCCACCCCGTCCACCTGATACTTCAAGGCTTTATGATTGTTCTCCAAACAGGTGAAATTGTGTCTTGCTGTCTGGCTTGATAAATATCCACATCTGATGGAGGATAGCCTTCAGCAAGTGGCTAGCTCTCATTCCAATACCTTTTTGATCTTACAGGCATTTTATACACCCGTTCACGTCTCAACATGGACTATGAACTCTACACTAAATTATTAGCTAACTGTTTATAAGTGATTATAGGTCACATTATTCATATGAATCAAGCTGGATTTATTCCATATTGTTAATAAATTTACCCTTTATTAGGAAATTCTTACATATTACACAAATCCACAAAAATATTAGATCTTCATTAGCCATATGTTCTTTGGATATAACTAATTAAATTTTAATTTGGCACTGACTTCTATAAGATGATTTAACACATCTACAAGCTAACTAAATCTCAGATAAATCTTAACAGTTATGATTCAGTTCCCATTACATTTTTAAGTGATACTAAGCAAATTTGTCCTGTATCACCATTATTATCCAACCTAACTTTAGAAGCATTAACAATATAAAACGGGAGATAAGATGTATCTTTTGTATCTACTTGCAGGTGATATGATCTTTAGTCCTTAAATGCTTCTCATTTAGCTAGCTGTATTAAAGAGTTAGAGAAATTTGCAGAGCTGACATTAATATCAGTTAATTTTCATAAATCTCATATCTGAGATTTTTTCATAAAACCCAAAAACACAGAAGGAAATTTCCACAGTTTTAGGGGTTCTAATAGAATCTTTAAAATATTAAGCCATGACTGTAACTCAAAATGTTAATAAAACCTTTGCTAATAATTATGTAACAACTTGGAAGAAATTAAACAAAGAAATGAAAAACTGTCAGTATATAAGGTTCATGAATTGGAATAGACATGGTGACAGGTCAGCTAATGGGGACTGTTTGGTGATTCCGATGGCTCGGAGCCTGGCCGTTGCTTAGATTTACTGATCTGTATACAGGGTTGAAATTAATAATTTTCAATAAAAATTTAAATAAAAAAAAAAAAGAAATCCAGCAGGTTCTAAAAAACTGGTAGCGAAAATTTTGAGTAGTTCAGAGAACCAGCAAATACCACCTGGCCCCAGAGTGGGGTGGGAATGGGGATTTTGCAGTATTCTTCCCCTAGAGTGGGGTGGGAATGGAAATTTTGCAGCATCCTTCTCCTGCCACGCCCACCAAGCCACACCCACCATGCCCACCAAGCCACGCCCACAGAACCGGTAGTAAAAAAATTTGGATTTCACCACTGTCTGTGGTGAATATATATATTCACCATATATATATGAGTGCTTATGAATATTTGGATTTCACCACTGTCTGTGGTGACTATATATATTCACTCATATATATATGAGTGCTTCTGTGATTCTATAGCTTCTGTGATTATTGATTCTGTACTTCTAGATTCTGAGTTCTGGTTCTGGCTTCTGCTGTAAGGTATTGTATATAAAGAAGTTTCTTATATAAATGAATCCTGCTGAATTATTTACTTGTGTGCTGGTTGGATTGCTGCAAACTCTAACAAAAACTGGTCTTCAAAACATTTCAGTATTTCAGGGTGAATTATAGTGGTTAAAATAAAAATCCTTGCATGGCTTAACTTTTTTATTTCAATGCCTCCTAATGGTAATTCCAGAATAGGTTTTAAGATATTGGCAGAGAAATATTGAAAGCTTTTGTTTCCGTTCACAAAAACTGAAGAGTAAATAAAAGGATTTTGTATAGATCTGAGGGAGGCTGATTGTTTGTTAATATATTAACAAGCAGCACAGTTAGGCCATATGATTCCATTTATTAGGGCAGATTCTTAAACAATACTGATTCATACTGAAACTATACTAGAGCCAGATAAGTTTATAAATCAATGTTTTTTCCACCAGAAATATTTTTCTAAAATGAAACAGATTGAAATGGTTTTTACTACTGAAACAATGCTTCAAATTTGGAAAAGTAAATGCATAGTTTTCAAAAAGGATATTTGTCCTTTAACTCCCCTGGTAACAAATATATGTCAAGAAGGTTATTATGCTTTGACTAAAATGAAATATTTGAGAAAATATAATCTTTGTAGACTAAAATATTTCTATAGTAATAGGGAATCTTTCATTAAAGATAATATTGATAATGAAATATATGGTAAGTTACCATAGCTCTTCTAGTACCAACTTAAATTTCTTCTGGATAGTAGAAATATTAGACATATAGCAACATGATCCTATATCAATTTTCACAATTTAACAATTCATTATTTAGAACAACCAAAAGGATCAATTTCAAAAATGTATAGGTTGCAATTAGAAATTTATGAAATCAGAAATATTATTACAATCAGATTCACCATATGATTTAACAGAAGTTTGGGGTATTGATCTTGGTAATCCCATACAGGAGTCAAATTGGTAAAAATTATGGAAACTGAGTAGATTCCCTTGTTTCAATGCAAGAAATGCAATGGAAATTATACAATAACAGTAATAGAGTTAGAAGGGACCTGGAGGTCATTTAGTCCAACCCACCCACCCCCACTTTCACAGGAGACCTATACTATTTCTGAAAGGTGGATGTCCAGTCTCTTCTTAAAAGCTTCCAGGGTTGGTGCACCCACAAATTCTGAAGGGGATTTGTTCCACTGGTTAATTGTTCTCACTATTAGGAATTTTCTTCTTATATCTAGATTGCTTCTCTCCTTTGTTACTTTTCATCCATTGTTTTTTGTCATGCCTACCGGTGCTTCGGTAAGTAAATTGGCCCCTTTTTCTTGTGGCAGCCCTTCAAATATAGGAAGACTACTATCATGTAACCCTGGTCCTTCTTTTCACTAGACTAAGTATATTCAGTTCCTGCAATCGTTCTTTGTATGTTTTAGCTTTTGGGCCTCTAATCATTTTTGTTGCTCTTCTCTGAACTCTTTCCAAAATCTTAACATCTTTTTTGTATTGACGTGACCAAAACTGGATGCAGTATTCTAAATGTGGTCTTACCAAGTTTTGTAGAGTGGTACTAATAGTTCACATGACCTTGAATCTATCCCTCTATTAATGCAACCTAGGATTGCATTGACTTTTTTGGCTGCTGCTCCACACTGTTGGGTCATCTTTAAATGGTTGTCTACTAGGACTCCTAGTAGACTAGTAGACTCACAGACTCACTGTTGAGAGTGACTACTATTGAGCCAGGTGTCGCCTAGTCTGTACCTGTAGTTATGATTTTTCTTGCCTAAGTGTAAGACCTTGCTTTTAGAAGAAATTTTCTTCTAAAATTTCTAACAAATTTTCTTGTTAAATTTCATTTTGTTGGATAGACTGTGAACAAGTCTATTGAGATCCATATTGAGACTATCTTCTGAGATGTTGGCTACTCCTGTACACTATTGGTCCTTGATTCCTATCAAGCTGGCACACATATATACACATTATTTTTCCAAACATTGGAGAGGATGTCAAAAAAAAGGAACATTTTCTCATTTGTGGTGGTCATGCAATAAAGTTATAACCTTTTGGCATAAACATTTTGGAGAGATTAATCAAAGAACTGAAAGGTCTCCAGAGCAAGACTTATTGCACTTATTTATAGGACTAAATCATAAGTTTAAAAATAAATAATTTATTATTTGTTTAATTTTTGCAACCAAATTAATAACTCTGTGATATTGGAAAACTCTAGATAACTTAATAACTGAGTTAAGGATTAATAAGGCATCTTCAGTTGCTAAATTAGAAAAAAAATGCAAAGTTAAAATAATGAGACATCAGAAGCAGGAACCACAATTTTATCAAACCTTGATTGATTTTATTGTTTATCTAAATAACAATAAATTATAATCTGGTATAGATTATATATACACATTTCATATGTATGGAAAACTTTCATAGGTGTATTACCTGCCTCTTTATTCATGCTGGAGTAAATTTCTTGGATTGACAAGTTCTAAAAGCACCAAGTGAGTTTCTTTCAATCTTTACTGAAATAAGTTTAAATACAAATTTAAGGACTTTTTTTAAAAAAATCTTAACGGCAAGATTAGAATTTTGATTTTGGAAAGTTACAAATGGACTGTGTCCAAATGGATTTAAAATAGGATTTTGGAATTAATTATAAGAATCCTTCCCATGGGACAATGCTTTATTCTGAATTATTTTTAAAAAGTATGAACTTTGAATACTGGACATGTGAAGGAACCAGAAAGAACTAAAGATTACAATTAAAGAACACTTAAATTTAACCTACTAATACAGAATGGAGCTAAATATCTTAACACTAAACATACTGAAATATATTTTTATTTATTTATTTGTTTGTTGGTTGGTTGGTTGGTTGATTTATTAAGTGTCTGCCTCTCTTGTGTTTAAAAGACTCTGTGGAAGAGGAAGAAGTTTTATAGGACAAAACTGACACTGATCTGAAAGTGAATTAAAAGACAGGCTACAAGAATGATATGGAAAAAGATGCTACACTGCATATACAAATGAAACCAGCTGATAATTTTAAAAAACAAGGATATGCCTAGAACAAACAAACAAAATTACCTGGATAACTTTCATATATTGTAAAAAAGGTTTGTTTAATGTTTGAACAATTTCGTGAGAAAGGACAAAGGAAAAAAAAGAAAAAAATTAGGACATCATTTGAATAGACTAAGATTGTTAGAAGTAAAATGAAGCAATATAAAGTTGGTTTCTTTGATCAAAGTTAAAATAGATATTTCCTGAAGGCCTCTGAAGCCAATAACAGAGCTCCAGATCAATCTGGAGCTCTGTTATTGGCTACTGAGGGCTTCAGAAAAGCCCTGTGGCTGCAAAGAAATGGGCCGGCAAGGCAGGTGTTGCGGGGGTGTGAGGCCTGGCTGCAACTGTCCGAAAGTAAGTAGTAGGACAGCTCCAGCTCCCCATCCCCACCCTACCTTAATTTTTATCCATGAACCCTGGAGTGGGCGGAGTCTTAATTAGGGCTTATTTTGGGGTAGGGCTTATATTGGGTACACATGTAAAAATCAAGCTAGGACTTACTTTCATGGTAAGTCGTATTTTCAGGGAAACACGGTAATTATTATTCCTATTTTCTTTGCTATTTTTCTTTCTATTTTTTCTTTGCTATTTTTCTTTTTATTTATTTATTTTTCTTAGTTTGTACTGAATTTTTATATTATAGTATTACTATATAAAATTATTATTATAAAATTACTATATAAAGCAAGACATACTGCTGAACTAATAATAAAATCTGGATACCAACATAGCTTCTACTTGTTTCACTAAGGCATGAAGAAGAGACATAGGCTGTTCAATGTTAATTTGGATTAAGGAACTGAAGAAGCTTATTGGATAAGAAGCGAAACATCTTCAAGAAAAGACAAAGTCCAGTTGGCTTTTGAAAAATCACCTTTGGGACAACCATGACCTGAATGACGGAGAACTTCCACAAACATTTGGATTAAAGAAGCATCATTGAGTGAGAGCCATTTGAAAAGCATCAGCTTTTTAAATAAGATGATTCTCATCAGCTCTTAACTGACATAAAAATGTAGAAATAACAGGACGTTTTTAAACCATTCCTTTGTATTATTCCCCATGTTATTTTTCTTTCAAAGGAATAATAGTAATAACAATAATATCCATAGTGACTCTTATCTACCAGCAATGCTCAGAGATGTATTGGCACAGTGATGCCTTTTCCTCAGTCTCTACTGCCATCTGGTGGCATAAAGCTAGAGATGCATGCTGTTGATCCCTGCTGCTCGACTCAGCAAGGGGCTGCAGAGTGCAAAATGAAGAATCTGGAGCAATCAGGCATATTGATTCCCTTTTTTCCCCCTCCCAGATGGAGTCTGTTCCTTCATCACATGGAAATCATACCTGCGTGGGCATGATTAATACCCCATGTACAGATCTACTTTCTTCAGAAGCCATAATCATATTTTAGTCACATAGCTCTATGTGAAGTTCATAGGTCAAGGAAATAAGTCTGATACAGAGAAAGAAATCTATCTTGGATGAAAAATGGCTTTATGGCAGCATTTGCTGTGCTTAACAGAGTATTCAACATAATACAATTCTGGCTGAGAGCTGTCCAGTGGCTGCTGTTATCCTTGTTCCTGGTAGACAGCACTGGATATGTATTATATTTTTAATTGTTGAAAGCTATCTCAGATGTTAGCAGAAATAGGTAGAAATTCAGGAACAAAATAACAGGAAATAAAAATAGAACCATGTTGGTAAATTATGGCAAAATTTACCACTAATCATTTCCTGCCAGACACTTTTGCCAATTTTGCCAAGCGTGCTACGAGAGAGTGGAATCAATATTTTAACCCTTCAGAAGTGATTGGCCTAC
Source organism: Pantherophis guttatus (assembly GCF_059756535.1). Lineage (NCBI taxonomy): Eukaryota > Metazoa > Chordata > Lepidosauria > Squamata > Colubridae > Pantherophis > Pantherophis guttatus. The sequence continues at coordinate 96,743,416 of NC_142067.1, read as the reverse complement.
ACTTCCAAACTGATATTCCAGGAGCTATTCCAGACACACAAGACATCTCCACAGCAAGATCACATTTATAGAAACATGCAATGTAGCGGATCAGGAAGTCTGAGAGAGCACACTGATCTGACTTTTAGGCAGAAAACAATTCCATAAAATCATATCTGACCTCTTGAACCTGCAGGACTTACCTCCTTCTCAAACTACTTCTCTGCATTTCCACCCCTTGTAGCTCCATCTTCATATGCTTCCAGGTTGGAACTCTTCATAGATTACCTTCCATAACACTACTTGATTATCCGGGTCATGTTTCTGTTAACTTCTGTCATTTCAATTTGGTTAACTTCAGTTTAGTGTTCCTGTCATGTTAACTGCTTTGCTGCTGGACTGTTTTAAGTTCTTCTTAGCATGTTGGAGAAGGGGGTATATTCAGTGGTGGGATTCAACCAGTTCGCACCCCTTCGGGAGAACCGGTTGTTAACTTTCTGAGCAGTTTGATAAACTGGTTGTTGGAAGAAATCATTAGGGCAGAGAACCGGTTGTTAAATTATTTGAATCCCACCACTGGGTATATTGGCTATTTTTGCTCTTCTGTGCAGTTAATCCTAGATTAGAAAAGAATGTTTGGTGTCCTTTTGATAGCACATTCACTGGTGCATAGGAAAGGACATTCCTCAAATGCCTTACCACTCCTGATGAAAAACAAAGTGGGAGATGGGAATAGCCTCTGCTTTCTACATTTTCTTTATGGAGAATGATGATTTTGGAAATCAAAGGAAAATTTATTTTAAAATAAACTACAATGATCAGCACATATTTTATGGGCAGAATGATAAATGTGTTGTCCTGTTTTAGATGTGAGAAATTTCAGGCTGAAATGGGGGGGGGAATATTATTTGATCACGGTTTTAAAGGAAGTCTTGAACGTTACAGAGCTTGGTGAAACTCTGATCAGAGAGAGGGATTACTTGAGGATAAAACATATAAAGAACGGTTGCTGGAACTGGATATGTTTAGTCTTTTGAAAAGAAGGACTAGGATTAACATGATAGCAGTGTTCCAATATCTCAGGGGCTGCGACAAAAAAGAGGGAGTCAAACTATTCTCCAAAGCACTTGAGAGTAGGACAAGAAGCAATGGGTGGAAACTAATCAGGAGAGAAGCAACTTAGTACTAAGGAGAAAATTCCTGACAGTTAGAACAATTAATCAGTGGAACTTGTCTCCAGAAATTGTAAATGCTCCAACACTGGAAGTTTTTAAGAAGAGATTAGATAACTATTTGTCTGAAGTGGTATAGGGTTTCCTGCCTAAGCAGAGTGTTGGACTAGAAGATTCCAAGATTCCTTCTAACTCTGTTATTCTTTTTTTAAAAAATTTATTTATTTATAAAACAACACAATATGACAAACACAAAACACAAAACATATATTCCCTTTTTTCAATAGTTTCATAATGGTAATCTTCTATTGTTTACATTTCCCCCTAATTCTTATAATATATATATATATATATATATTATAAGATATATATATATATATATATATATATATATATATATATATATATATATATATATATATATATATATATATATATATATATATATATATATATGTATATATATATACTTCCTGTCCCATTATCCCTTAGTATTCTATAACTTCCTTCACACATAGTATTAATTTTATACATTATCCTACAAACACATTCCGTTTGAAATTTTTTTTCTGCAATCATTTTTGTCCACTATTCCTAATCTCCAGCCAGTTATACCATTTGTTCCATACTGCATAGTATTCTGTATCTTCCTTTTCTTTAATTTCCTTTGTTAATTTGTCTATCTCGGCACAATCTAAAATTTTTTTTATCAATTCTTACTCTGTTGGTGTATTATCTTTTTTCTAATTCTGTGCATATGATATTCTTGCAACTGTTATTATATGTAAAATTAGATATTTTATTTCTTTAGTATATTTTCTATTGAGTATTCCCAACAAAAATGTCTCTGGTCTCCAATCAATAGGTTGGTCAGTTATCTTTTCCAACCTTTCCTAATTTTGGCCCAATACTTTTTTGCAGCTGGACATGTCCACCAAAGATGATAGTATGTTCCATAAACCTTTTTACACTTCCAACATGTTGGAGAGCTGTTCGGGGACATCTTGGCAAGCCTTGCCAGCGGAAGTTGCCATCTGTAAAACATCTTTAACTGGTTTTCTTTGAATGCCGCAGACATAGTTAATTTTATATTTGTTTGCCACATTTTTTCCCATCTCTCCAATTCTATATTATATCTAAAAATTTGTTGCCCATATAACAATTGTTTCCTTAATTACCTCATCTTTCATTTTGTAACTCAATAAATATTTATATATCTTGCTAATTAGTTTTTCCTCTGTCCCTTGTATAATTTTGTCCAGTTCTTGCTGATCATTTTGTATTTCATATAATTTAATGTCCTCTTTATATTTAGACTCTGTTATTCTATATATTCTATTATCAAGGAATAATTCTACAACTGATAGTCCTTTATGAAATTGTGCTTCTGTCCACTAGTAATAATAGTTTTCCCTCAGAATGCTGGTTGGATTTCTCCTGGACCTACAGCATCTCCAGAGGCAGAAAAGATATAAGGCCTGCCTTTGCCTGGTTTCTAAGTTTCAGTTTCAGTTTCAGTTTATTTAGATTTATATACCTACTCCCGAAGGACTCAGGGCAGTGAACAGCCAAGATAAAACACATACAATATAAAGTTTAAAAAAACAATTTAAAACATATTAAATAAATTTGGCCCATGCTAATTAAAATACCCCCATTTTTAAAAACAAATTAAAATTAAATAATTAAAAGAGTTAAGCCAGCCCAGCTTGTTGAAATAAAAAAGTCTTGAGGGCGTGGCCTATAATACTTCTTCTATTTCTTTGTACATGTTTTTCAAGTAATTTTAAGTTTTAAAATTATACGATTTGCTATTTTAAAATTTGATTGTCAGCATATATTGTGGTGCATTTATCTTTACTGGGTTCTTAGTGTTGTTTGAGCTCATTGTTCTCTAAACAAATATTTTCCATGCATTGATGACATTACCTAGCCTGTTAATGACACATATGCTGGAACAACCAAGCTCAGATAACAGCAAGAACCCAAAAATTCAATTCTGACTATATATACGATTGACAAAGGCTGATGACGCTAGTAAGGTCTGTTACAGCACAGATGAATGATCCTGTGAAATCTGATGACTGAACTTACAAAGAGGTGGGTTTTGTTGTTGTTGTTGTTGTTTAATGCACCAATGCTCAGGATTACGTCTTGCTATCAAATACTGAATTTGGAAGGGAAAAGGAAGAAGCAAAACCAACATGGACAGAATTCATAAAAACCAACAAGGAATTACACGGATTTATGTACTGTACATAAAATCTTCTGAGTGGTGCAGTGGCCTAGAGGAGAAAACATTTGCCTCCCATTCAAAAGGTTAAGAGTTCAATCCTAAGCAGTGATAAGTATTTCTCTATCAGGGAACAAAGACAAAATATCTGCTGTGAATTCCATGTAGGCATCAGGAAGGGCATCCAGCCAGTAAATGCTTAGCTCCAGTCGCCCCAACTCCATCCCAAAGCAATGGATAACAGGGTCATAAAAAGAAAAAAAATGTACATAAAGCTTTCCCTCCTCCAAATTCTATGTGTGACTGTGAGAAATTGATGTCAAAGATTAACATCACTACAATACACCCCCTTGATTCCTTATTACAATTTCCTTTGACTTCTACTTATGGCTCCTTTACTTAGAATGTGTTTTACATTCAAAAGAGTTTCCATGCAACTAATATGCAAATATTACGGAAATAACAATATTGGGAACAATGAGTCACTTTATTATTATGTCTGTGTTTTTTTAAAAAGAAGGGGGTTAGATGAATTGTGATTGCTATTAAGGTATAATATTTTATATATTGATGCAGGAAAACACGCCTGTTAGGTAAAAAATATACATCAATATATTCCTAGTTAGAATGGATAATAACATCACAGTATCTAATACAATGTTCCAATTCAAAAGGTTGGTTGAGTGGTTGCAACCACTGATGCAATGGAAATGTGTCTGTCAACCTTTGTTTAATCCTTAGCATCTGGCAGTCAGTGATATCCAATACCCAAGACTTAATTCAAATGTCATAGAGCATAGCCACTAAGAGCCTATCGCCCATGAATTTGTATAATATGGCTTTTCCTGATGTTGAAGATCCTGTCAGCCTTGGACAAAATTTCCAAATGCATCATACCACAACCTTCTAATTCCAAGGAAGGTAGACTGAGATTTATATGTATTTTAGCTGTATACATTTGGAGAATAATGAATATGTATAATATATAGAGCTCTGTGTGTGTATATAAATACAATATGAAACTGGTTTCATAATGCTATGTGCTATGTTTTATTTATTTATATATGTGTGTGTGTGTGTGTATACACACATACATACACATACACACACACACACGTGTGTGTGTGTGTGTGTGTACCGTGTGTCCCCGAAAATAGGACATGTCCCAAAAATAAGGTCAAGCCTGATTTTTGGACTGGGCCTAAATATACGCCTTCCCCTGAAAATAAGCCCCCCCTCTCTCATACACTAATATGCACACCAGGGGTGGGTTCTAAAATTTTTTACTACTGGTTCTGTGGGCGTGGCTTATTTTGTGGGCATGGTTTGATGGTCATGTGACAATTCTTTAGGATTTAGCAGAGGTACTGATCTACCAGGCTTTTAACTGCTTGCAAAGCTGTACCGGTCTACCCATTTGTCCTTGGAGCGTTTTGGTCTACCCATTTGTTTTTGGAGGCACCGATCTACCCATTTGTTTTTGGAGGCACTGGTCTACTCATTTGATTTTGGAGGCACCAGTCTACCCATTTGTTCTTGGAGACACTGGTCTACTCATTTGTTTTTGGAGGCACCGGTCTACTCATTTGTTTTTGGAGACACAGGTCTACTCATTTGTTTTTGGAAGCACTGGTCTACCCATTTGTTTTTCTAGCACTCTGGTCTACCACCACACTGCCTTTTAACACTGATCAGCTGTAGGGCAGCCCTTTGAAGCCATGCGGCAAGAGTTTAAACAGTTTTTTTCCTTCCTGAGCCCCCCATCCCTTCCACAGCCCGCAGCACCGACTGTAGACCTCGAACGCCTTCTCCTGCTCCTGTGCCATGGTGGCAGCCCGCTTGCTCTCGCCCCTGCACCCAGGCACCACGTCCACATAACCCACGCTACAGAGCACCCGCCACAGCAGCTGCTGCACAAGCATCGCTGCCCCAGGGCTTCCTTGGCAGGGCAGCCACCAGCAAAAAAGAGGCCTCCATGTGCAGCAGGCAGTCACGGAGGACTACAATGGCAGGCCTGGTGCATCCTGCAGCTGGGCGCGGGTCTCTTGGTGGGGATGGCTGAGGTGCTGCAGATGTTGCTGCTGCTACCACTGCCTGCAGAGGCCCAGCAGCCTCCTGCCCAAGCTTAGCCATGGGCAAGGAGCACTGGCCATGGCTGGGCGAGCCAAGCTGTGTCTGTCGGGGCTGCCCTCAGCATGGACCTGTGTGAGGAAGGGCGGGTAAGGGTCCAGCGAGGCTCCCTTCCCTGTCACCATAGAATAGGAAGCACATTTCCAGAGTGGCCATTGCCCTAGCTGGATTTTGGAAGCCACAGTGGCAGAGTTTGGGGGAGAGAAAGAAAGACTTCTGCTACTTCTGCTGCTTTCCTTGCATGCAGCCAAAAGCAGAAGCAGCAGAAGTCTTTCTTTTTCTCCTACAAACTCTGCCTCTCCGGCTTCCAAACCCCAGCCAGGGCAGCGGCCGCTCTGGGAGTGTGTTTCCCACTCTATGGTGATGGCTGGAGCTGAAGTTGGACCCTGCAGGGAGAGCTGGCCCAGGCCGTGGCTTCCACGTGGGTACTGGTGGTGGACACCAGCAGCACTGGCTATGAGCTCCTCAAGGACCTGGTGCTCACCGGCTTCACCCACAGCGCTTGGCCTTATTTTTGGGGAGATCTTATTATTTTGGGGTGGGTGGAGCAAGACGGGGCTTCTCTTGCTATCTTACCTGATTTCCAGCTCTGTCTCCCTAACCCTAACCAGAGGAAATGGTGGAAACCGGCTGTGCATGTGTTTAACTATTTTCGGGAAAACATAGTACCTATCTACTGGGGAGGGCTTATTTTTGGGGAGGGGTTATTTTAGCACATGCGCTCAAAAGACCGATTGGGCTTATTATCCAGGGAGGTCTTATTTTGGGGGAAACATGGTATATATGTTCTGTAACGCTGACAATATATACATCCATCCATCCATCCATCCATCCATCCATCCATCCATCCATACATACATACATACATACATACATACATAATTATGAACCAGTTTCATATTTTGAAAGGGTAATGTTCATTCTCATCTCTCCATCATTAATAAACTGAAGATCTCTGAACATATTGATTATGTAAACCAGAGTATTTCAGAACAGAGCGTTTGGAAACTGGAAAAATTTCTGTAAGTCCTTGCCAAATATCCTTGACAGGACATTTCATTCAATTTAGCATTTAAAAAACAGTCTTTGTAGCTTATAAGCTCTTAAGCAAATGTAACTGAGAGGGAAAGCTAACATGTCTGATAATTCACTCTATCTGACTGACAACTGTGCTGAATTTCCCCTGTGGTGCTAACAAAACATTGTTACAAAAGTAATAACATACCAAGAAAGAAAGGATCATAAGGATCATGCTGTCAGCTTTAATTCTGGAGAACAAAAACCACTGAGATGATTTCTGTTTAGATCAGTCCAATACAACTCAGGAACAGGGGTGCCAAATGCTGAATGGAGTAATGTGATCTGAGCTTAAAATAGCTGCCAAGTATACCATGGAGGAATAGCTCCATGAAATATGTTGCAGCATGAATGGTCTGTTCAGAAGTAAAATCACTGAACTGCAAGAGGTGATGAATGGAAAAGATTTTTCCTACCTTCATCCATACCTGATGTTCTCTCATGTTACTCTCCTATGCCCTTTCAACATTCATAAATACTGAAATTTCAATTTTTTTTTAAAATTTGATTTATATGCCGCCCTTCTCCGAAGACTCAGGGCGGCTTACAATGTGCTCAGCAATAGCCTTCATCCTTTTGTATATTTTATACAAAGTCAGTTTATTGCCCCCACAAACTGGGTCCTCATTTCACCTACCTTAGAAAGGATGGAAGGCTGAGTCAACCTTGAGCCTTGGCGAGATTCGAACCCTGCAGTAATTGCAGGCAGCTGGTCTTAATAACCAGCTTAATAACAGGGTGCCTTAAACCCCTGTACTACCAAGGCTCTTTTCTACATGGATTTCTTATGTCATGTTTATGGCAGAATCCTCCTCAGCTCAGTTAGTTCCAGGTTTGGTCTTTAGCATTTTCAGTTCAAAGGATTAGGTGATATGACTCACTGTTTGCACGAGGCTCTGGGAACATGCTGTCAATTAGAATAAATACTGAAGTAGATAGGCAAATTTATTACAGGAACAGAAGGAAAAAGCTAATAGTTTAAGAAAATATATGTTGAGAGTAGGGGTGTGTGGGTGGGCATCTACAAGTCAGTAATTAACTGCCTAAGTAGGGTGTCCTTAGTACCAATATGTGTATTGTAATAATTCTTATTATTATACTCTTAAAATGATCTGCCTTTCAAAAAATCAGCATCCAAAAAGCATGTCATTTTCCCTGAAAATGAGCAATCAGTAAACATTAATAGTAGTGATGATGCCTTGAGCAAAAGTGAAAAACAGTTTGGATTTTCTTCACTGCAGTGTAACTTATCTTGCTCACATTCATTATGACTAGTTATCTGTCACTTATTATTATTGCTTACTCTTAATGAAAAACTACAATTATAACACCACTTCACAGCTTTACTGTGAGGCGCTACACAGCTTCTTTTTACTGTTATTATGCAATAAAATTTCAATCCACTTTACATTTAAAGTTTCACAAAGACATGTTTTGATTAGAAAAGGGACGTCGACTGTCTTGTTATATTATAAGCTTTTAATTATGTAATGGAATATATTTGTCATAGATGTTTTAGATTTCTTGGATATCTACTCATGTAGCATGGCTTACATTTGCTTTTCTAACTGTATTGCCCATATTCTTTTAAGTTTGTAAGTATATTATCTATTTCTTGCATTCTTTTAAAAATATGCATTTAAAATTTGCATTTATGATTTATATTGATAGTTTCCTAATATGATTTGATTGCTTATTTGTACCCTATAACTATCATTAAGTGTTGTACCTATGATTCTTCATTAATGTATCTTGTCTTTTTATGTATACTGAGAACATATGCACCAAAGACAAATTCCTTGTGTGTCCAATCACACTTGGCCAATAAAAAATTCTATTCTATTCTAAAAAAAGAAAAGAATTTTTTTTAAAAAATAAAGCTTTATTATTTATATTTTACATTACCATATGTAATGTAACTTGAACCTGAAAAATTATTATACACTTCTAGAACTACCTTTCAGATGCCTCATTCAGGGAATTACCACTTTTTTATTGGGTCTTTCAATTCAGTCTAGGGCCCTCAGTGGTTAAGTTCATTGTATTCAGCTGTTAATCAGCTGGACCGGGGGGAGGGGCAGTTTTCCCATAGACCTCAGGTGGACAGTGGACAAACAAATCAGAAGGCTGAAGGAATGGTAGGAAGATGTCTAGATAAGATCACTTCTATCAAATGTATAGAATGAGTCAGAATACTATGGTCCGAAGGCAAATGGAGCTAAAAACAATTCAGATAAGGAAGTTTGGCTATTTCCATAGCTGAATGAGAAATAGTCTGGAACATTTAACCAACTTTGAGATCTATAGGTAGTATAAATGTATAACAACCAGATTAGTAAAATGCATACTCAAGCAAACAGCAAGTTTTATGTTTTGCTAATATAATGAAATTTAGCACCATCGTTTGGAGAGAAACAGAGAGCAAGAAGAAAAGAAAACCCTTCCTTTATATAAATATTTTCCTCATTAACTTTTATTTTTTTAAAAAGGGAACATATACAGCAATTTTTTTTCATAGAAAACATATGTCAAATACATATATATGTATTTTTCTAAAGAAATCCAATTATCATATGTTGCCGCAAATGATGAGATAAGAATTTTATCTTCGAAATCTGCTCCTATTTGCAAGAAGCAGATTTGGCATACTTTCAATTGCTAATCACTTTCTCCTGGTGAACAGATGATGCCACGACTAGCCAGTCTCTACGTAGTCATATTCCGAGGCATACAGGTATACCTCCTATGCAGGTAGTGTAGAGTATTCAGACAACAGAGAAGGCTTTGGAAAGGTAAAGACAGAAGTTCCATAAAAATGGACACTTTTAATATTTATCAGAACATAATCATGCGGGCTTTAATTCTACCCTGAACCACTGTGGTAAGAGGAGAAGGGGGAAAATCAATAGAGGGGATTATATTATAGCAGAACAGATGTAAACAGACTGTTAAGAGACATCCTTTCTTGCTATTGCCAAAAATAGAGGGTGGAACAAGTTTTCCAATGAAAGCATGGTATTAATTTTAAAAAGTGAATGATTGCAAAGTGATAACAAATAGAAGGAGCAAAAGTAGACTTGAGAAATGTAGACCTGGCTCCAGGCTTGAAAGATATAAGTAACATTTCTAATGCCTCCTTTCTGCCCTTCCTCATCTAACTGAATCTTGACATGCATTTTCTGGTGATGATAGCAATACATGAATCAGGCCTCAATACCCCCTTTACATTACCCATAATACTTCAATCTTATAGTGGATTAAGGGATTATGGGGAAAGCCTATCATCCTGAGCCACAAGAAAAAGACACCACATGTAAGGCTGGTGCGTCCTGCTAGGGTTGCAGGTTGCCAGTAGCTTTTATCAATCTGGGGCAGAAACCAAGTTGATTAGAATCAACTGTGGTCTAGCTAAGGATGGAGTTCTTGCTTCTTCAACATGGGAAGTGTGTGGTAAAGTGATAATATATGAGTTTTTTTGAATATCATTATTCTCCATTCCATATGATCATCCTTTCTACATATCCATCATAGGTCTTCCTTCCTTCCTTCCTTCCTTCCTTCCTTCCTTCCTTCCTTCCTTCCTTCCTTCCTTCCTTCCTTCTTTTGCATGTTGTAAGAGAGTAGGTGGACTATGAAGAGATGATTGACGGACAATAGTTTAAACAATATCATCAAATGGATCAAATTATAAACTTCACTGGACACCAAAACATGATGTAAAAATGAAATAATAATAATTAACATTGTATCTTGCACTTTGATGCCCAGGTAACCAACATCAGTTGCTGTTTGCTGGGGGCTGAGCTAGATAATTTTACCCATCATCTTTCTTAGTTCCTTTGGATAAGCTGTTTATGATTTGGACCACATGGATTATTGCATCTATACTGAACAGTATCAAAGTGTTCTTCCACTAATCTCATCTTTTCTCTGACACATTGGCTAAAGCATTACGTGGATAATTATTTTTAAGAACCAAACTGCTTGCTCATAATAAAACTGAGAATTGAAACAAAAACAAATAGAGTAAGCATTGAATGGAATACTTGTTTGTTCAGTAAGGTTGCAGGACCAATTCAAACAATATTATAATGAAGGACTACGCCCAGTCCAAACTGCTTCTCAGATGACTCTTAAGGAGACCAAAGCTGGCCCTTCTTTCAGGAGCAATGTGGGCATTTGCATCTAGACTTTCCCATATAATTCTGCATTCTTTGTGCCTAGGAAAAGGATACAATTTGGCTACAAGGCGAATTAATGATTGGATCTTATTTATTGGCTGTCGTAAGCACACAGATCCTTTCACTGGGAAAAAATATTGATGATAAGGAAAATTTAGATCTATATTGAATAAAAATATGTGTGTTTCTGGAAATCAACATTATTATATTATATAACATTAAAGTGTTATTACTAATGACATCAAATTTGGAATCTTTCTGAAAACAGAATACAAAATTCATTGTAGATAAATTGAGAAGGATGACCTCATAACCTTTTCCTTATTTCCAGCAGCAAATATTTGGGCAGGAAAGAAAAAAAGATCTAGTTTCATTGTAAATGTTCCTTCATTAAGTTGTTAATGTCAATAATGAATTGTTGAATTGGCCTGCAGCCAGCACCTAATTGTTATGTTAACTATTTTATATATTTCCTTGTGTGTTAATACATGTAGGAAAATTTGAAGAAATATAAAAGGATCCTATTTCTGAAAGGATTTTCATGTCCTTCATGGCAAGAACATGTAAACAGTGGCTACAATCTTGTGCACATTTCTGGGAAGCAATTTCACTGAACCTAAGGTCACACTTCCAGTATTACTGAGTAGACAATATGAAATTACATTATTCATTTAAGTCAATCTTCAATGATACCATGAGCATTCTATGGTAGTAGGGATAACAATGTATAAAAAACCTTTTTAGCACAACTTCACTACACACTAATAGTTCAAGCGCCTGCTACCCAACTAATCAGAATGCAGATAAATTGTACGTCCTACCAGGAGGAACAACATGCCAGAAAATATAACAAAGAATATTCCAACTGGAGCCAGTATAAAAGACCAGCCATAACGTACAAAGATGGAATAACTTGAACAGTCAATTTTCTTCTGAGCTTCATAGTTTTTGAGATCAGCCACTGCTTGGACCCAGATAACATACAGTACAACCACCAGGGAGAATAGGATGCCTAACAGATGGAGATAAAAGAATGTTTTATTAAATATTTATGGCAAAATTGTCATACAGGAATTCAGAAATATGTAGAAAATTTAGAAAAACATTAAAACAGATTCTCCAAACCTATAAATCTATGGAAGTCACAATTTCTAGAATGGATTGTTAGATTTTTACCCTTCAGTTTGCTCAGAATCTCAAGGCAGCATTTGTGACACTCTCTCCCCCCCATTTTCCCTACAACTACATTGCAAGCAAGGATAGGCTGAAAGAAAGTAACGGGCCCAAAGTCACTCAACAAGCTTACTACTGAACTAGAATCCAAGTCTACTTCTACTCTTGTCTTCTTCTCTACTGGGAATCTTTCATGAATGGATATAATAACATCTAGAAAAATATTTATGGCAAACTTACTTATTAGTTACTTTGGTAGAAATGTTCTAAGTTTGTTTTGATACTATATATTATTCAGCATCATTTAAGAAGGTCAGCATATAATTTTGTGACATCTATCTATTCAATAGAAAAAAATATTTGGCCCATCAATTTTTGGGCTTTGGTTGAGGTTGAGGAGGGCAAGTTACCAAAAACCAATGGAAGGTCCAATCCTTGTCTTAAACATTCATTATTTAGATGACTTCTTCCTTCAAAACCTGCATTATGTTTGAACAGATTGAATCAGTGGTGAAATGTAAAATTTGTTACTACAGGTTCTGTGGGCATGGCTTGTGGGGGGGGTAATGTGATTGGGTGGGCGTGGCCAACTTTTTTTTTTTACTTTTAAAAACATTTTTTCTACAACTTTAAGAGGTTGCAGGAAAAAATGCTTTTAAAAGCCTCTGGCGATCTGATGATCGCGCAGCTCAGCTAGGGATCGTCAGAGGCTTTTAAAGGCATTTTTTTCCCCTACAACCTCTTTGGCTGAAGAGGTTGCAGAAAAAAATGCTATTAAAAGCCACTGACGATCCCAGCTGAGCTGCGCGATCATCAGAGGCTTTTTTAAATTTTATTTTTAAAAGCATTTTTTTTTGGCCGAAGAGATTGTAGAAAAAATGCTTTTAAAAGTTTTTTAAAAAGCCTCTGATGATTGCGCAGCTCAGCTTGGTATGGGGGGTGGGGGTGCAGGGATTTTTGCTACCGGTTCTCTGAACCACCTGCCGCCATCGCTACCAGATCGGGCGATGGCGAATCATTTCATCCCTGGATTGAATGCTTAATTGCACCATAGGTTTATTACCAAGATGAATGGGCCAAATGACCCTCATTGATTTGGGAGAAAAATGTACTTTTATTATAATCATTATCGCAAATGGCCATTGCCATTCAAGCCCAGTGACTGTGACTAAATTTTTAAAAAAGCATGGGTTTTTAGAAACTTTTGAGACTGCTGCATAGTTCCTCTGTTCCAACTTGTGAAGACCCTTTGCTTGGAGAGCAATTCCCTGTTTATTAGTAAAAATAAGTGTCTTAAAGATGTAACAAATCACAAAAAGATGGAACACATTACTTCAAAAAACAAACAACGAGTTCAAGAGATATTTGGATAAATAAGGATTCATCTCTCTATTTCTCTGTCTCTCCTTCACCATTATTCATTTGCTGTTTTATTTTTCAGGGGCACCCCTATATTATCCACAAGGTATAAAGTAACATAGGGATGAGAAACAGGGATTAACAGAAGTCTTCATTCGAATATATTTCTGCTTCTTTAAAGGTAAATAAATGAATGAAATAATGAAATAAATGAATAAAAAAGAAATATTTGTACGCTTGAACAAATTCCTGATCTTCTCACATAACAATGCTTTTTCCATACCAACAATGAAGGATTGTTTATGGTACAAAATTTCCATAAAACACAAGGAAGGAAGAAGGGAGAGACTGAGATGTGATCAACAAGTGCTGTTTAAAGTGACAGGCTCCTCTACAGTCCCACTAGATTTGAAAATCCTTATTATTATTTTTTAAAATCATTCCAGACTTTGTTCTTTCTGTTGGCTTTGTTACCAGGCTGTATATGGACACCTTCTGATCTCATAAGAACAGACTGTTCTGCTACCAGGGCAGTTCATGCACTCCACACAGCTTCAATCAAATCCTACAAAAATCTAAGGACATAAGTCAGCCTGAGGAGCAGAACACAAAGTCATAGAGAGGCTCTGAAATGTTAGCTGATCTGCATGTTCTGCTAGTAGACAATATGCAAATCAGCCTTTCTTGTACTTGCACTTATATTTCAAATATATGAAGGGTGAGCAATTTAAAACAGGATAAATTATGTGGGTTGAGAAAATTAAACATACATCCCTCCTCCCATTATTTCCTTGCATGCTTGATTGTTGGTTTAAAATAATCAAATAAAGACCTCTGGTAAAAGAGTTTCTTTTTCCTTCTTGTTTAACCTCTGAACCAATATAGAAAAGAACAGAATTTAGGAAGGATCCATTTATTAGACAGGATTCTAAATCACACATTAAGACTTCATGTCTTAACTGAGATACATAAAATTATATGTTTCAAATGCAGTATTTTAAATAAGGTAATAGGACTTTGAGCCTCCGAACAGCCATGAAGTGATATGAAGGAACATAAGTAAGGAGCAATAAGCTAAGAAAAAAGATAGGGTTATTTTCTTGCAGAGTTGAAAAACTGGGTGGTTAGAAGTAAAACTCCATCATTGCAGTAGCAGGATTTACGTCTGAGCAGATACACATAGGATTGCTCTAAATACACCTATTATCCAACATCATCAGTTTATCAGCAATATCTCTTTTGAATCAGAATTCTCCTGTGCATGGCTTAATGTCTTGGGTTAGGCCATGAAATGCTTACAGAGATACATGTACTTTGAATAGCTTGCTCTGAATGTATATAATTTCAAATCTATAGTGTGTTTTACTATATTTCGAAATTAATAAGTGAGCAGAAAGCCAGGATGACTTCAAAGCCTCCAGCCACTAGCATATTACTTTCATATAATCTGTGGGAAAGGAAAATGGTAAGAAGATAAATAAAACTTGTGCTAAGGCTACCTTGACTATTCCTTTAAGGAGACAGTTGGAATATAAATCCAACAATGTGTCAGTGTTCTGAAATGGTATAGAATTTACCGGAATGCTGTAAGAACCAAAGTTTGGAATGTAAATGGAACAACAGGGGAAGAATTGAAAATCACTTAAAGATAATGTAAAATAATCTGGCTATTCAGTCACAAATGGTTAAAATTAATTGTTCAAGACCCTGAATTTGTGGCAGAAATGGGGACTGAGTCAGAGAAATAAGCAGAGTGTCTATAATAAAATAAAAAGGACATATGGAGTAACAGAAATCTTTACACAGAAATATGCTCAATCCAACAGAATGGAACAAGGGAAATAAAAGATACGTATTTGGGTTCTGGATGTCAAATCTGAGTTCTAAGCAAGTATATATGTATTCTGTAGAAACACCTGATGAGTTGTTTCTGAAAGAAACAGAAATGACTGGAAGTAGAGGCTCTTATTTTCTTGGTCTGTCAGGAGAGGGAGACAAAGTTTGAGGGTTGATCTTAAAGGAGAGAATTGGGTTCAAACTAAGTTTTCTATTCTCTTTCCAGGGACTTGAAAATAAATTATAATACCTTTTCTTGAAGGGACTACCACAAACCCAAGAGCACTTTGCTAAACGGATTACTTCCTTATTATATAAGCAAGAAGGCATTCTTAGATACTGTCCCACAAAATATGTGGAGTTTAGATTAACTTCTAGAGTTATTTTGAATATGGCATGTTAGAAAAAGCCAGAGGGACTTTGCTGGTATTATATTGTGAAGAAGAAGGATTTTGTGATAGATAGATAAATAAATGGACATAGAATGACTGGAATATATAATATACATATACATATACACATACATTGAAAAAAAAAGTTATCCCTTCCTTCAACGAGGCTTTTTCAAGAAACATTCCCCGTGAAATCCAAGGTGTTTTATACTTAGCCCACAAAACCCTCCCCGGATCCTTGCGTTGCATCTATGGTTTCAACCACACAGCTTAAAATTTTAGGATACAGAATGTTGCTTTGGGACAACTAACTTTGGACAGCACATGAAACTTACCAGCAGCAATGAAAAAACCTCCTCCTATTTTGTAGAGGATGTGACTACCAAAAGGTGCAGCACAAATGATGAAGAAACTAGCAACCACCACAGTGACCACTCCAAGGAGCATGAAAATTGACCAGAAACCACGATAAACTGGACATGGGGATAGAAGAATATCGAAAAGAGATTTTAGAGAATAAAAGACAATTTTTACAGAATCTCTCCAGCCTTCCCTGACATTTTTTTTTCATTAGCAAGCTGAACATTTATTCCAGCACAGCCTCCTGGTAATCAGTAATCTAAAGCACCATATGTCCTGCATTAGAAAGGAATGCCAAATGCTATCAGATCATCTTGGAATATAATGATGCATGTGAAGAGCGTTATGAATCCCTGTTGCTTGGTATCTGCTGGAGAGACATGCGGTTAATCAGTTCGCTCGCTTGGCCAATGGAAATTGTTCATAAAATAATGTGCTGAACTATAGCCAAGATTCTTCAAGATATTTGCATGGTTTTACCAGATACAATTGATCTCACTAAAGTAGAAACAGAGCCTAGAGACAATGTAAAGAAAAGTTTAGAACATAGCCAAGATACCGTAAGTCACAAAATTGTTGAAAACCAGAATTGAGTGCTTTTAAGAAATGCATACTATGTATTCACCAAAATATATTTACATATGGTTTTAAAATCCAAATTGAAAGTATCAATGGAAAGACAAGCTGAAATATGTATTCTAAAAAAAGTCAGAATTGCTAATAACTGGAACTGTTCAGACAGTACATTTCTTTGTGCATTTTTCAAAGCAAATATCAAAAACCATTGCGTTAAGGACAAGCAATATTAAAGGTTCTGAATAATGATCAATGCATTAAGAGTCTGGTAATATAGAGTGTTCTTTCCCTCAAATATTCATAATGATAAAATAATTGACTAATTAAGAATCTATTTTTGGGAATCTCTTTATAAAAACTAAGATCATGAAAATCCATTTATTTTATATTATAAATATAATATAAAAATAGCAAAATGTTAAATTATTGTGAAAAAGCCCAAGTATGAATCCATTTGCATAAAACTAAAATGTATACCCCACTACAATAAAACTATTTAGGATTATTCATAATATTGATATTTAGATTATGTTTTCAACTGCTGTTTTATGAATCGGTTGCACAAACTACTTTAAAGGATATGAACCAGGGGTGGTATTCACTTACCTTCGCTACCAGTTCGCAAATGGGAGCGCACACGCGCTTGATCACTTCGCTCACACGAGCCACCTCCGCGCATGCATAGGGTCTTCCGGGCATGCGCAGAGCATCAAAAATGGGACGTGATTACATCCGGGCAGTGGGCGGAGCCTCCCACAGCCACTGCTACTGGTTCCCTCGAACCGGATAGAAATGGCTGAATACCATCACTGGTATGAACGTTCTATAAATTAATTTCCTCATATTGTATTAATAAAGGAAGAACTTCAATTTCAATAATTTGGAAGATTTTAAACCAAACTTTATTTACATTGTAATGCAAATAATTTTAATTCCAAAAAAATGTATTTGGATTGCTATATTCCCTAATGTATAAAAGAAAGTCCTTTTAAAAAAGGGGGTTTTAGAATCTAAACTTGGTCATAGCGTTTGCTATTAAGCTTTGTTTATATGGTATAACTTAAACAAGCCACACAGTCATTTTGCAGAGTGAGATGGGTGGCATACAAATTAAATTTAAAAATCATTTTTAAAAACAAATTACAGCATCATGTACACAATTGCAATTGCAAATGATACACAAAACCATGTTTTATTTTCCAGTGGAAAGCCTTAGTATAGTATCCTCTCAATAATTAATTATGCTTTCCTATAAAATAGAAAATGTATGCTTTGATTATCTATGAATCTATTCATTAATTTATTTATTTTAAATACATACTTCTTGCTATTTGTATTTGTTATGTATCAAAAGTCTATACCAAAAATATAAAAACATAGGTGAATAGTTGGAACCCCTGTCTAAACACAATTTTATATGAATATAAGGAACAACCCTATCTTGTGTTTTATGATAGTTTTCCACATCTTCTGGTTGAAATTACGGATATTTGCACCCTCCCTCTGAAGGATGGTTGAGTGTCTAATGGAATCTTTCAAAATAAGATATATAAACTATAGCCTCTTTTCTTAAACTTTAGTCTCTAACATTTTCTAGAATCTTGGACAGAGTTCCTCAGTTTAAGGGTTGTTGTTCATAAGAAGTGATCAGTCAAAATTATTTTGGTAGTTTGTTTTTGGGAAATTGATGAAGAAACATTTCATCTTTTCTTTCTTTTTTGTGATGATAGGGACCAATATGGCTAAGGAATTGAATACTTATTATCTACTCTCAACTATTTTTAGAAAGTTAAATATTCCTTTAAATTTGGGGCCCAAAAAAGTGTTATTTCCATAAATTTCTGCATTTGCCCACATACACACAGAAATAATAATTTATCATTATCATTAAATTTGTATGCCACCCAAAATGAAGCAATTTATTATTTCATTTACACAATATAATTTATCAATAAATAAAATGGAATTTGGGGTAATATTTATACTTAGGATATTTCCAAAGAAGTAGAACAAGAATGCATTGAAGCGATGCTACAGATTTCAAATCCACATGCTTTGTGTTGTTGCAATAGGAATAGTTTCCATAACTAAGCATCGTAACATTTTTCTGCAGCATGTCACAGGCTAGTTTTGGCAATGTTTCACAAGGCTAAAAATATAAAAGAGTTGAGAACAGGAAAACAAACAGGGGTGGATAGGTATATGAGCTTGATTTTTATCATAGTGGTATTGCCAGTTAGAAGAAGAGTAAATTATTTCTTAATGTCTTTCATTGAATCATAAAACTTGCAGAATTAGAAGTACCCTCAAGAAGGGCCTTGACTGTTGATTGAGTGAGTGAGTGAGTGATTGCAAAATGTGAAAATAATTCCCTATTCTCAGGTTGCTCTTAAGGATAGACATAATAACCAATATGTCTTCTCTCCCAGTAGAATTAATAAGGAGTCCACAAATTGACTCAATATTTGATCTTTTTTTTCTTTGTAAAGGAAAAAGGTTCCAAGAAAACAGAATAAGAATAGATTCCTATATGCAGGGTTCTGTTTTCATTTATTTATTTTTATGCAATAATTTGCAATTTTATTTTTGTTATATACCCAGAGTGAAGCTCTTCCAAAGAGTTGAAGTTTCCCCCCCCCCCAAAAAAAGAGGTCCCTTGGTTGGTTGGTTGGTTGGTTGGTTGGTTGGTTGGTTGGTTGGTTGATGGTTGGTTGGTTGGTTGGTTGGTTGATGGTTGGTTGGTTGATGGTTGGTTGGTTGATTTAATAATCAGTGAATAGTGTGACTACAGCTTGAAATATGACCAATCACGTGTTTAATCAAATACCATTTGTGGTGGAGGTAAAAAAGGCAAGATGATACTTAAGCCTGGACAATCAAAATGCCACACCCCTTTTTTTTAAGATATCATAACACATAAAAAAGAAGCAGGATTTTGACCATGTGAGTTCTGATGTTATCTTGACTTTTTCACTTCCTCTCCTCTTAAAATGTTGCCCTTGACCTACCAATATCTCATTAAGATAATTTGATTTAATGTAATGTATTTTAATTTTTTGACCCCACTCAACCCATTTCTCAAATTTTGTCTTACCTTATTGTTGAAATGCTACTTAAAGGCACAATGTAATCTTTGGCCTAAAAATGTTGGACTCGATTTCTAGGATAAAAGGACACTACTAATGGATACCAGCCATCTTTTTTCAGCTAGCAGCGAAGTATCATTTTTGACAAGTTAATTTTAATTTAAACTACCATGAGACTGGCTCTTCCCTAGAAATGGTTCACTCTTTTTTCTTGGTTAACCATGAACTCATATTATGTACTTGAATATATACAGAGATCTTAGATTATATATATTGGTATAAAGAGTTAACAATAAGACTATCATTGATAAGGATAAGAAGATCACTGAAAATCAGATTACCTGTTTAAAGCTGTTGCCAGCTGTTGTCAGGAATCAAACCTGAGTTGCAAACACACACACACACACACACACACACATTCTCTCACACACACACACACACACTGATTCAAGACAATGATATTTATTGTCACCTTAGGAATGTGCCTTTGGGGAGATGTTTTGGGAGAAAAACAACAACAACAATAATAATAATAGGACATTGTAGAGCAACGACCCATATGAACTCAGAATCCAACCTGATGCTTCTGGGGATCATAAATGAGTTATGACTGTAGAGGGTCTACTCACACAAGAAACAACTTCCCAAGGCAATGCAACACTGTGGATTCAATTCCAAAATGGGCTTTGATGGCAGAAGTGGTGATCTGCCTATAATTCTTAAAGCAATTGCTACTGCTATGCTTTCTGAACAGCAGTTCTGGAATTGAACTTGAACAAATTCCAAAGCCCTAATATGATAATTGCATCAAAGAATACTTACTAATTGCAGAATTATAGGTTGTTGAGTTATGGGAATCTCTTAAGAAAGGAAATGGAGAGAGATAAGCATGGGTGCAGTTTTTAGAAGGTGACTGGTTCGCTGAAAAAAAGTAACAAAGGCTGAATTATTCTCTTGCATTTCTATACATGTCAATTTTCCGAATTTTAGAATTCTTATGCTAGGTGGATGAATAATTGGCCCTGTATGTTTAAGATCTAAAATTCTGAATTATGTGTGGGAGAGAGAGAAAATATTACATTTAGCTTTTAATGGAATCGTTCTTGTAGGGCTCAAATCACACACTCTCTAGGAGTCAGGTAGCATATACATTTAAAAATAAAAATTAAAAATATGTTACATGATCTGGACTAGCTAAAGGTAATTGTAGAAAAACACTACTCTGGAAGTAGCAGTAATAATATTGCTTGATTCATTCTGAATTGAAACAGAGTGAAACAGAAGCAGTAAAGGACTTCCCTAGAGAATTCAAGACATTTCCCAGTGATATATATATACTTGCCAATTATTTCCAATTAGCATTTCATTTAGCACTTATATTTAAATTTTGAAGACAAACAAACAAACAAAAATCATTCATTGACTTTTCCTGATTCCCAGATGCCTATATTATGGAAGATCCTTATAAGGAAAGTGTAAGAAATACATAAACATCCTTTCTTTTTCTTCTCAAGTTCTTCAGTCTCTCTACTCTTTCAAACTACCAGTATATTCCATAACACTTTTGAAATTCCAATGTTCTATCATCCAAAGATCATTCAGTAGACAAGTCTCCATCTAACTTTGTTCTATTAGAATCCTAATATGGCACTTAATGACTTTCACTGCCTCCCATTTGGTATCTGGAGAGTAGCATGGAAAAAGGAGGATGCTTTTGAATGGCCTGACATGGAGGGGTGGATGGATAGAGGAAAAAAGAGATTTGAGACATTAGTGATTGGTGGGGGCTTTTTGATATTAGCTAAAACTTTGCTATAGTTTAGAGCTTTTATTGATGAATTATTTTTTGAATTATGGTCCTACAGACAGCAATTAGATTTTTTATGGAAAGATGGGCTACACTTATTTCCATAAATACTTTAAATATTTAAGAGGAACTTCTGTGAAAGATAGAGTTAATATAATTCCCAAATTATTAAAACAGTGTGTAACCATAATTTTATGTTTCTCTAGTTCTCAATGTATAATGCTTAGGAATACCCAATGCTCAGTGAGTTGGCTTCTGTGCAAGTGTACACAGGTATTTATATAGAAAGGTTCTGTCAGTTCTTCACTTACCAAACACCTTGCTCTAGAACAGTGCATGAGAAAACAGAAAACACATTGAAATAAGTTCTTCCATTTCATTCAAGAACTTGTGCGGCTTTTGCACTAGCACAAACATGAAGTTGCTATTCAATCTTGCTTATATCACTATGTGAAGCCTTGCTAGAAATATTTGCAGAATGCATTTATGCAGGCATGTGCAGAAGTGTCCTGGTTTCATTTTGGTCACATTTCTGCAAATCTAAGATTATGGCTTTTATGTTTGCATAAAGGGTCATCCTGCTAGAACAAAACATGTTGGTTTTTTACTGGATTGTTCTGTTGGAATGTTGCAAACCATTGCATTCTTGTGCTTGAACTGAATCTCTATTGAATACTTTGAATATGAAACAGCTTAAAGAAATGGGGTACTGGGAGTCTTCTTTGACTTCTGTCCAGCAGAATAATATCCATAACAAACAGATATCTGATGCAGAAGATTGGGAAGTCCTCTAGAACAGATTTTGAAAGTATCACAGAAAAATGCAGCAGAGAGATGAAAATGCTCATGAAGATCCATTTTGCCACACAGAAAGGTTTCCTTCTACAGATAGAACTTATTAAAGCAGACAATTTTAAAAATGTAAACAAGTGTTTTGCATATTAGGTCAAAACTAGATTACTTACTGTACCAAAACTTCAACATACTGCTGGGATTTTCATCAATCTTCCCATCAAACCAGCATCTCCAGAAGAAACCTTCATGGTGGAACATAATCATCTCTTCCTGCACAAAAGAAACTAAGAACTTATCGTACATTTGTATGAATTCATGTTCTATGTTTTATGGTGGATTGCTCATAACTCCATAACATCCAGCTAATTTCTAGTATGACCGAAATAGAAATAAGAGAAAGTAACCTCCTGAACATTACTGGATGAAGTTAATATTAAAACCAAAATGTTCCTTATGCATTCAATGGTTTTTTAAACAAGAACAAAACAGACACATCTCTGATATCACTGCAAGAGATTATTCCTAGAAATAAAAAGTATACTAACCCTAGTGCGATTCACATCTTCAGAACACCTCCCAACTTCTGTAGCCAGAAGCCAATAGTCTGTCCCAAAAGCAACCAGAAAAAACAAAATCCCAAGAGCTCCAAAGAAGCCTCCAAAAAATATTCCAACACTCAACTTCATTGCTGATTTGTTCTTTAGAAATAACTGATAAATCTAAAATATATATTTTAGAGTGCTGGGGGAGAAATGTCTCCTTAGATAAATTTAGTTAAGAATTTTGTTGCTTATACTATGGCTTGGATTTGTGTTCAATTAAACTGCAGCCTAACAAATGAAGATAGACTTCTATTTTGGGACACTCCCTGAAACAACTTTACAGTGTTTTCCTTAGCTGGCGTGACCAGCCAAAAATAGCTGACCTTCCCATAGCTAGCTATTGGCTTGAATTATTATTGCACATGGTGCATCCACATATGAAGAAGACGGATGAAATTACTGTCCCCTTATTATTCTGCCTAGGTTGGATTTCAATATCCAATGCTGACAAGCAGTAGCTATATATATAGATATATACATATACCCTACAATCAATTTATCTTCTTCCTATAAGGAGGCAAGGAATAGATTTTCTCTATCACAGGCAAACTTACAAAGTACAGTGCAAATTAAATTGCAGATATGCAGGCACATTGAAGCATATCATCAGACAGATAAAAACACTTGAGCTTCATTGACTGATTGACTATCTCATTCTAAGGCAGCAATCAAGACATTTAAAGCTGAAATGTGGCACCCACTTGCTTTTTTTAGTGGTCTTTAAATGAGACCATATATGTCTATCTCAAATTCAGAATTAAAACCACATCTCTGCAGGCAAGATTTCAGCATCTAATATGTTATTATATTCACAAGAAAGCAGAAATATAGAAGGTCCTGCTTTGTATGCTTTAATGAGATTTGGGAATAGAGAAGGTGATTTCTAGGGGCAGCCAAGTAACACAACTATGCTTTTAGAGAACAGGCTCTACTATTATTTTTCAATTTCAAATATAAACAGATGTTTTCTGCATCCTGATGCCATCCAGATGCTCTGGGAATACATATCCCAGAAGAACAAATCTGCATCATTGATGGTTTGGTTGTCTTGGGATTCTGGAAATTTTACTCTGCATACCTACAAAATATGTGAGATTAGGATGGTGATATCTGGGTTTGCATTGCCAAAGAGATAAGATTTTATTCAGCTGTACAGCTTTTCTGTATGGTAGCTGGACATCTGCACACCAGTCTCCCTGCATGCCTCCCTCCCTCTCTTAGCACATAGTGATCTGTTTAAACCAGGGGAATCTGTCACTAGATTCTTAGGTCAATGACTCCTTCATGAAGTTTCATATTGTTCATCAAACTTCAAACACCTTACATAAAAATGATTTAATAAATACTACTTTAATTAGTAAAATAATACAAGAATAGTAAACAGTCTCATTGACCATTAGAAGTCAATATTGACCTCTTTGGAGAAACCTGATCTAAATGAATTTGTTGAACTAATTCAACACAGAAGTACACAATTAGATAAGTTTTTTGAGACATAGGAATAATTTGCAGTTTTGACGGCATATCATTAGTCTGATCATAACACAGCTACTATGGTAAGCAAGTTTCTTGTCAACACTTCTGTTCTAACATGTTTTGACTCCCCTTTCCTTTTCATTTAACTTTCTTTTTTTTTCTGTACAGGTTAAGTACATTCTATACAAAGCAAGGGAGTCTATGAAAGGGCAAGGCATTCTTGCAAATAAAAATTATGCTAGAAGTTGGTGGACAGAGAGACTGACAGATGTCAAGACTGGTACATATAATTGGAAACTGCTGTGCATTCCTGACTTAGGACAAAACCAATTTTGTTTTTTAAAAATATAAAGGTTTTTATATTTCAATATTCAAGGTTTTTTTTTTTTACAATTTCACCAGTTTGCAAAATGATATACAGAAAGAATGGTTATAAACTTACTTTAAAATGTTAATTTAGTTATTATTTGGGAAGGTTGTTGCAAAGTGAGTTTTTAAAATTGCATTTTTTAAAAAAAAGGTTCTTTCAAGTCAACCTCAAGTCCCGAGGCCTTTATAAACATATCAATATAGTTTTCATGGCAAGGGTATGAAAATGTCTACTCTTTTGAGAGGAGGTTTGGATTTTGTTTTGTTTTGCTTTCCAATCTAGCCTGAAACCTTGAGATTCTGTTATGCTCACCCTCAGCTACAAATCCGAACTGAATTTGCTTAGCTTTTTGAGAACAACTATCATATAGATTTACAAATAAGACAAAAAATTTGGCATCAAAATGCACCCGCTTCAGCTTATCCAAAGATGGGCTTATCCAGGGTTATATTTGGTAATACTATTTAAAGTACCCACATATTCCATATATACTCACAGAGAAGCCCATCCACAAATAAGCTGACCCTTGAATTTTTAACTATAAAAATGGATAATGTATGGATTGCCACAGATAAATCAACTGGGAAAATTAAAATATCTAAACATTTTGAAGGTTAGTTTATTCATGGGTAGCACATTTTTCATGGTATTTTGGTTAAAAATGTGACTATATACAGCAACTTTTCTTTCTATATACAGTAACTTATCTATCTATCTATCTATCTATCTATCTATCATCTATCTACCTACCTATCTACCTACCTATCAAACATATATGATGATATATCTCATGGAAAGTTACTTTGCGCCGTGTTTTTTACTGTAAAAACAGTAAAAAAATAATACATTCATTAGTTAAAACCATTATATAATAATTAAAAAGAATTAGAGATTATAAAAACAGAACTAAAAGAGAATAATAAATGGAGGAATATTAATAATGTTCACATATCTCCTGGGGTTCCCAGGCCTACTGGAATAACCACGTCTTGAGGGAGCTGTGGAAACTCAGCAGGCCAACCTTATCTCTGTTGGGAGAAGATTCCACAATGTGTACACCACAACAGAAAAGGCCCACTGGCAAGACCCACCAAATGTAGTTCCCTCAAAAATGAAATCCGTAACCTAGCCATTATGTAAAATTTGTTGGGACAGACAGATGAAATTGGAAAAAGTCTGTTAGGAAATTGTTATTACCCAACTGGTTGGTCAGGAAATATATAAACCAACATTGTGTGTTTATAGCTAAAAGTATTATGTAGTTTTAAAAACTGTGTTGCATCATCCTGCATCCTGATTGGCTGAGCTCTGTAGGCAATGTACTTAAGGAGAGCTGAATTATGATTTGTGTGGACCCTACACCATTTTACCTGCTGATATGCTTTAACTCTATATTTGATCTCTCTGCATGATCATTGCTTGATCATGGCTATTTATTGCTTTTCTAATATTTATTGACTGTTTTTATATTGAACTGTGTTCCTGAATGAAACTAAAGAAGATCTGTTTTATTGTATTTTTCTACAAGTGGTAAGAAGACTTTATATTGGAAAATATCCCTGGACTGATCTTTATCTCACTTTATATGTGTATGACTTGGAATGTTTTTTAGACTATGATTTTGCTTTTTCCCTAAAAGTAAAATATTATCGAAACCCAGTTTGTTTGTATGTGAACTGTTATTATCCACAATCATTGTTGCTTTCGTGCATAAACTCAAAGGGTGCTCTGCTCAATAACCCACAACATCGGTTATGAGACAAGAATATCCTTAAAAAAGTCGATTAGTCAAATATATACATTGACCAAAAATATGTGTTCCAAGAGTAAATTCCAAGAATATATAAATACTCAATAAATATTGAGTATTCTGGGGTAGCAATTTTCACTCTAATGCATGGTTTCATAGTATCCCACAACAGTGCCTCTTCTACTTATGTCATCTCTTACATTTATTTTTTAAAAATCCTCTACTAGATCATACTTATTTTTTTAAAATGTTGTAAGATTTCTTGAGCTATTTTTGGGAAACAGAAGTAGATTATAAATCATATACATTACTTAGTCTCATCTAAATAAACACATATAATGTTCTAATAGAAGAACCTCTGGCACTGTCAATGCCATAGAAGATAGCAAAGTTTCTACGTGGCGTTTATGAGCATTTGAATCCTTTAGACACTTCTTTTCTGTCTGAAAATATAACTGCAACTAGAACTGCATGGAACTAAGAAGCTACTGTAAGAGGTTTTTTTAAATCAATTTTTTATATTAAAATTATTTATTTCAAAATTGAACAATTTACTTATGAAATGGACAACATCTATGCCACCTACTCCATGAAAATTAACGGAAAATCTCATGGTGGAATCTCTTAGATTAAAATTAAGCCCTTATGCTTCATTGTGAAAAATCCACCCTAGAGCTTTAGCTGCCAGTCTTATGGAAACAATTATCCATTCTACTTATAAAGATAAAATCTTCTAAGATTCACATTTATAATATAGAATTTACTAGATTAAGACCATTTCTGGTTTTAATTTATTTTTACTCTTATTGGATTTAGTTTGGTATATGATATGCAGTTTTCCATTATTGTTTTGCTGTTTTCCCTATGTCTACAAAAATGCTGTATTTTTTTTTTAAAGTCCATTGAAATACTGAATAAATTATTACAGTATTTCCCTTATATGTTGATTCTTTTTTTTTCCTTTTATACAATTGAGAAGTCATGGCTATAACACACAAAGAATGTTTAGGGCCATCTACTTTGTCTTCAGTTTTAATATAGGACAGAATACATTCCTCATAAGGAAGATTTCTTATAATTTTTATAATGTTTACAAGAATATTTGTAAAAATATTCAATACTGGTTAAGAATATTACTAGTATTATCATTATTCATTCAAGCTTCACAAAATTCTATTGAGTAAGGGAAAACTCTTTGAATGTTCACTTTTTATTAAAAAAATGTTTTCAGTATCCCCCATCTCTCTCTCTCCCTCCCCTTTCCCACAGGCAGGTAAGTGGCTGCTGTTGGGTGGGATAGGGAACAAAGGCTTGTGAGATTGACTGGGAAAAGTCAAGGAAGGTTGAAAATGAGAATCACATGACCACAGCAGCAGCAGCCAATAATATTGAAGCAGGCATAATTTTCCTACATTTCATTCCTTCAAGAGTCATGGGTCCTGGATTTTGGACACTTTCTGTAAATTAGCCATTTGAGATTCAAAAATTGTTGCCTTTGATGCACCATTTTTCCCAGTTAAAGAACATGACAATGAGAATTTTAGGACTTTATACGGTAGATGGATTACATTATCCAAACTACACCTAATGTAGATAGACCAGTTAATCACAGAAGATGAGCTGGCAAAATCAGCATTGTGACAAGTATATTTGACTTGGATGTAAAAATGCACACATTAGAATATCCTGTTCTGTTTCAGTCCTACTGTAGTCCTAGTCCTAGTCTTATTTCTGTTCTGTTCTGTTCTGTTCTGTTCTGTTCTGTTCTGTTCTGTTCTGTTCTATTCTATTCTATTCTATTCTATTCTATTATTCTATTCTATTCTATTAGCAGAGCAGAATAAAACAGAACAGAACAGAATAGAAATAATATTAATACTACAAGTGTAAATTATTTATTTATTTATTTATTTATTTATTTATTTATTTATTTATTTATTTATTTATTTATTTATTTATTTATTTATTTATTTATTTATTTATTAAATTTCTATACCACCCTTCTCCAAAAAGGACTCGGGGCGGTGCACAGCCAAAGTAAAAACAGGGCATACAAAATTTAAAAACAATATTAAAATAATTAAATATTCTGGCCGTAAATTAAAACAACCCAATTAAAAATCAATTTAAAATTAAACTCAAGCCAGCCCAGCTAGTTGAAATAAATAGGTTTTCAGGGCCCGACGAAAAATCCGGAGGTCTTTTATTGTACGTAACTCTGGGGGAAGGTTGTTCCAGAGGGTGGGCGCCGTCACAGAGAAGGCTCTCCCCCTGGGGGTCGTCAGCCGACATTGTCTGGCGGACGGCACCCTGAGGAGGCCCACTCTGTGCGAGCATACTGGCCGGTGGGAGGCTATTGGTGGCAGATTAGCTTGACTTAGATTATCTCAAGGGTTACTATGCGTTCAAGTGAGTATAGAAAGAGGAGTAGTCATATTCCTGTATACAGCATACAATATAGCCTGTTACTTGGTGGAGAAATTAATTTTAAACTATTTGGAAAAAAACTGTATGTAACGACGTTACTTCTAAATCTACATATAAAAGGATTGGTCTAATAGACATATATTTATTTATATATCCTTTATTATTTTTACACTAACTCAAGGCAGTGAACATATCCAACACTCCTTCTTTCTCTTATTTTCCCCACAGCAACAATCCTGTGCAATGGGTTGGATTGAGAAACAGTGACTGTCCCAAGGTTACCCGGCTGAATTTCATGGCTACGATGGGAATAAAAATCACAGTCACCTGCTTTCTAGCCTGGTATTTTAACCACTAGACCAAACAGGCTCTTTTAAAAGACATACGTATCCTTAGAAGATCCCTTGATGCATTAATTTAAGATTTGTACACTGCCAGATCTATTTGGTCTCATAACACTCTACATCAAACATAATTAAGAAGTCCAAAAGAGATTGAACAACTTAAAACAAGAAAAAACTCCCTCAAACAACAATCTGAATTCACAGCCAGATTTAATTCCAGGTAATAGGCAATTGTATTTGTATTCATTGCAGCTTTTAAGTGCTCCTCAAAGGCAGCCCATAGAGCACATACTACCTTTAGTGAGTTGTAATGAAGGCGTGGGTTACTGTTATAAGGTTCAGATAGAGCAGAGTAATAACTACAGTACTAAACATAATGTGGACAGACTAGTTGAGTTTCCTGTTTTGTATTGCCAGATCATTTCGCTAAGATGCTGTAGGGGTTAAGATGTGGGGTTAATTATGCTTTCCCGGTAGTCTGATGTTGAGCAACTGCAAGTTAACATTTCTGTCCATATTTGAGTTTTTATTTCTTTTAGCCTATCCTTTTATATTTTTAATTTTATGTCATATAGTATGCTTGTGATGCTTCTGAAACAAACAAACCATATCTTGAAATCAGAACTTTGAGTAATGTTTTAAAGCAGGATCATATCCTAGGGAAATCACAGCAACTTAGGAAATATCTATGATGCGTATGATTTTGATTTTCCCTTTCCCTTTAACAGAATATTTAAATTCTGCATCATACAATAGATCTGTGATGGTGAACCTATGGCACGTGTGCCAGAGGTGGCACACAGAGCTCTCTCTGTGGGCACGCACGCCGTCGCCAGTTGCTCTTCTAGTTTCCGGCATGCACATGCACGCCAGCCAGCTGGTCTTCGTGGGCATCGGAGCACCAGAAAACAGCCTGAAAACGGCCAAACAACCGGCCAAAACCAGCCAAAAAACAGACGTGTTTTCCAGCCAGCTGGTCTTCGGGTTTCTGGTGCTCCAGCGCACGCAAAGACCAGCTGGCCGGGGCGCATGCTGGAAACTCAAAAACCAGCTGGCTGGTGCACACATGCGCGCCGACCAGCTGGTCTTCGGGTTTCTGGTGCTCCAGTGTGCAGGCATGCACGCACGTTCCGGTTTGGGCACTCGGTGCCAAAAAGGTTCGCCATCACTGCAATAGATCATTTCATTTCCTGTCCCAGGTTTAAATTACT
The DNA here is from genome assembly GCF_059756535.1 of Pantherophis guttatus. Taxonomy (NCBI): domain Eukaryota; kingdom Metazoa; phylum Chordata; class Lepidosauria; order Squamata; family Colubridae; genus Pantherophis; species Pantherophis guttatus. The sequence goes on along the minus strand of NC_142067.1, from coordinate 96,713,080 downwards.
TCCTTCCCATCCCTGTATCATTTAGTGATGTGAATTACATCTCTAAAATCCAGGCCTCTGAAACTATTTAGCAATACAACAAGAATACTACTGTATCCTATCACAGAGCCTTGTTGTGAATTTTTTGTTTTGCCTTCAGCTACTGCATTATAGTTGAGCTTCAAAAAGCCTAAGACAACTCACTCCTAAATAGCAACCAGAAATCCAGAGGCTGATGCTTTATTCAAGTATGCACCGAGACTGCTTTAGTTCCATGCTTTTATCAGGTGTTTAAATTCCATTGAATCAATGGCATTGAAATATGGACTCTGCTTGTAAACATAGGTCCCATCCAGCTGCATCTAAATCCTATGCAGGTAATCCTTGACATATGACCACATTGCTTAGTGAAAGATTTATTAAGTGAATTTTGCCCCATTTTATGACCTTTCATGCCATAGTTGTTAAGTGAATCACTGAAGTTAATCAGTTAGTACCTTATTAAGTTAAATGAATCTGGCTTCCACATTTGCTTGCAAGAAGGTCACAAAAGATGATCACATGATCCCGGGACACTGCAACTGTCATAAATATGAGTCAGTTGTCAAGCATCCAAATTTTGATCACATGACTATGAGGAAGCTGCAAGGATCATATGAAAAACGGTCATAAGTCACTTTTTTCAATGCCGTTGTAACTTTCAACAGTCACTAAGTGAACTGTTGTAAATCGAGGACAACCTGTAATACTAATTCCACCTGAAGGACTTCCTTTGTTTTGAAAACCTGAATGAATGAACATATTGAATGCATTGTTCTCATTCTCTCTCCTTGCAAAATGCCTTGAAGAGGCATTCAAGACAGTAGTGGGTTTCAATTTTTTTTACTACTGGTTCTGTGGGCGTGGCTTGCTTGGTGGGTGTGGCTTGGTGGTCATGTGACTGGATGGGCATGGCTTTTTAAAATGTTTTTAACTTTGTGTATTTTTTATTTTTTAGCTTTTAAAACTGTTTACAGCCCACCCTTCTTATACTAGTCTGGGGCTGTAATAAAAAATTGATTTACTGATCTGTGAGTTGCATGTTCATGAAGGTTAATTTTAAGTAGAGTTTTTCTTTAAAAAAAATAATCTAAAATAGTCACTGAATGAAGGACAGTGCTTTCAAATAGGCCTGAAAGAGAAGGAAGGAGGGAGAACAGAAATTTCCCACAATCTGCATCTTAAGACTTCTAACAGCCTGACTTTGCTCATAAGACTTTGCTTTGCAGATCAAAACCTTCACTTATATTTAAACACTGAATATAATCTGCTCTTTATATCTTTGAAGATGTTTCACAGAAGCTTCTTCAGTTCTGAAAACTGAAAGCATTTTTGGGACAATCATGACCTGGATGACTGAGAATCTCCATAGATACTCTGCTCTTTAGACATATATTTTATTTTATCCTGAAACAGTCATAATTTTTTTTTTGCTGCCTTCATCTAATTACCTTACTTTATCTTTTATTGTTGGCATATTATGAAACACTATTACCACATTTTTTTAGACCCTACAGAATAATAGTGTGCAGTTATTTGGCCCGATTTCTCCATCTCGAGCCTCCCAAAATTTAAAACCTTCAGTAAGAGCATCTTGCAGGTAGCACTGCTGAATATGAAACCCCAGCAAAACCCACCACTTTGCTGAGTGGTGAAATCCAATTTTTTTTACTACCTGTGGGTGTGGCTTGGTGGGCGTGGAATGGCTTGTTGGGTGTGGCAGGGGAAGGATACTGCAAAATCTCCATTCCCACCCCATTCCAGGGGAAGAATACTGTAAAATCTCCATTTCCATCCCACTCCAGGGAGAGGATACTGCAAAATCCCCATTCCCTCCCCACTCCTGGGGGAAGGATATTGCAAAACCTCCTTTCCCACCCCATTATGGGGCCAGCCAGAGGTAATATTTGCCGGTTCTCTGAACTGCTCAAAATTTCTGCTATCGGTTTTCCAGAACCTGTCAGACCTGCTGGATTTCACCCCTGACTTTGCTCCTAAAATGTCCTAGGGCAGGAGTCTCCAACCTTGGCAACTTTTAAGACTTGTGGACTTCAACTCCCAGAATTCCTCAGCCAGCAAAGCAAAGCAAAGCTGGCTGAGGAACTCTGGGAGTTGAAGTCCACAACTCTTAAAAGTTGCCAAGGTTGGAGACCCCTGGCCTAGCGGAACAATCCACGTCGCTAAAACAAACAAACATAATCCACATTGCATCTGTTTTAGAGGAGGAGGTTCAATTCATCGCCCAGTTAAAAGACTGAAATGAAACGCTCCAGGCTGACAGCATTGCTTTCAATGACATTCGGCTCCAGATCATATCGGGCTTTTTTCTTTTTTTCTTCTTCTTTTTTGCATGAAGAAGGAACACGGAGCGAACGGGGGAAAAAAAAAAAAAAGAGCCTCCAGCCTCCGACAGATGCTGAAGCGGCCATCCCCCGGTGCTGGATGCCGGGTACGCCTCTTATTTTCCTCGGACCGCTACCTCTTTGGAGCAAGGCTTGGTTTTGTTTTATATTTTTCGTTCGCTCGTCTTCGTCCTTCATGCGAAAGAAAAAAAAAGCCCCATCTGATCTGGAGCCGAATGTCATTGGGAGCAATGCTGTCAGCTTGGAGTGCTTCATTTCAGTCTTTTAACTGAATTGAACCTCCTCCCCTAAAACAGACGCAACGTGGATTGTGTTTTTGAGGTGTTTGTTTGTTTGTTTAGCGACGTGGATTGTTCCCCTAGACCAGCGGCCTCCCAGACCTCGACAAACAGTATTTCTGATGATTATCCAGCCTCCAGAAGAGCACAAGGCGGCCAAGGAGGCTTCCCAACCTGAGCAACCCAAAACGGCGCCGGCCGAAAGAAAACTGCCTCCCTTTTCTTGTTGCTGTAGTTGCGACTGCACTGCCTGCCTCGCCTCGCCCCGCCCCACATCCCCGTCATCTGCCTACGCAGCAAAGGTGGCCCGCGGCTGCCTTTCGCTTCTCTCTCCTTCGGTCGCCCGGTTGCCCACCTACCTGCTCAGGGCGTGCCGGGCTGCGGCGGGTTTTTTTTTTTTTTTTCACCTCCTCCCCTTCGCCCCGCGACGCATGGAGAATGGAGGCGGCAGGAACGACCCGCTTAGCCCTTTTCTGGAGGAGGTGGAAAGGCCCCAGGCGGTGGCGGTGGCGGCGTCGTTGTCGTCGTTAATCCGAGGCAGGGCTGTTTGGCCCAACCGATTCTTGCTTTGTCTTTACGCCGTGGGCTTTCTGGTGAGCTGGCGAGGCTGCTGCGCGGTTATCGCAGCGGCTTGTAAAGCTCGGGCTGAGCCTGTGGGACCTTCCTGTCACTCGGCCCTTGCCTCGGGGCGACTTTTTCCGCCTTCAGCCCTGAAGGGTAGCGGAGTCTTCCAACTCTGCACGTGCTCAGAGGAAGCCTGCGGTCCTTTGGAGCCAAGCAAATTTCCGAAAGGAACAAATTGATCGAGGATTGCGGAGGGAGGGAGAGAGTAGAGTCATTTTGACAATTGGAAGTTAGGTCGCGTGCTTGGTTTTTTTGCAGAGAAAGGTCCGGCTTTTTTGCTGACATATTTTCATTGATGAGGGCACAGCCTTAATCATGTTTACCTGGAACTATTTTTAAGTGGTAATTTATATGCAGATAAGAGGCACAGTTTACTCATACGTTTTTTTTTTTTTTATGCCAGCCATCTCCCCTGCAAGAAAAACTTGCTGAATTCAGTGATTTCTGATCCTCCATCCAATGAATAGGACAAATAAGAATATCATATGATCTGGTCCTCAGAAAGCATTTTCATTTTGGTTATTACTTATTCATTTGCCTTCATTTTTATACCACCCACCCAGTCTGCTCTTGAGTATCTTAGTTAAAGAAAGCCTCCATATCCAGAGACTTTCCATCTCTAAATAGTTAATACCAGCTGTCCTGCTTTTCATTTTCATTTTCATTTTATTAAATTTGTATACCGCCCTACTCCCGAAGGACTCAGGGCGGTGAACAGCCATAAAATAAAACATATAGATACAAAATTTAAAATAGAGATAAAACTAATTAAATAAATTTGGCTGAACCATTTTAAAACCCCAATAAATTAAAACCAAATTTAAAATTTCCATTTAAAAAGAGGAAAAATTTAGGTCAGGCCAGCTTGATGAAATAGGAACGTCTTAAGAAAGTATACTGTTGTTTAAAGGAGTGTTGGTTTCCTTGGACATCTTTAAGTGGTTTTCAATCATGATAACTCAATGCAGGGCAGAAATATCTTAACATCTCCCTGTTTTGCTTTCCAAAATTTCCCCAAACTGTATTCTAATACATTTTCTATTCTTCTACACTGAAAAAAAAAAACCCACTGTTTTTCTCTGTCATACTACCATGCTCTCAATTGTCAAGTAAAAAAAAATACTGCTTATGATTACTAGTATATAGGTTACTCTGAGTCAAAAAAGGGTTGCCGCACACAAAATTTACACTCAGATTAATTTTATGATATTTTGTGGGTTAAAGGCTAAATGTTTCACAGAATGAAAATTATGGCAGCATTTCCAGTCCCATGTTGAATATGGAGTAAATCAACAATAGGAAATTGAAAGGAATGTGCATGTAATCATCAGAGGATCATAGCTCTTGCTATGTGGTTCACACTTGGTTCACACTTCTGAGAGCTGCAATCATTTATTTTGCCTTATTCCACAAGAAACTAGTTTGTACTCAACTAGCATCATTCTGGAACATTTTAATCAGAAAAATATCTTCTCTGTCACATACATGAATCTAAAATTCTAGCCTTAAGATGTCTTCTACAAGTGATCGGTATTCCTCAGATCTATGTCTGATTTTTGCATTGTGCCTTTAATTTTTTAAAGTTCAATATCTGCAATATCTGCCCTCTTACATGGTTTAGCTTTCAGCTGCTAGTTTACAACTTTTTTGTTTGTACCTACTTGGGTAGAATATGGAGATGTACATCATGGTTAAGGAAGGTAACTGAATGCATAATGCATAGTAATGCAAACTATTACAACATGCTGGTTATGACTTGGTAGGATTAGTGTATGCAGTTTTCAGAAAGGCTCATGAAGACGTGTAATTTTATATTCAATACAACAACCCAATAATCTTCGGCAAGTTTGGTTGAAAATTTAAGTCTGGAAATATTTTGAAATTGATTTTTTGAAAAGAAAAGGAAAAAAGGCATTGTAAGCAAATATTACTCCTTTCTGCTGAATACTATAGAAGACAAATTCTTGTCTTTCTATTCAGGAATTATCACAGTAGTGATAAAATACAGTTAAAATACCTATCAATGGTTTGTTATTAGCAAATGTTAATATTCTACACTTTTTTTTTTTTTTTTAAATCTTTGTTGTCTATTTCCAGGATTTCTTTGGTGTCAGTATGGTTGTTCCCTTGTTAAATCTTCATGTGAAATCTTTAGGAGTGAGTTCAACAATTGCAGGAGTGGTAGGTAAGCAGGCCATTTTTCTTAGACAGCTATTAGAAGCAAGTCATTTTTCGGGATAAGCCCCAAGGTGGCATAGTATGTTTATTGTTGTAACTTACTATTATTTTATTGTATTTTATAGCAAGATATGTAATTACCTGTGGTTACAACCTTACTCTTAATAAAGACTTTTCTTGAAAACAAAAGCTTACATGGGGTATAATTTAGCAAATGTTACTTCTGTAGAACCTTACTTTTTTCACCAAATGAAATTCAGTGGTAAAAAAAGTAAGGTTCCACATTTAGGCAAGAAAAACCAAATGCACAGGTATAGTATAGGTGGTATCTGGCTCAATAATAGTAACTGTGAGAGGGATCTTGGAGTCCTAGTGGACAATCACTTAAATATGAGCCAGCAGTGTGCTGCAGCTGCCAAAACAACCAATGCTACATTAGGCTACATTAACAGAGGGATAGAATCAAGATCACCTGAATACCACACTCTAATGCATTGGAATATTGCATCCAGTTTTGGTTGCCACAATATAAAGAAGATGTTGAAAGTCTCGAAAGAGTGCAGAGAAGAGCAACAAATATGATTAGGGGACTGAAGGCTAAAACATAAAGAATGGTTGCTGGAATTGGGGTATGTCTAATTTAATGAAAAGAAGGACTAGGGATGGCATAATAGCAGTGTTCCAATATCTAAGGGGTTGCCACAAAGAAGAGGGAGTCAACCTATTCTCCAAAGCATCTGAAGGCAGGACAATGGATGGAAACTTATCAAGGAGAGAAGCAACTAGAACTAAGGAGAAATTTCCTGGCATTTAGAACAATTAATCAGTGGAGCAACTTGCCTTCAGAAGTTGTGAATACTCCAACACTGGAAGTTTTTAAGAAGAGATTGAACAACCATTTGTCTGAAATGGTATAGGGTTTCCCACCTTTTGAGGAGGTTGGACTAGAAGATCTCTAAGTTCCCTTCCAACTCTGTCATTCTGTTATTTCATAAATTAAAATCAGAGCTTCCTCATTTGATTGAAAATTTTGAAGGACTACTGATGTGTGAAATATACAATTATTATAAGTGACTTTTCAGTTATACCACTTTGTGGGGAGGTAACCATCCACTCCATGACATCATGCCGGTCATGTTTTTGGGCAGTGCTGGCCCAATGGCCTTGAAACTGAGATGAGCACCGCCCCCTGTTACCAGTAGTTGGCAACGACTACTGGAGTAAAATCTATGGGGACTCTACTTTTTATAACTGAGTATTCAGGGAAGACACTTGGACAACCAACTTTGTTGGGAGGCATTTAGAAACTAAATCATTTGAATGTTTGATATCCTTTAATACAAATTGCTGGGCAGAGTGGTTTTCCCAGTTTTAGTGGTTACATTACTTGTTATCTTTTTTCAGCAGAAACAGTACAAACTCCAATGTCTTTATCTACATAAAAAAGTTAATCAGTTCATAAAATCAAACCTTTCACAATATTAGACCCATCTCAGTCTGCAGCAGTGCCTTGGCATGTTTTCTGCCATTAAAAAAACCCCATGGCAATGGATATTGGTGCATATTCTTTTTTTTTTTCTTGTGAGTTATATATGCCACTTCTTTATTCTTCCTTTCACATGAAGTTATTGAATCATTTGTTCCAAAAAATTGGTTTTAAGAAATGTATCTTACCAAAAATATTACCAGTGATGTCAAGAATAATTTGTTTTCTTCCTACTGAAAATCTATTGCAGAATGATCATCTATATATTTTTATTTCACTATTTTTTCTTTTAGGATCTTTATATGGAATACTACAACTCTTTTCCAGCACCTTAGTGGTAAGTTTAAATTCTTAATTCATAAATAACTACTGGTTGCTTTTTTCAAAGTTTGGAAAGAGAATGTTGTGTTTAAAATACGTTCTTGCTTTGAATTGTCACTGCAATAAACTGGGTTTGTTTCTCACAGACCTTTCTTTTAAAAATATTTGTATAGATTTATGTTACTTTAAATATATTTTATAGTTTTGAAACTGAAAGCATTGATTAAAAAAAGCATCACACTTTAAAAACGCAAATCCAAGCCAACTTTATGTATTGTCATGCTGTTGTTGGATAAATTATCCCAAATATGGTTGAACTAACCTTACTTCTGTTTTAAAGCTATTCCACTGGCAATGTTGCAAGGGTTGCACTTGACCAAGCTTGTATGTCCTTAAACATCAAATAACAATTGGGCTATTAGTACTTGGAAAAGAGATCAACTGAGAATACTAGAGCTGGTACCTATAAAATACCTTTTATAAAGCTATTTAACTTCAAATCCAATCCAATCTTTATTATGATTGCATATCAACATAATAAAGATGAAATTCAGACAATATTTTAAAGCTAAAATGTATCCTATGTATCCTGGGTATTTATATAGTATTGGTGAGATGAAGTTAGCACGAATGTCTCTAGTACAGGCACTGGAGGAGCATAAGCCCTGTTCTTTCTGTATATTCAGAATCACAGCAACATTGCCTCATTGGGTAGGAAATTTTCCTGTATTGACCTTCAAGGTCCACTGAGAGAAGGTCATGAGTGAAAGCTGACTGGTGGCTATATGCTTTGAGATGTATTAAGTATATAATGGCAGTAGCAGGGTACGCATTGAATTCACTGGCATAAGGATTGGAAGCTGACTGCGTCCAGTTAGTGCTCAGTGTCTGCTGTATACTGTTTAATAAGAGCTTTGTCTTGGTCATATCGAATAATGAATAGACAACCTAGATAGAAGCCGATGAATGAGATTTTAGTTGTCTCTGCCTTTTTTCATTTGAATTGAAAATTATCCCTCATAGTTAGTGGGGTGAGGCTTTGACAAATAGAATGCCATAGCATTTTTTTGTATATTGTCAAGAAAACTATAGGGATCTATTCATGAAATCACAAGAAATTGAGTCAGTTCAAGAAAACTTTATTTCTATTAAATAATATTATGTACTTCCTGCAAATAGTGACTGTCTCTCATTGTTTTGTCCCAGCCTTTCTGTAAGCCAATATTTAGCTTTTAAAAAGTACACATATCCTTTACTCCAATACAAAGATTATATAACAAAAATTGTTCATCCCTACAGCACAATCTAATTTTCTATAGCCATAGCTGTATCTATCTGCTGCTATATCTGTAATGTATAAGTGTTGAAGATAACCCCATATCCAAAGTATACCTACTATCTCCTCTACATGAATTCCTTTACACGAACCTCTTTTTTTTATCTGTCCATATTTGTCTCCATTCTGCAAAAACAACAGTTACAAGTAAAACTCTCTAAAGCAACTGCACAAGAAGTATCCTCAACCACATGTGTGCTAGCCTCACGGTAACAGAATTTTGGCTTTCATTAAATGGGTCCTTGTATCTAGTTGTACATTGCAGTAAATCAAATTTTGCCCTAATTTTGACCTACCTGTAATTTACTTTGTTAAGCAACAAGTTCTTTCTTTCTTTTTTCTCTTTTTTTCTTTCTTTCTTTCTTTCTTTCTTTCTTTCTTTCTTTCTTTCTTTCTTCACTCACTCACTCTGTAAAATCAGTGTGGCTAAATGGCTAAAATGTTGGGAATAGGAACGGGCAAACTCATGTACAGGTCGAACTCTGGTTTGAAAATTCATTTAGTGATTTTGGATCAGTCATTTCTTTCAGCCCAACCTACCCTACAGGACTGACATTTGGTGAGTAAAATGAAGAAAAAACCTCAAGTCCCAAGGAAGAGATGAGAAAAAGAAATTCGCCTTTAGCTTTATGAAGAGCAGCAGGATAAAATAAATATATTATTAGTAAATCTGTTAGAAATTTACAAATGATAGATATCACTATTTAGATGTAAGTTATTGGGAAAATATGGGTAAAGTTATAAATAAATAAATTAGTAGAATTCAGAATTAGATAAGTCGGAGGAATTTAAATTAATTATAAGGAGCTTATTATTTATTTCATTGAATCTTCTACCCACATCTAAATTTGAATACCATCCTTACATGATTAATAAACAGATATGCTGATCTCAAAACATTTATGTTTTCTTATCCAGGGATCTTGGAGTGATCTAGTTGGAAGACCTCATTGCCTACTTGTATGCATCCTCTTCAGTGCATTAGGTTATTTTGTGCTTAGCATATCCACCAATGTGTTCTTATTTGCCATTGCTCGAACCTTTGTGGGTAAGTATCTATTTCTCTATTCATATCCAACTTTAGTTAATTAGATAAAGGGGCTGGTGGATCAAATTGCCATTATAATTCAGAGAAACTAATTATGAATTGATTAATTGATTTTACACTATCAGGTCAGTGTCTACTCTTAGCAACTATATAGATAGTAACAGAGAAAGAGAAAGTCTTACCTGGTCTTTCAGGTCTTTCAACAGTATATCCATCATCAGATTAGCTGAGTCCATCTACCTTGCTGCTAATCATCATTCTTCTTACTTTCTTTAATGTTGTTTCATTGTATTATAAGATGTAAGCATTGTGTTATATTAATTGGGTACAGTAGTATTTATATATTATTAACTAGTATTAACTAGCACTATGACAATTTGGATGACTTAAATCTTTAAATATAAGGAAAAAAATTAATACTGTATTTTCCAGCGTATAAGACGACTGGGCGTATAAGACGACCCCCAACTTTTCCTATTAAAATATAGAGTTTGGGCTATACTCGCCGTATAAGACTACCCCTCTTCCAACGCACACCAAATAAAAATTAAAAAACATCAACTGGCTCACCCACAGTGTAAAAGCAGCTGTGCTAGACCCAAAATGGCCCCTGCAACAAGCAGGAACCTCACACAGCCACAAAAAGCCCCAAAAAAACAACTTTCACACTTTACACACACAAAATTCCTCATACAGCTTTGTGAGATTTTGTGTGTTTGTGTAGTTAGAGTGAAACACTACAGAAACACACTAAATCTCAGAAAGCTGCACAAATATTATTTTATTTTATTTTTATTTTTATTTTTATATGAAAGCTAAATTTAAAACTTCCTAAACTTTAAATGGCTAGGTCTAAAAAAGAACAACTAAAAAAAACCCCAATTAACTATTTTTTTTAAAGCTCCCAAAGGGGAAAAAAACTTACCCAATAGAACAGGGGTCTCCAACCTCGGCAACTTTAAGACTTGTAGACTTCAACTCCCAGAATTCCTCAGCCAGCTTTGTTTTGCTGGCTGAGGAATTCTGGGAGTTGAAATCCACAACTCCCTGCCTGCTTGATTGCAGGCAGGGAGTGGCTTGCTGATGGAATGGATTCAGGCAAGCGAAGCAAGGCAAGCGTTGCTACTAGCAGCTAAGGTAAGCAAGCTGGAGGGGAAAAACTTTTTTCCTTTTACATGGCTCTGGCGATCCCAGCTGAGTTGCCTGATTAGCAGGCAACTCAGCTGGGATCGCCAGAGCCATGTAAAAGGAAAAAAGTTTTTTTCTTTTACTTGGCTCTGGCGATCCCAGCTGAGTTGCCTGATTAGCAGGCAACTCAGCTGGGATCGTCAGAGCTTGGATCGCCAGAGCCATGTAAAAGAAAAAAAAGTTTTTTTCTTTTACATGGCTCTGGCGATCCCAGCTGAGTTGCCTGATTAGCAGGCAACTCAGCTGGGATCGTCAGAGCTTGGATCGCCAGAGCCATTTAAGGCTCGTCAGAGCCTTTCGGGCTGGTCTGCCTGGTTACAGGAGAATAACACCCGGCATATAAGACGACCCCCGATTTTTGAGAAGATTTTCATGTGTTAAAAAGTTGTCTTATACGCCAGAAAATACGGTACTAAGTTTTCTGAAATGTTAATGAGCATATGGTTGTTTACGCTTACCCATAAAGCTGAATGTAACATTGATAGGCAGTTGCAATATGAATTAAATAATTTTGTATATAGTAATATTTATGTCTTAAGTTTAATATTTAATACTAAATTTTCCAGTGTAATTATGATTCTTGTTGTCTACAAATATTAAAAAGAGACAACGCAGAAGAAAAAATATAAGTTGCTTGAAAAAGTAGATAGGTATTTGTTTTCTAATTTCCCTTCTTTATAATTTAATCAATTTGCAGTACTTATAAATATTTACTGGTATATCCTCTTAGAAACCATATTGTTAATGAAGTATATTGAACCATAATGTTAATAATGTATATTTGCCTTGCATGACATATGGCACTTATAAGAACCATTCTTGCTTTAATTGTCCTTTTCTTTCACCTCTCCAAGTGTTACCACCTTCTCTAAAAAGCTAGGACTTCACATAATATGTCTGAAGTAAGATAATTTGAATGTGATTTGTTTGTTAAATGATTCATTTGTTTGTTTTCTTGGCTGCCTGTGGTAGTCCAACACCAAAGTTCATCAGTGTTAATACTGCTCCTTTTCTGCTTCTTCAAAGTCCAACTTTCGCTTTTGTAGAATGTCATAGGCCATAAGAATGCTTGAACAATTCTGATCTTCGTAGGTGTAAACAGAGTATCTTTTCCAAGGTCTTCGTGGCTATTCTACAAAGTTCTAGTCTGTGGAATATTTCTTGACTGCTTATTTTATTTATTAAATTTATATGCCACAAATTTCAGCTTCAAGTAGTTCATGTATTGGATATGATTGATCTAACTTTAAGCATTATTTATATTATTTTCTAAAAAGAAAGTTAATCTATATTTCCTCCATGCGTATTAATGAGGCTTAACTTACATACAGTATGTTGTGGATTTTTTTTAAAAACAGATACGATAATTGTTCTGTTGATTTAATAGGATATTAAACTTCCTGATTACTACTTTCTTACTTTTCACAAAATAAAAGATTTCCAGTTGGTTTACAATAAAGAAAAAAAAGTAATTTGTTTCAGCCTAGTAAAATATTTCAGAAATGAATCATTCAGTTGAATTAATTGTTGATGAGTTTGGGAAAGGCTAATGTCTATTCTGACCTCATGTTATCGGAAGTGTTGATCATGTGAATACTCCAAAAAAATCTTCCTCATGCTAATGGTGGTGTCTTCCTGATATTCAGCATGATTTTCTATAGTGTTTCCATAATTTTATGTTAATATTTTTTTTAGTTTAACCTTGATCAAGTCAACTTTTTATTTATGTATTTGTTTACTGGTTGTAACAGTCTTTATTTCAAAACGGTTGCTGTCATAAGCTTGAAAGTCCATTCAAACTTTCTTCCTCCCATCTCAAAATCCTGTTTTGTAAACCCATTAATATACATACAGATTTATTTTTCATCTCTTGGTTTATAGTTTGTATTTCCACTTTAATTGTATTTTCTGTCTTATTAATCCACAATTGCTTTATATTCCAGTGTTTCTAAATCAGCTGGAACTTCTTTTATGTCTTCATTCTGTTTGTCTATAAATTCTTCCACATTATTCTCTATTTCATTTTTACTTTCCCCTTAGGATCTTCTTCAAAAAATGCATTAGCAAATAATTATTGCTGTCAATCTAACTATAGTTTCTCTACTTAAAATTAAACTGACAGCAATAACTTGTTGCTTGAAAGACCCCTTTTTAAATAATTGTAAATCCAAATGTGTACAAAAAGTGAGGCAGACAAAATCAGTGTCTTTAAACACTCTGCCGCAATTAAGAGCTTGATGGCTTTCCTTATCTCCCAGTACTCAGACCCACAAATCAACCACTGTCCCGCAGTCTCCCTTTGAGGAGCAGTCATCTGGAGTGTATGCAGGTGATCTCTCACCCTCTAATTACAGCATGTGGAAAGTATCTGTTAACCAGGCTTATCACCAGCCCTTTGGTCTTTGTTGATATGTCCCTGGTCTTCTGAGTAAATAAGACTATTTATGACTAGTAATACAGGTTCTGCTAGCATCAGATATATAATGATCATGTATGTTGCTTATCTAGATAAGTAGGATAATGCTATTTGCTCATGTCTTGCTTGTAGATAAACAGGATATAAGATTAGCTACTCCTTTCACTACTGATTTTTTTCTGTTATGAGAAACTGTGCACACTTACCAACAGCATCATAAAAAAGTACAATTTTTTTGCCACAAATTAATGTCATACTTTTTTTTTCATAAAAATATTTAATAAAAAATTATTATTTGATTTACAAATTGTTGACAAATATTTGAACTTATAAATAGATCATTTTGTTCTCTTTTTTTTTTTTTTTTTTTACAAATCAGGTAGGCCTGACAACCATTTGTTTAGTGACCATTCGAAATTACAACAGCACTGAGAAAAGTGACTTATGATCGTTTTTTACACTTACGGCCATAGCAGCATCCCCATGCTCACATGATCAAAATTTGGGCGCCTAAATTTGGGCAACCATGTTATTAACTTAACAATTACAGTGATTCACTTAACAACTTGAGTTATTCAAATTTTGCTTCTCTACCTTACTTTTTTTTTTTTTCCTTTGGTTCATTTTAGGTATTTTCAAACATACACATTCCGTTTCCAAAGTACTCATTTCTGACTTGGTTCCTAAGAAAGAGCGCCTGTTAGTAATTGGCTATTTCAATGCTATTTCGAATTTTGGTTTCATTTTGGGACCAGTTGTTGGAGGCTATCTTACAGAGCTGGAAGGTGGCTTTTACCTGACTGCATTCATCTGTGCTTCCATCTTTGTCTTGAATGCTGGTATGTGATTTGATTTATGCTGATATTTTATATTTGAATCACCAGTCGGGCAAAAATTATATTTCTGGGAACATACTTCTTCCCCTGATTTAACTTTATCTTTTATATTGTTTCATAAATGTTGACTATTGCTATTGCAAATAACCTACCAATTACATGCCCCCTCCTCATCCAATTGCAAAAAAAAAAAAGGGCATGATGTTAATCAGATAAATAAATGTGATAAAGTTATGCTGCAGATGTATGAAAACTATTTGACTATCTTGAGAAAAGAGCTGCTTAGTTCAAAGCTGTGCCATTGCATTAATTATTTTTTCACAATTGGCAGTACCTAATGTGCAACCATATAAAATGACTGTGCAATGATCATCAGGTTATGTCAAGAGAACAAATGTCATGGTGTAACTCATTGGTCAAATTTCTTTGCAGTTGTTTTTTGGATGTTGCTACGGTATGGAAAAAAGATGCACAGTCGTGAATGGGCCATTATTAACAAATCCAGAAGTATTATTTCAGAAGAAGTAAAGCACGGCCTTCAGACTACATCTTCATCTTACAAAGCCGTGTCATCTGCTCATCCTAGGAACTCCTCTTGCATTGAAATTATGTCTGTGCTGAAGAGGCTTGGCAGTGTTGCAAATTCTAATCTCTGGGATGTTTTTTTGGTACGGCTCCTGATGTCTATTGCGGTTATGCTCTATCATAGCAATTTTGTCTTGGGCCTTGAAGAAAGGTTTGGAATGAAGCCCAAACTCACTGGCTACCTAATTAGCTATGGTAGCACACTTGGAGTAGCTGCTGGCTTTCTCCTTGGACCTATCACTAAATATTATAGGCACAATACTTTTGCTATGTTATTACACTCTACTCTTCTTACCTGCCTGTTTATGTTTCTGTATTCTCTATCAGAAAGTCTTTGGACAGTCGTTTTGTCTTGTACATTTTTAGCATTTTCAACCACTGTGGGACGTACATGTATTACAGAACTTGAACTAATGCTGGGTGGGGATCATGCCAGTGGTATGCTCATTGGTGTTGGTCAGTCTGTTTCAGCTGTGGGTCGCATAATTTCCCCTCTCCTTTCAGGTGTTGTACAGGAATACAGTCCACGTGGCCCACCAATTCTTGGAAGCCTGTTGGGGATTTTAGCAGTTCTCATCATGGTCTTTAATAAGTCACGATATTCTGTCAGAAGGACCATGAAATTTAAAAGTATGTGATGACTTATTTACAGTGCTTTTCCAAAAAAAAAAAAAAAAAAGCCAAAAGACTCTCAAAGGATCAGTCCTCAATATAGGGAAAATAGAAAATTATAAAACAGAGTAATAACATTTTAAATCAAATCGAAATCCTTTAAACAAAAAAGAGGAACCCATGTTTTCAGCTTCCTCGTGTTTATGTGGAATTTGGACCAGGTTTTGATGGCATGCAATACCATATTTCAAACCTTTATTAAAGGTTGTTTTGAACATCAGTGAAGAAAATGGAAGAACTGCCCTTCCAGCAGGTATTCACTCTCACTGAATAAAGGCTTTGAAGAGATGTAATTTGCTTAATGGCAAGTTGGTTGTTGAGCTTAATCCCCAAAGGATGACCTTGTATTAAAAATAGCATCCATTTCTCAATCAGAAACATAGATTTTGTTCCAATTCTTCTAAAATGAGTATTGAAACTAAAAACTATTTTTGATCATTCAGTTAACAAGATTTCACCAAGTGAATCGAGCTCCTTTTAAAAGTACATATTTAAGTAGTCACAGTTCTGTTTGCATACAGTCTTCTTTCCTTTTCTTCATATCAAAGATCAGCTGCTTCAAATGAAACGTTTGTTTAATCAAGTCCCTCACAGTTTGAATACAAGCTGCTGCTTATTTAATACAAATTTGACATTGACAAAGCCTTGCAAAAGTGTTCGCTGCTGAACACAATTTACCAACTCCATGTTAGAGCCTTCAGTATGAAGACTATTTCTTTGCAGTTGGAGAAAGGCACAGCTTGTATTCAGTGTGGTAGGTCAGAATAATACAACCCTGTTTTAGTATTTGGAGGAGAGGAGTATGATTTTGCAAAAGGAAATGTTACACCTATTAAAGAGAATTGATTTCACATTCAAACATTTATTAACGGTATGTTTAGATCTAACTAGATGATTAAAAGAAAATGAGAAAAAAGGGAAATATACATTATGCTTACCATGAAATTCTGATTTTCTGTCATCAGCCTTACTCTTTTAAGTGTTTTTCAACTTTTGTATTGAATACTCTTCAACTCTGTGTTTTTCACATTTTAAAATATGTAGACTTTTATTCCCAGAATTACTCAGCCAGCAGGTTGAGAAACACTATTTTAGAACAACAGAGGGACATGTGCCTAAATTTTAAGTAAAGAAGTGCTAAGAGGATACAAAATAGTGCTTGCCCTTTCTAAAAGTAGCCTGCAAGAGAAAGATTTGGATATTTGCTCTTAATGTAAGCTAGATTTTGTCTTTCTATATTATCGAACTAACAGCCATATTCTTTTCTTACACAGATTAGAAGTAAACCTTACAAGTTAGGTAAGATTAATTCCCAGCAAACTCTACATCCATGACAAAGTTAAGATTTGCTCACAACCCAAATAATGCTCAACAAACTTTCTTGTGAAATTCAATCCAGAAATCTTGAGTTGGCTACTTAATATTATGTAGCAAAAGTATTTGGAAAATATTTAACATACTTTTGGAATACTTGAAAGCCTCTAAGAAGTTATACTCAGGGATTTTGTGCTGTAGTACTATTTGAGATGGTTTTGAATTGCTTTCTGCAAATGTTTGGTTTTAAAATTGCACTACAATATTGGTAATGGGAAATAAAAGGAAAAAGAAAACTTTAGATGATCTATATGTCATTTATTCAGTTGCAGTCCCATGCAATATATCAATGTATATATGTTTAGTATATATAGCATTCCCATTTCAAGAGGAATATATTACTTTCATTAACAGAAAACTATATTGCTCTTCAAATAAAGCAGCAAATGTTTTACTGTCTTAATTAAACATTCTGAAAAGATTTTATTTTAGTAGGGAATCCTACGTCCTGTTCTTATTATATCTCAATATATTATTTGTATCTTTGAGGTTTGGATGTGGGCAACAGTATGTTGGCTTACAATATTGTCTCTAGATTGGACAACTGCGTATTTGCATAGAATATTGCATAGAATATTTATTTGAACATGCACAAATAAAAATGAGCAGTTGTGCGTGTGACATACTGGCCAAATATCCAAAAACTAACGAGTACTGTCCTTATTATTAGCAACTTCCTGGAGCCCATCAGGAAATACTGCTTCATCAATGGAACTGGAAGCATGCCCATTCTTCCAAATCTCATGGACAGAAGAGCCATTAGGTATTGTGGCTCCATGCCATGTAGAATTTTAAAAGTGACAACCAGCATCTTTACAGTGTTGTGAATATTGTGGGAGATTGAAGAACGGGTAAGGCTGAGGTGTAAGTAGTGTAACAGGAGAATGTTAGATTATAGACTTACTTTGCTTATGGAATGGTTATAGAATTGGCTTAATGTATTGGTAAAGATGCATATATAAATAACTGGAAGAATGAAAAAAATAGTAAATAGTAACAGAGCCTAGATAGCTCTGCAGACAAGGCACTGTAATTTAACACCAGCTGTCTGCAATTAAAGTAAGTTCGAATCTTGCCAGGCTCAAGGTTGACTCAGCCTTCCATCCTTTCTAAGGTAGGTAAATTGAGGACCCAGTTTGTGGGGGCAATAAGCTGACTTTGTATAAAATATACAAAAGTATGAAGGCTATTGCTTAACGCACTGTAAGCCGCCCTGAGTCTCTGGAGAAGGGCGGCATATAAATAAATAAAAAAAAGTAAACTTTATTTTAAACATTTTAATTTTTAAAATTTTAAAATACTTCTATTTTAAAATAGAAGTTTAAAATTCTATTTTAAAACTTTTAAAATACAGCCAGTTGAGTGTAGTTGTTAAAGTGCAAGGCTAGAAACCAGGAGATTGAATACTAGTCTCGCCTTAGACATGAAAAAGCAGCAAGCTGACTTTGGGCCATTCATGCTTTCTCAGTCCAACCCACTTCACACGGTGGTTGTTGTGAGGAAAATAGGAGGAGGAAAGTGTGTTAGATATATTCACTGCTTTATTCATAAAAAACAATAAAAATGGATGGGAAACTTTTCAGCAGAATTATGACTGAAAGTGTAACAAGTGACTGAGCAAAATTGGGGAAATGCAATGCAACAAAGCAGCTTCATGCTATGCAATGGATATGGAAATGAATGAAATGAATGAGAATTTCATTGTATACTTGTTGATTTAGAGAAAGTATATGATAAAGTGAGGTTTGGATATGGATTGAAACATGGTTGCTAAATGCAGTGTGAGTGATGTATCATAGAAAAGCTTGCATGAGAACAAATTGAATGCTTAATTAATGGTTCAATATTGAGAATGGAGTACTTCAAGTATATGCAATCTTTTCTTGGTCATATGATACACTTTTGGACAAACATAACATGCTTGAGTTGACAGAATTGTTTTTCTTGGAAATGTCAGTGTGTACATACTTTTATATGCTAATAATACGTTGTTGAAGACACAATTGATTTGCAGCAGTTGTTAGATTATGCTGCAATCTGGAGTATTGAGATGAAAAATAAGATATTGGGTACCATGGTAGCAGTGGTAACCAGGAAAGTTGAGTGAATAGCAAGTTATATGTAAATGATGAAAACTAATATTAGTAAATCTGTATACCTTTGGTGAAATATTTATGAAAACAGAAAAACGGATAGAAAAATTTTAGGATGTGCTAATGCTGCTAAAAAGGTAGTAGGTAGTATGTGGTCTCTTGTGAAGAAGAAACGTTTGTTAAAAAAAACAAAAAAGGTTTCTGGTCATCTTGTATGAGAATGAGAATCATCTATGTATTAAATATCAGAGTAAGTAGCATGCAGTAGAAATGGGATGCTAAGAACTATATGTGGTAAAATAGGAGATACAGTGAGCAGTGCATGAATGATTGAACACAAAAATAAATTATCTGTCATGACCTGGGGCGTGGCACGAAAGCAACACAGCCAGAGAACAGGTCTAACTCTCCTTTATTGCTCCAACTTTGCCCCCAAACATCCCCACATTTACTACAAGTCCTGGAGCAAAGCTCTCACGCACCTTCAGCAGTCTCTGGCTGCCAGTAGTCCAGTAAGTCAGGTTAGCCAAACAGTATCCAGGTCAAGCAATCCAGTAAACCAGGTTAGCCAAACAGTAACCAGAGGAAGAAGTTCAGCGAAGCAGGCAAATAGGGCAAGCCCTTCAAGACAGAGAACAGTAATCTCCAGGATCGGCAAGTGCACACAAGGCTCCACAGATTCAACACTTGTTCCCAACAAATGCCACTCCCACCGGCATCTCCTTACATCTCAATCACCAGGTGTGCCTTGTGAAGGGGGTGGGCACTCTCTTCCCTTGTAACCAGCTCAGTCTGTGTTGTTCTCACCTTCTCTCTTCTCTGTGTGCTCTAGGATCAGGAGGGGGTGGTCCTTGCTCTTCGCCTGACCTCTGCCTCTTCTGCTCTTCCCTGTCTGCAAGCCTTTCTGATCCGAAAAACCTTGCCCGGACTGACTCTGCCCTTCCCCAGTTTCATCCAAGACCAACAGAGCCATCCTCTCGATCTCTGTTGGCTCTTGTTCCACCTCATCTTCCCCCGCAGATTCAGATTCCGACGGGGGCATGACATTATTACTGTAGATGAAATACTTTGAGATGGTTTGGTCAGATAGAATATACGACTGAGCTGAAAAACAACTATATGAAGAAAAAGTGAATGATCAAGAAGGAAGCAAAAATTGAGAATCTTATAATTCGGTTGAGCTAATGAGAATCTCACAAAGAGTAAAAAATGGCAATATACAAACCAGCATATGATTGTAATAAAAGCAAGAATGGTTTGCAGCAATAGAAAGAGCAATAGTACTTAGACTTATATATCACTTCACAGTGCTTTACAGCCTTCTCCAAACGATTTACAGAGTCAGCATATTGCCCCCAACGATAATTTTACTGACCTCGGAGGATGGAAGACTGAGTCAATCTTGAGCCAGTGAGAATCAAACTGCCAAACTGCAGGCAACCGGCAGGCAACAGAAGTAGCCTGCATTACTGCATTCTAACCACTGCTCCACCACGGCTCATGTGAGAGACATAGTGAATGTATTGGTGTATTCATCGGAATATTGAAATGTGTATGTATGTACTGCATGCATGTATACACTGCAGTTAAAAACAAAGTTTGGAGATAGTTGGTCTAGTGGTTAAAGCACCAGGCTAGAAAGCAGGAGACCATGAGTTCTACTTCTCCCCTAGCCTTGAAAGTCTCTCATCCCAATCCACCCCACAGGTTATTGTTGTGGGAAAAATAGGAGGAAAAACAGGTGTTCAATATGTTCACAGCCTTGAGTTATTTATAAAAATAATACAAAGAATAGAAAGAAATAAAATGAAATATAATAAAAAATACTTCTTTTAGTGGTCAGTAATGATTACATTCAGTGATAATGACATTTTCTGTTCTGTGAGTTCTTACAAATACTTTTCCTCTACAAAAACTAATTTCATTGTTACCTGTGAGACATGCTACCACAAAACTCTGTTTCTTACATTTCCACATTTTTATCTTGATGGAGAGAATTAGAAGGGCATTCATGAGCACCAGCAGGAAATTTACCTTTTAAGGCTTCA
Source organism: Pantherophis guttatus (assembly GCF_059756535.1). Lineage (NCBI taxonomy): Eukaryota > Metazoa > Chordata > Lepidosauria > Squamata > Colubridae > Pantherophis > Pantherophis guttatus. Next base: position 96,692,216 of record NC_142067.1, on the reverse strand, counting down.
TCATAATAATTATTGGAGCTTTTCTACAAAGAATACAGAAAAAGGTGTTCAAGAGCTTCAGATTCATCTGAATGTAGAAAAGGAATTTCATTCTGCAAGTTTTTCATTATCAGGGTCCAGGTTTTGTTTAATCATGAAAATTATATCAACCTTAATTCCTGTTAGTGATTTATTTTCTAGCATGCCAAATTTTCCTTAAACTCCCATCAGTCAGGATTGTAGTAATGTGGCAGAATTATTCCTTGCAGCACTCCAAACGATCATAAAACATGGAAATTATAAATGTGTGCAAAATAATATGAGACCTTCAATTCTTAAGTTCTTTTGTGAGTTTTTGAATTTTTAACCATTCTTATTAAACTGTACAGCTGAGTCAAAATGGTTATAATTAGCAAATATTCCTTCATGTGGCAATAGTAGGTGACAGCCTATAATGCAAATATGAATCAAAATTACAGGAGCAGGAAAAAAGTATACTGTCTCGATGTACAGTACAGCAAAACTCCAAACCACTTCTTTAATAGTGGTTTTAATAGTAATTTCAACAGGGTTGAAGTATGCTGCGTTCCTGTGTAACATGTGACTTAACCATATGCTGGATGAAAGTGTTAACATTGTACCAATAAATTAGGTTTGAATTTTCTCACATTGTCAATTTGGCTAATTCTGCAAATGTTACCTTATCCTGTTTCTTAATAGATATCAATAAAGAACATTTGTTCCCATTGCACCTTATCAATGTCCATCCAAAAGTCCAAGTAACTTTTATGTTGTCAAAATATTATCAGATTCTTCTCCAGAGATGGCCTGCATTAAAAGTAATAACATCAGCTGATGGCTGATATATTTAAAACAATGTCTTTTATGTTGACAAGAACAGAGTTTTCTATTCTAAAAGACCAAAGGAAATTATTTGTGTATTTACCAATAGATGGCACTAAAGACTTTTTTTCAGCCATTTAATGTTGAACTGAATTTCAGCTCAAAGCAACAGCGTCAAACAACAATGCACTACAATACTGTTACTATGCTTAGGCGGCCTAAGTCAAAAGTATAATGTATCACCATCACATATTCTGGAGCCCCATTGCATTATTTTTTTTTTACTATCCGTAGACAATTTCATTTGTAAAGCAAATACTGATTAATTTAAGTCTATATTTCTAGCATTCTATCAAAAAGAGCATATTATTAGGACCAATAACTGTTTGGAAAACACTTTTGATTTGTGTTGATATAGCCTACAGGCTAATCAATAAAGCTAATCTAATAATGTTCTGATTTGTGATTAAATGTATGTATGTATGTGGGTATGTACAATAAGTGCATTTTATTTATTTTTTCTTCAAATAGCAAACTATTTTCAAAGAAATGAGATCATTAATAATAGTGCATGTTAAGAGAGTATTACAGCAAGACTTTTAAAGACACTCCTGTTTGTCTTAAAGCAAAGATTCTTTTAATTATATTGCTGCTTTAAAAAAAAATCTCTAGCTAGGGACACATAATTTCAAAATAACTTCAATATGTTTAAATAAATAAATAAACTTAAGACCATTAACTTAGTTAAAAGCATGATGATTGAAACCAGTAGTTGTGCTATTTACATTTCTACAGAATATTAGAATTTGGACTTTGAAGGCAGCCTGAATATTACATGAGTTGATGAGCAGAATAATCTATGCATTATTATTAACAAATAATATAGACAAACAGTAAGCAATGGTTTACAGAGGATTGTACCTTCTGAATACATGTGTGGGTGGGAAGAGGAGCAGAATGAGCATTGTGCTATTGTGATCCAAGTCCCCTGCCCCATTTGTACAGGTCATGTTGCATATGGACATACAAATAGGGACAACCTTCATACAAGCTCCTATCAATATCCGTGAACAGATCTGTGATTCATAATAGCAAATCAGAGGAGTGAATGTAAGGAGTAAAAGATTGTCAAGAAAATAGTTGACAACTGTTATAGTTGGCTTTGTGGTTCAAGTATGCAGTTTTAATAATGTGCAAAATTTATTCCCTTTTACCTAAAAGTAAGCTCCTTTGAACCTTAGGAGCTCTGGTGGCTCAGCAGACTAATTAACATCCACTTACATCTGCTGCCTGCAATTACTGCAAGTTCAAATTTCACCAGGCTCAAGGTTGACTCAGCCTTCCATCCTTTCTAAGGTAGGTAAAATGAGGACTCAGATTGTGGGGGCAATAAGCTGACTTTGTATAAATATACAAAAGTAGGAAGGCTATTGCTTAACGCATTGTAAGCCGCCCTGAGTCTCCGGAGAAGGGCGGCATATAAATCAAATTAAAAAAAAAAAAAAACTACGAAGGGATTGTATTTCCAAATAAAGATAACTTTGTTCTTACAGAATCTTCTTTAAAGTATCCCTTACTGTGTGTTGGCACATTGGATATATTTTAACAGGACGGAAATTTTTAGTGTAATTCCTAATTAAAATCTGACTTTGTTTAGGACTACCTCTAGTGATGGTCTAGATTTTTCTGGTAGCCTTTCCTTTGAAGATAAGTCACATGTCAGGCATACAATATATAATTGATCAAAGTTGTCTTCATTGTATAATTTACATTATTTGGTCCCAGAGCAGCTAAGAATTTCTTCCTACTTGATTTCTGTCTAGATTTTCTTTCCTTCCTAACCACCCCCCACAAGTCTAGGGCCAGGTTTTTAATCCAACTGCCCTATTGCCATTTACATCAGGCTAATCTAGTATATGTACTGTTTGGGTGTTTGTATCTGTTTAGTAATTATTGCTATGATTATTCTCAGATTTATCTCTTGGCCTTTCAGCTTTTGATGCTTGCCGGGCTAATCGAGGTGGTGGCAGGGGCTTGACTGATCTGTCATCTTCAGTTGACTCTTCATTCACTGTGCCAAATGCTGGCCTTGGCAACAGTGGTTGCCGGAAGCCTCTTGTTGTTCCTTGAGGATAGCTCGCTGTACCACCATTGTCTCTGCCCGTTTCATTCTTCCACTCAATTCTGCATTGTTGCTGACGAAGTCTTTGATCTCTCAAAATTTTTCCCGCTTGGGATTTTAAATTCAGCACCATGGTATGGTCAGATTCAGAATCACTGCTGTCACTTACTGCAAATTTAAAATATATAAATAGGTAGATAGATAGATATAGATATGTAGATACAAAATATAATAATATACTGTTGTGATAGGCTATTGCACAAAAATATAACATTCTCAAAAATGTTAAATATATTAAGTCAATTGGAACCATAGTCTTCACTGGATATTCTTTGCTAACAAATGTAATCACATAAGGAGAAGAGCAATGTGCATTGGTTGGTACACTGAGTGGGAGCATATTTAATTGCCCAGAATCACTTCTCATGAGACAGGTGGTTATATAATTCTGATTAATAAAAATAAATATGTAAATCTTTCTGTAAAATGGTACACAGTGGATGGCAGATTGCCAGATATCCACATTTTCTTGCTTACATAATGTATATAATGAAGCTAATATATTCCTGTAAACATAGACACACTTAACCTGTGATCTACTTAAAATTCCAGGCACGCTCTTGTTCAGTGCCAATTTTGCATAATATTTATTTCAAATGACATTTTCCAAAGAGAGAGTCAGTGAGAAGAAAGGTTAGTATCTCCTTTAACCACATTAGGCCATAAATACACCAATACAGAAAAATAACGGTGGAAATTCTGTAAATGACCTTAAAGCACAAATTAACTATGGAATATGAGCCATGTTTCACCTCATTTGCATAATTAACATCATTGTTATCTTTACTAATTTAAAGCAAAGCTGCTTATATTATCTGAGAACTGGTACTTTTATTAGAAAAATTATAATGAACAAAGTTGTTCTTACTAGATTTATCTAGATTACTTGATAAAAGTTGTAAAAACAACTGAAGTGCACCTTTTCACGTCACAATTTCATCTAGATAAGAAACAGTTGTACTTAAACACAAACCAACATTACCAGATTCATCCTTTTCATTGACAGTTTTCTGGACTACATTTTTATAAAAGACTATTGTTTTTCCTATTATGTAACTTTACAATAAAAACAATTGTAGTGCTCTGGAACTTTATTGCTTCAGTCTCTAACCTTTAAGTAAGCACTAGTACAAAAAAAGGACAATGAGTAACATCATAAAGGTAAAAGTTAAAGGTTTCCCTTGCACATACGTGCTAGTCGTTTCCGACTCTAGGGGGCGGTACTCATCTCTGTTTCAAAGCTGAAGAGCCAGCGCTGTCCAAAGACGTCTCCGTTTTCATGTGGCCGGCATGACTCAACGCCAAAGGCACACGGAACGCTGTTATCTTCCCACCAAAGGTGGTTCCTATTTTTCTATTTGCATTTTTTACGTGCTTTCAAACTGCTAGATTGGCAGAACCTGGGACAAGTAACAGGAGCTCACCCCGTTACGCGGCACTAGGGATTCGAACCGCTAAACTGCTGACCTTTCGATCAACAAGCTCAGCATATTAGCCACTGAGCCACCGCATCCCCCAAGCAACATCATACTTCTGTTAAAATATAAGGAGCTGTCCCAATGAAAAGGAACAGATAAAAGAACACAACATTGTCATCATTCAGCTTTTTTCACCGAAGGAAACTTTTAAATTTGTATGTATCTCAAACAAGTTTTTAAAATATGAACATCCTAAGTATAAACCTAGTATGCAAGATTTTTTTATTAATATTTGGTTAAGTTCTCCAGGTTACCAAAGTAGCCATTTCAAAGAGAAAAGGCTACAGACTCCTCTTTGCTTGAAAATTATGTCCACATGACACTTTCCAGCACCATATATTATTGCATATTATAGTTAGAGGATTTGAAAAATATTAGCAATATTGGAATAAATAGCGAAAGCACACAATGTTATGAATCTATGTTTGAGATCCAAAGAATTGCAATATATGGACAGGAACAGATTGAACTTGTAATCACTTACATAACTGTTTGAATAATAGTATTGGAAGCAAACCCCTTTTTAAAAACAGTTCATGGCATAATCTCCAATCCAATCATAGGAAGCGCTCATTCAAATCTTTGAACGATCCCCAAATTAGCTCAGGTTATAGTCTTTGGAAAGCAATTCAAAAAAAACTACAATAGTTTCTTTTACAGAATTGAAGGTGTTACAACAAAATCTCCAATAAATCTCCTACTCTTATTTCTGGCCAAACAGGTTTTGCAGGATTCTTTTTTTAATGGGACAATAATCAACAACAGGACTAAATAGATGGGTGTGTATAATAATAGGCAGAGATAATGCCATCATAGTCACATCCAGGATTTGCACAATTAAGCCAAATGCTCTCACATGAGCCCATTTAACCTACTAAATTCTAGCAAAAATTTCTCCGTCTTCTTACAGACAGAAAATAGAAGGCACTGCAATCATGCTGAAATTGTGCTATACGGTACACTTTATAGCACATGTCCTTAAACATACAGGTATGGTGTAAAACTTCAAAGAATTTAATTGACACGAATCTTTATAAGTATCCCTGTGGTAGGCCCAGATACTGTAAGAAATCGATGAAGTAATATTAGGGTCCCTCTCTAGTATGAAATGAGTAAGAACACAGTAGTCAATTATTAGAATATCTGACTGCACATTTTATTACAAACAATATGAACACACATGCACAACATGATGGATTCAAACTACATAACTTGACAAAGGAAGTGTATATGAGAGAAGACAGAAAAGGGAAAAGAAAATACAATCCACATATATATTACACAAAAACATTGAAAGGAGAGAAACAAATTAATTGCACGAGCAGAGAATCAGAAATGTAAATACTGTCTATCTTAGGGTACATGGTTTATTTTTACAAAGGAAGAGACAAACAAGAATTTAAAAGAGACATAAAAACCCAAAATCTATGTATGGTTTCTTCCAAAGCAATTGTGTAATAATGATGATATAAATTAGGAAATTGGTTCTTACATAAAATACTGTGACTTGTAGTGTTTAGTCTAGTAACCTAATGTGACTGAAATGCAAAATAAACTCCCCTATCTTTAAAAAATTAATGTTTTTTTTAAAAAAAACATTTTAAATGTTTAATTTTTTTAATACTTGTGACATCATTTGGCAGGATTCACCATATGAAAAATTGCTTGGATACTGGCTTCGTTTAGCATATTTACTATCATTATCTACAACAGGGTTGTCAAATTCTATTTCATTGAGGGCCACATCAGGGTTGTGTTTGACCTTGAGGGGCCAGGGTAGACAAAGCTAGGGTGGGCATGGCCAGCTTGACGTGACTCGTGTCAGAGACGCTTGTGGTGGCCTGAGCGCTCTGCCACCAAAAATGGTCGTTAGCTGTTTCCAGGACAGGCCCGTGGGCCAGATCTAAATACCTCCGGGCCTTGAGTTTGACACCCCTGATCTACAACCTGTTACATATGCTGTATTCCTGAAAAGGCAAACTGTTAAGAGAAATCCTGGAGTTTCCTCAAACTTGCAACAGTCAAAGACTGTGATAGGAAGGCATAGACAAATAATAGACTCTGAGCTATCAACATAATCAGGAGCAAATTATAAATGACAGACAAATACATGACAGAGAACATAGACATGTGACAGAGAGAAGCCAGAAATCCTTTGCAGTTCTTTAGAATTAGGAAGAAGCACGTAAAATCAACTGAACTAACAGGCTTAATCCCAAGCAGTTGTGGTCGCTTGCATAATTCTCAATAGTCTACCATCTCTTCTATACGTTCCAGGGAATATCTGCAATGTAGTTTGTACATCTTTTGATACTGAAATATTGTGATTGCAAATGTCCAATCCCATCCTCAGAACACCCATGCCAGAGGTTTTCCAACACTGGAACAAATCATTCCACTTATCAGAGGTGGTCTATCTACTATTTTACAACTGTAAAACTGTATCAGGGACAGTTAAATTCCATCATTTTTGCTAAGGTTGGAGTGGGAACTATATAGTTAGGGGTGTTTTTTAAAATTGTTTTACACATTTCTGGGTGTTGGTAATCACCTTTAAAGTCCTCCATGGCATGGATCCAGGTTATGCCAATGGGGTTTGGTCCACCCCAATCGTGCCGACAGAGGAGGCATGCTTCAGGTTCCATTTGCCAGGGTATTCTGGCTGGTGGAGTCCAGAAAAGCCTTCAGTACTATTGAACCTGCCCTTTGGAGCATCTTGCCCCCTTCCCCTGAGTAAGGTCAGTTCCCACCCTTCTAATCTTCATTTTAAAGACCTGGATTTGCCACTTGACATGGGGCTGCAATGGGGTGGGGGTGGGGGCTTCACATTGGACGTGGTTGATAGATTAATAACAAATCTCATATTCTCCCTGCTCATCCTACTCCCTCCCTCCCCATCTTTCAGTTAGGGTTGAGTATTTATATTTTTTATAGTATTTTATTTGTATTGTGCATATGTTTTGTATAGTTTTATCCTTTTAATATTGTAAGCCACCCAGAGTTACCCTGTGGTAAAATAGGCAGCCAATAAATTTAATAAATAAATATATCAAGACCACACTTTTTTTTACTGTTTACTTTATTCTTGACAAGGGTTTTCATTGGCCGAATAAAAAATAGCACCTAGTTGAGTTCTATGTTCTATAAATGAGAAGGAAAGATTCAGGGATATATGTGTGCATGTATGCAATGATCCCATATTTCTATAGATAACTATGATATCTATAATTGAAGACTATATGTGCCATTTTTCACCTCTTCTATCATGCCTAAATAAATCTTTGCTTTGTTTACTGTCATAGATAACATTTAAACTTACAATCAGGAAAATGCTTTCTAGAATCAAGACATGGAAGAACATATTTGAAATGGTAGTCAAACTATATCTGATATAAATATACAAAACATAAAACTAGTATAGAACTCGATAAGAACAATTTATAATATAATTAACTATATTATATGGCAGTGAAAATGCTGAATAATTCATTCTTCTTTTTATTCCAAAACTGCATTACCTTTAAAGGAGGATTGATTTCTTTTCCGTGTTTTCTCTGCAAGTTTAGCATTTTTAGGTAGTGATAAGTAACGTGGTGATTTCATGTGCACCTGCAAAAAGAAGCATAAAATGTATTCAGGCAGAAAGAAATACACACAAGTCAAATATTAGTATAGCTTCTTGTTGAATAGAGATCTGTGTTAGGAGCATTCTATTAATTTTAAAATAGAAAACAATATATATATGCATGTAGTTCTAACAATTGCCATGTGTTATATTTTAGAACCCTTCCAACCCTTTTAGGCTGGAAGAAAAGAAGAATCCTATTTAATCAACCAGCCACTGCTGTTGAACTAAGATCAGAGCAAAAATCCAAATCAGTAACATCCTAAGATCTTTTAAATGATCCTAAAACCATTGATTTCTGCTTCTCCTTGAAATAATATCTGTTAAATACCTCCAGTGGTGGGATTCAAATTTTTTTACTACCGGTTCTGTGGGCGTGGCTTGGTGGGTGTGGCTTGATGGGCATGGCAGGGGAAGGATACTGTAAAATCTCCATTCCCTCCCGATCAGCTGGGACTCGGGAGGCAGAGAATAGATGGGGGCAAGGCCAGTCAGAGGTGGTATTTACCGGTTCTCTGAACTACTCAAAATTTCTGCTACCGGTTCTCCAGAACCGGTCAGAATCTGCTGAATACCACCTCTGAGTACCTCCATGCAAAGCTTTCCCAACATAAGATTGTTGAAAATGCAGAGGTTGATAGTCACCCATAGGGGTAGCTTCTAAAGGCTGAGGACTTTCCAAATCTTTTTTTAAAAGAAATTGTATTTCAAGTGACATTTTAAAGATAATTATTAAATGAGGATAGTAGTAACATCAAGTCGTAGCTCACCAAATGAAGCTCTTTGTGAGAGCAATGATCAATGACATCTATATATAGTAATTTCCTATATTAAATGGGTGAAATGTCACTCAGTGTTAATCTACCAGAGAAAGACTTATTGCTTGAAAAAGGTTCGTCTTAGCCTGGCACCAGAGGACAAAGAACCTGGCAACTAGGGGCTATAGCTTTTAAGTCCATACGCTTAAGGACCTACATAGAATTGATTTAACTGGATTTAAAAATTTAGATTCTCCTTTGCCTTCTATACTTAGTTCCACTGTAATCCACTTTTTCATAAAGAAAAATCATTCAGCACAAGGAGTCTATTCATCAGAACTTTCACTTCTCTGCCTAGCTGGTCCAGTGGGATTCAAAGATTCTATATCTGAAATTATTAGATGCAAGCAAACAGCACAAGGATAGATTTTGAAGGCCATGTATTATAAGCAAGGCAGGTAAATCTTACTACTTCAGAGCAACAAAGACCGTGGCTGTTACTGCTCATATTTTTTAGATATGCTCAAGAGTTGTTTAAACATGATTCCTTTAAATTCATTTAATTCATGATGTACACAGTTGTAATATCACTTTTTTTTTTAAATTTGATTTATATGCCGCCCTTCTCCGAAGACTCAGGGCGGCTTACAATGTGCTCAGCAATAGCCTTCATCCTTTTGTATATTTATACAAAGTCAGCTTATTGCCCCCACAAACTGGGTCCTCATTTCACCTACCTTAGAAAGGATGGAAGGCTGAGTCAACCTTGAGCCTTGGCGAGATTCGAACCCTGCAGTAATTGCAGGCAGCTGGTCTTAATAACCAGCTTAATAACAGGGTGCCTTAAACCCCTGTACTACCAAGGCTCTTCTCGCAATAATTTGCAAAATTATTTTACTGTCTATGTGGAGGGGTGGGGAGAAAAGAGAAGAGGGGTGTGTTATTTCCATTAAGAATGAATTATTTTTATTCTCCCAAATTGAAATAAAGATAAAGATTAGTCTTAATTTGACTAAGTAATAACTTTATCCCTCCCAAATGTTAATAAAATGACTAATAAAATCTAGTGTTGCAGATGTTTGGTTTACTAATCCGGGTATATTGTGATATATTTTGTATATATTTTTAATTTTTCACATATTTTCCACTAAGTAGAAATAGCTGTCCTTACAAAAACATTTAGAGGCTCTTGTTATAAAGAAATAAATATTTGAGTATGAAACCAAAATAGTGGTAACTCTCAATGTCCCATGGAAGATGTACAGTACTTGTCCCCAGAAAACTGCTTTTATTCATTGATATCTTTCATTGATTTCATGTGTTATCTTGAAAAAGAATCAGTAATTAGTGATACAGAATCAACCTATTGAGAATCATTTAGAGGCCTAAGTGCTTCATTCATATAGTAAAATACATTGTTCAATAAAATCCCATGTAAAATATATTAAATATATATGTATATATAAGTACTGTTCTTGACAAACTGTTGCTCTTCCTAATGCTGTCCCTTAGGCTATGTCGGCGACGAATCAAAATTTCTTTGGCTTGCTTTTCATTTGCATCTTCAGCAAGACTGTATCTATTATATGATGGAGTCTGCAACAAACAAATAAGAAAATGTATGCTTTAAAAATATATTAATAATAGTGATTCTGATGCAAAGGCTTCTTGCATCACATTTTGTTTTTAAGCTACTTCAAAAACAACTTAAGAGCATAATTAGCATAATGTAACACCTGAAAATGATGCAATATTCCAAAAGTAATTTATTACTTTGATACCTTTTAGTACCACAATTTACTTTAATAACTTAGATGTTAAATATCAGAAATGTCAATAATCTTACAGACAATATTTATATAACCCAACCTATTTGATATGTAAGATGAGTCATAGAGATACACTGCCACATCTCTAAACTGTTTTCCACACAAATGTAAGATGAGATGCTCTCTAACTGATATTGAGAGAATAGAATTCCCACACTATCTAAGCCTCAATTTTTATTTAGTTTTTTATTCTGCATTCATTACTTTATATATAGCTCAAAGCAATGAACATATACTCTTTCTTCCTCCTATTTTTCCCACAACAAGAATCCTGTGAAGTAGATTGGTCTGAGAGAGAGAACGATTGGCCCAAAGTCATCCACCCAGCTTTCATGCCTGAAGTTGGACTAGAACTCAGTCTTCCTGTTTCTAGGCGAGCACCTTAACCACTATACCAAACATGCCCTCCATTAACTGCTCTGCAGAAGATGCTGTCTTCAAAGACTTATTAAAAGGTCGTGGGTAAGTGCTGTTTGAACCTCTGAGTTATAGTGGTCCATAGGTTTGTTCCACCATGGAAGAACTCTTTGCATCCCCAATCCTTGGACAAGGACTCTGATTCTCTGCAGGTTCAAAAAGTATACCAAAGGGATCAACAGATGGAGTTGAAGATATCCAGGAGCCAAGTCTGCAGGCTTCAGAACTTGAAATACTGAATTAAATTGTTCTACCTGGAAGCCTATTGGGAGCAAAGGCAGCATCACAGCACTAGGGTAATTCCGGTGTAATATGACTGTATTAGCTCTCAAGTGCCAGCATGCAAGCTTCATTCTGCACCAATTGCAGTTTCCAAATGGCCTTCAAAGGCATGTCCATGTAAAGTTGATTGCACAATTACTTCTGATGTGATACAGGTATGAATTTATTATTACAGGGCTGCCACTCATACATTTCCCTAAAGGTTCTGCGGCCCGTCCCTATCTGCATTTTGCAAGGCTGTGCTTTCCCTGTCAATGTACCATTGGCCCTGATTGATAGTGGATGATAGAGGATAAATATATGTATATTATATTCAGGTATGGCTATTACTACATTATTAAGGTTGTTATTTTTGTTGTGTGGATTTTGATTAATTGGGCCAATTCATAGATATGATAAATAAATGATATGAACAATATCTATAATATTATGCATCAACTCTCAGAAGCCTACTCCTTCAAAGGAAATAATGTCCCATCCAGAGTTATAACTGGAAAATGGCAGTTCTGTCCTCATCTCATCCAAGCTTCTACAGCCTCCAGGCACAGGGTCAAGACTTTCATAGTTTCTGTGGCCTGGCCAGGGATGGAAATGTACATGCTAATAATCATCCCAAACCGACAGGCAAACTGTCCCAGGCAATTAAAGCTTCTGCTGGAAAAAAGTCACATTATCAGGGATCCTTTGGATAGGACTGTGTTTTAAAGATGAAAGTGTTTGCATGACTACACTTTCATGGTGTTTTCATTAAAATTAATTGGAGTATGAAACTTTCAACACATGCAGCCTACTGGTTGACTGTATGATTGATTGAGTTGGGAATCCCCTTGGGTATTCAGAAGTATGCTTGAATCTGATTTCAGTGAAAAAATACAACAATCGTCACAGAAAAATTCTTTTTTTTAAGGTGGGTTTTTGCTAGGAGTAAGGGGGAAATGATCAGTTTCTTCTCTCCACCACCAAAACACACACACACACATACACACACACAGCATTGGCAATGAACATTCAGCTGTTTTGTTGTTCTTTAGGGTTTCTGTCCTTCCTAGCAAACAAAATATAAATTGGTATGTTTCTACTGCAACATCAATGAGAAATCTGTGGAGGTTTTTTCTGTATGTTAAATGTAAAATGAGCAAGGCTCACGTCATTTTCATTCCAGCAGAAATCACTGGGGGTAAGCATAGGAAAATGTGGCATATGTTTACATGTATGAAGAGTAGCCTGCATGTTCATTCTCGCATTGTAGCCTTCAAATATCTGATCCACCATGTAATGCTGTGTTTATGCTCCAAGTATTATATATTCAATTTTAACATCAAGAGACACATATTTGAAAACAGTTCCAGATGTCTGTTTCAAATGTTTCTTAAGTCTTTTTGCATAAACATAATTATTTCTCTTCATTGCATAACAATACATCTCCTTTCTTATTCAATAAACCTAAATACATTTCTTTGGAGATAAATTCTATTGATTGTAATAGAAATTATTTCTCCGTACACATCTTAAGTTGGCATGCTACTGTTTTTACTGGAAAATGAAAAAATAGCTGTCTGACAAAGTAGATGTAGCCACAAAGGTGTTATTCTAATTTCTTGTTGTCTACTTACTCTTTGTCGTATCTGATACAGATTCTTTGTTAAAATCTCTCTTATGTTTTCCATTTGGCCAGAATAAGGTGTATTTATTTTTTCTCCTTCTTCAGGCTCACTGTTATAACAGGAGATAAAATATAGAACTAAACAGATCTTCCATTGGAATAATATGAATTATACATTTTTTCAAAGATAGAAAATTATTTAAAAGAAAGAAAATATATTTATCATGCATTACATTAAAAAAAACAAATTTTGTTAGTATTGACTTAACCATATCAATAATGTTGATCTGCAATTTATTTAAAGTACAAGTTGCTAAAATGTTAAATAAATCTACAATTTTCCCAAGTAGGTTGATCCATAGAGTCTTTTATTCATGAATGTTTGAGAATTTAATTCAAATTCATAATTCATATCAATGGCAATTGATTATAGAATTAATAATATCTTATGCCTTTTAACACATTTCACTCAATTAAATTTAAATATATTTTATATTACCAAATATCAATATAAATTTTGTTCTGAAAAGCTGAAGGTATTTCTTGGTAAATTGTGTTGTATCACAGTAACAAGTTCTTAACACATAGCAGTAAAAGTTTTCTATATTAATCCTTTTTAGCCACTTTAAATTACTGTGAGCTTCTGAAATCTCTATGGTTATCTCCTCTATATATGTAATACCATATATTATTAATATGTATGTAATAATATGTAAACAATTTTTGGCCTCCCCGGCCTCCAGAGAGAGAGGGAAGGAGGGAGGGAGAGAGAAAGACACACACACAAACAAACAAAAGTCCTTCACACACACACCCCAAGGCATCCACATCCCTTCACTAATCTGCTTTCCACCCCCAGGAGCATAACAAATTAAAGTTTAATTTGTGTGTATTGTTTAATGGACTGCTAAATTGTCCATCCAGTCACATGACCACTTAGCCACGCCCACCGTCGGTCCACCCGCCCCACCAACAGTCTGAGGGACCGTGAATAGGCCCCCTATTTAAAAAGTTTGAGAATCCCTAACCTAGACACACACAAACCAATTCAGTCTATAAATCAATGATAAATGTTTCCCTCACTCTGATTGGAATGAGTTTCTGGCTGGGAATTTGGGGAAATTGTATTCCCTAAATCAGTGGTTCTCAACCTGTGGGTTGGGACCCCTTTGGGGGTCAAACGACCCTTTCACAGGAGTCGCCTAAGACCATCGGAAAACAGATATTTTCAATGGTCTTAGGAACAATTTTATGGTTGGGGGTCACCACAACATGAGGAACTGTATTAAAGGGTCGCGGCATTAGGAAGGTTGAGAACCATTGCCCTAAATAATTGGAAGGTAACAGATGGAGGTGGTGGGGAGAGAAGGCTTTTTAGCTGTTCTAAGTGTTTAATCTCCCAGTTAAACTTGCATTAAGTCTGTCTATTTGCGAAGCTCATGACTAGAGGTCTCCAGTGTTGTAAGTATAAACATCAGGAGCAATGTCCTGATTTTATGCACTCCTTCAAGAGTACAACAGGTACTTAGTTTATTATTTTATTTATTTATTTTATTAAATTTATTGGCTGCCAATTTACTACAAAGTAACTCTGAGTAGCTTACAATATTTAAAAAATAAAACAATATAAATAAAATACTGCAAAAATATAAAAATAAAATACAAAATGCAATAGCTAAAAAGTGGAAAGGGAGAAAATAGGATAAGCGGGGGGAGCAAAGTTTTTTTTAAGGAGGGGACGAACCACAGCCTCCTTAAAATGCCCTAGAAATATCCCTTCCTGGAGTGATGAATTAATCACTGCCTGAACCAACCTGCTAATCACCGTATGGAGGCTTTCCCCATCCAGGAGGGACAAGGATCTAACTGACAGGTGGTGGTGCTGACGGCATTGAGGGCCCTGTTCACTTCATCAGGTCCAACAAGGTCAAACTTTTCCCAGATTGATTTATAAAAAGCAAAATATTATTGTTATTCCTAATGTTCACTTCCATATATGTTTTTACTTCTTTAATACAGTGGGGTCACAACTTTTGGAGAGATACATTTTCTGTTTGTATTTTATTATTAATTAACGGAAAGGTTTGAAAGTAAATTTTTGAAAAGGAAATAAATCCCAGAAGTAATTAAATGGGTTAACGTGTTTAGTCCTAAATGTAAAAAGCAAAAACAAAACAGCATGCTCCTTTTTATCTTTTCTTGGGCTGCAAGAAAGTAAAGAATTCAACTTCAGTGCTTTTAAGAGTTATATTCTGATATGCTCCATATTTCTCTCTACTTACTTGATAGAAGCTAGAGATGGAACTGTGCTTAACATCCCATTCTCTGCCATTTCAATGGCATGTTTTATTTCCAATTTCTTGTACAGGGCAACAATACTTGATTTTGGTTGTTTTTCCTTAATTAAAAGTCTTCTTAGGTATTTCTTATCAAATTTTATAAACCTGTAAAAAGCAAGAGCCGCAGTGAAATGATAAAATTAAACAATGAGTGATTAGATAATGAAAGAATATATTTTAATGAAAGCATGTGTATTAATAGTAGAATTACACAGATTGCATGATTGGAAAGAGCATGAATGGATTTACCTTATATGTTTAAATGATAGTGTGATTGGTATTAGAATTGTACGTTGAAACACTGAACAATGAAAGAGTGAAGGATGAAACCTCAATATAAATAGATGTGAAGAGCTAAATAAGGGAAATATGAATAATAAAGCAGATGGAAGATAGAAAAAAAACGTCTTTGAATACTACGGTGACATTAAAAAAAGTTGGAATAGAGAGAAATAAAAGGGGAATAATAGTATATATATATTAATATAACAAGATATATGTAATAATAAGAGGGAGGTTTAGAAATTGAAGGGCGGTAGTATTAGGTATGTTTAAATAATATGAAACAATGAAAATGAAATGTAATAACCATGAGTAATAATATTATGTCTATTTGTATCAAAATGTATGATACCCAGGTATCACACTATTCATGCATTGATATGTATAAGTAATATAAAAAAAAAAAACTTGGGGGAAAAAGAAGCAAGAGCCATTCTATTAATTAATTTAACATTAATTGAAACTGCAGCAAATTTCTCTTTGTTCTTATAAATTATTCTGACTAGACATTTAGAAATTAGTTTCTAACTAAAATGAAATTTTGAATTTGTGACAGAAATAAAGCAAAATTAAATATACATGTTTTCTGAAACAAAATAATTCTTAAACTTAATTGAAGTATATGTTTGTAAATTTATTAATATTGAAAATGTAAATATTAAATAATACATTGGCTTTTTCCACTTGTTCTTTTAGATCATTACTAAATATGCTTCTTACTTATCTCTCCAAAAGTTGTGACCCCAGTGTCCACACACATCTTCAACACCAGCCTTGATATGGTCAAAGAACTAGGATGAAAAAAACCAGTCATTACATTATTATTATTAAACAAAGGTATACATGACTTATTTCTGTAAGAAAAAGTTATCTTGATTTTTATACCAATAAAATTTCAATACCAAAATAACAATGAAATAAGATAAATTTATAAGATAAGTTGTTATCCAATACAATTGTTTTTAAAATCAACAATAAATGTATCTGAAAAATACGTTACTAATAATCAAGACCAACTTGATGGAATATAATGAATTAAAGCATGTTATAAATGTTACATTATCACCACTTGAAAAGGAAAGTCCCTCCAATTGAACATGATGCTTGTTATCTAGAGGTACATCTTTTTCTCAGTGCATGGCACCCTTTATGTCTCAGTTTTTCACAGGGCCTCTAGGCCAAAAGAAGTACCTGAAAATTCCATTTATTAAATAGTTAAGTCCAAATTTATAAATGTAAAATATCACAACATGCACATTTTGGGAATCATGGTTCTGTGCATTTCCCAAAAGACATGTAAAGGTAAAGGTAAAGGTTCCCCTCGCACATATGTGCTAGTCATTCCCGACTCTAGGGGGCGGTGCTCATCTCCATTTTAAAGCTGAAGACCAGCGCTGTCCAAAGACATCTCCATGGTCATATGGCTGGCATGACTAAACACCAAAGGCATACGGAACACTGTTACCTTCCCACCAAAGTGGTCCCTATTTTTCTACTTGCATTTTTTACGTGCTTTCGAACTGCTAGGTTGGCAGAAGCTAGGACAAGTAACAGGACCTCACCCCGTTACGTGGTACTAGGGATTCGAACCACTGAACTGCTGACCTTTTGATCGACAAGCTCAGCATCTTAACCACTGAGCCATCACGTCCCATAAAAGGGATGTAATGCACCTCAAATTGAAAACATACCCGGCAGTAGATTTCCTCACTGACTGCTGGTTGCTTCTTATTTGACCTTTTGACATCAAGAAAGTCCACTAATGGGCGAATTGTCATTCCCTGTACAGAAGAGCAGAAACAAGCATGTCAATCACTTCAGCCTGGCATGATTTGACATGATGTCATTTTCATATTCTGTTCAATGTGCATTTTAATAAATGAGTGGTCAGTATATAGCATTATACTACAAATATTTGAAAGGAAAATACATTTGTGTTGTGAAAGGAGATGCAGTTTGAGGAAAGATTTCACATTGTACTGATTGATTATTTTTGATGAAGAGAATTAGATAAAGTTTATAAGGGGACTCAAGTATACGGAAAGGTACCAGAAAATAGTTCAATACGTCAAGACAGGAGCTGATTACTTCACAAACTAGAAAAATTATCTGAAATCCAAGAGGGATAGAGTTTTGTAATGTTGTACAAACCAGTATGAGAATATACTGAATGGAGGATGAAAAGGAAGGCAGGCATCAGAAATAAAGCTGAAGATGTAGGCCCCTCATTTGTGATCTTATTCAGGAGGGGGGAGCGGACCTGGCAGGTATTACGGACACCTGGTTGAGCCATGAGGGGGGGTTTCCCCTCGTGGAGATGTGCCCATCAGGCTTCCGTGCATTTCATCAGCCGAGAGCTCAGGGCAGGGGTGGGGGGGTGGCGGTCATTCTAAGAGAAGGTCTTGATCCGAGGGAGACCACTGTACCTCAGTTAGCCGGATGTGAGTCCCTTTTTGTGAAGTGGGGTCGTGGGGTGCAGATGGGTTTGTTGATCACGTACCTGGCTCCCTGCCACGTGGCAATGACCCTGCCCGAACTCCTCAATGTTATAGCCAAGGTGGCGGCTGATACCCCCAGACTTGTGGTCATGGGGGGATTTTAACCTGCCATCCATCGGTGAAACATCTGAGGTAGCTCGGGAGTTCATGGCTTCCATGACGGCCATGGACCTGACCCAAGTAATTCATGGCCCTACTCACATAGGGGGACACACTCTTGACTTAGTTTTTATCTCTGGTCAGTGGTTGAGTGGCCTTGATACAGGGGATATAGATATTGAACCCTTGTCATGGTCTGACCACTCGCTCCTTCGACTTGACTTTCTGACCGCCGCACCCCCCTCGCAGGGAGGGGGAGCCGACCAGGTGGTTCCACCCCAGGCGCCTGATGGATCCTGATAGGTTCCAGATGGAGCTTGGGCCATTTCCTGAGACTCTAGCTCATGACTCAGCTGATGACCTGGTGGCCGCCTGGGATAGCGTGGCTGCCGGGGCTTTGGACCAGGTCGTGCCTTTGCGGCCTCTGACCCGGCACCGAACTCACTTAGCTCCTTGGTTCTCCGAGGAGCTGAGAGAGAGATGAAGCGCCGGAAAAGACGCCTAGAGAGCGGTTGGAGGGCCAGTCGTTCTGAATCTGATTTGACACTGGTAAGGTCTCATATTAAGACCTACCTAGTGGCGATAAAAGTGGCGAAATCTAGCTATTTTGCTGCTCTTATCGCATCATCAGATAACCGGCCAGCCGCCCTGTTCAGAGTGACCCACTCCCTTCTCCATCTGGGAGCGCGGTATGACCCCTTGCAGGGCCGAGCTGAGGATTTTGTACAGTATCTGTATAATAAAATAACTCAGATACGGGAAGACTTGGCCACTGACTGGGTTAATTCAGACGAGATGACTGAGGCAGGCCTTGAGAGTGTTATCTGGGAGAAGTTCGATCCTGTGGCTCCCAAGGACGTGGACAGGATCTTGGGACGGCTAAATGCGACCACATGTTTATTGGACCCGTGTCCCTCCTGGTTGGTGCTTGCTTCCCAGGAGGTTACACGAGGCTGGCTCTAGGGGATTATCAACGCTTCTTTGAGTGAGGGTGTCCTGCCGGCTGCCTTGAAAGAGGCAGTGGTGAGGCCTTTCCTCAAGAAGCCATCCCTGGATCCAGCTGTTTTGGCTAACTATTGTCCAGTCTCCAACCTTCGTTTTATTGTGAAGGTTGTTGAGAGTGTGGTGGCGCGACAGTTTCCCCAGTACCTGGATGAAGCTGTCTATTTGGATCCA